>NC_084519.1:3981614-4346614 GCF_024500385.1 Phyllopteryx taeniolatus | reverse complement strand
ACTATTCACGCGTGGGCACTGCGCAGGAGGCTCCAACGGCCCACCTGACAGCCTCAAATAATAATCATCATCAAAAAAAAAAAGAAAAAAAAAGAGAATGTATAATAAAGGCTATAATGTGTATGCAGCAGGCGTGTGCACACATAGTCACTAGGTGCTGCTCAAGCACCTACCCCGACGCCCTGAACGGAAGAAAAATATGACCGTTTGGTTGTAGCCCATTTTGTCTTTATTCATCAATAGATATATATAAAATTGGAGTGGGACAAAAATGAGCAAACATCCAGCCGATATTATGATTGTTTTAAAAAGGTTTAAAATTGGCCGATTAAATCATCCGGCCAATTAATCGGTATATATAAATGTTAAATACATAGTACTGTTTTTTCTTGATTATATAATTCATTTTGGTGATGAGTACCCTCTTATTGGCTTGAGCACCTGGCTCCAAAAATGTCTGTGCACATGCCTTGTATGCAACATTAAAATAGAGGGTTTCACATTGCAATCAGTTTAAAATAAAAAATAAGTCAATCAAGTTAGCCAGTTTTCATGGCCGTAATAAATGTTTGACTGATTTCCACAAACTACTGCAGCCCGCAGCGAAACATGTGCGCTAGTGGTTAACACGTCGGTCTCACAGTTCTGAGGTTCGGGCTTTGAAACTTGGCCGCAGCTTGATGGTGTGGAGGTTCCAAGTCCTCCCTGCGCCTCCCACCATGGGTGAATCTACAGTCTGAGGTTTTGAGGGCAGCGGCTCTCATCACAATTCAAACCGAGGACAGTGGTGCTGTCTCTGACCACCTAAAAATGTCAGGTATCGCCAACCTAACAACATAAACAATGAGCTACAAGTCATGAAAATAGGGTGTTACTGCTGAGTGGTAGAAGTTAAGAAATGTTCCACATATCCTGGTTTAAGCCAGGTACTTACAACATGACTGCATATCATTGGAAGTCAGCCTAATGCTCTATGCAGATTGCGCTCATAGAGCCCCGTTGCGAGGGGTCGGTCCCGTGGAGCAAACCACTTTTGAGGCACGGACGCGTGCTGTATTTTCATCCATCCGTCCATCCATTTTCTGAGCCGCTTCTCCTCACAAGGGTCGCGGGCGTGCCGGAGCCTATCCCAGCCACCATTGGGGCAGGAGGCGGGCTACACCCTGAACTGGTCGCCAGCCAATCGCAGGGCACATACAAACAAACAACCATTCGCACTCACAGTCACACCTACGGGCAATTTAGAGCCTCCAATTAATGCATGTTTTTGGGATGTGGGAGAAATTTTTTAATCCTTATGTAGAATGGTATGCCGTCCATCCGTCTTCCATTTTGCTTATCCTCACATTTTTTGTCTTGCTTCATAATTCTCCATATATTATGAGTCATTCCTTGCTCCCGGCATTCCATTCTCATTCCATGTAATAAAATTCAGTTTTCCCATGTTGAATAAATGCAGCGAGAACATTGTGTCGCAACAGGGCTCGAAATGTCAACAAGCATACATGTAATTCATCTGCATCATGTCAGCTGTAACCGATCCTTTCTGCGCTAATGCTAAGAGACAGGAAGTCGAGACGTTCGCGTTGACAAGCTTTTAGTGGGTAAAATGGCGTCAGGCCGTGTGAGAGGCAGAGCTTAAAAAGGACTCTGTCGGTAAATGACAGGTCTGTGTAGACTTTAAAATTACTCCTCAGTAGTCGTAATATCCTGATGATCTTAATTAAGGTGTAACTTTAAAATGAAAGACAAGGAACCCCTTCCTTTTCAGGTTTATGCTATAAAGCAACATGCATGTAAATAGGGGGCATGCATCTTCCTAAAATATTCTATTGTAATTTCTTTTACCTGCAGATACGTCACAGATGAGTTCTGTGACGTTAAATAAACCTAGAGTTAAGAACTGTGATACTTCACTGGAATACAATACATATTTTTGCAAAGAATCTGCCTCTTAAAGGAGATTTATTTATTTATTTATTTTTATAAAATAAACTTTAAAATTGTTCACAAACAAATAGGTGGGTCTCTGGAGTGCCTGCCCACCTACCAAGTGTAAAACCCACAGCATAAACCAGTTTTTGTGTTTTTGTGCTAGTCTTGCTGGTGCCACCAGCAGCACGCTGGTCTTTGCTGATCTGTCTTAATTTCTCCACCTGCTCTGCTCCTGGAGAGCACTTGTACCTGTCAGGTGGGCTCTAATAGTAATTGCCTCAAGACATCAACATCTCAAACCACTAACACGACCCAATTATAGTTGACCATCGTGTCAATGCGGACCCATCCGGCAACATGTCCTGGTCAATTGTTGGGGCATTGGGGGGGGGGGGGGGGGGGGGGTGGTTGCTCTACCTCTCTTTTAAAAATATTATTTTACAACCATGTACTGTGCTTTTTCACCTTTCTACGTTGTTTAAAAAGGAAATAAAGTTAAAAAAAAATGTTTTTTTGATCCCTCAAATTTGAGGGGTTCTAGGAGTCATTTTAGGGCTTCTTCAGCACCCAGAAAGATGGACGAGAAACACCTATGACAGTCAGCCTAGAAATAGTAAATGGAAATAAAAGTGACACAAAGCAGTAGTAATAATCATGCTAGTTGTCTCTTTTAATCCAGGTCAGAGCAAGTCAGCAAATGAATCATAAACAAGATTGAGCATGCTGACGCCATTGAAGAAGGGAGCACGACTCTTTGCCTCAGTGAGCAGCCATGCTTTAGTTGAGACACAAAACAGCTCATTGAATCTGTGGCATTAGCGCCGTTTCACAAGCAATGCGATGCAAAGGTGCAATCTTCACTTTCTCTGCTCGTGTGTCCTCTCCCTCTTAAAACGATCAACGTGTGCCAGGGCAAACAGAAATGTTCAGGTTTTAAACATAATAAAATCATCTTATTTTTATTTTATTTTATTTTTTTGTTCCAACAGGTGGCCGGGAACAATTAAAGGAAGCTGCTTAATGCGTCTACCTCTGAACTCTGAGTAACCTGTGGAAGACGTAGCACATCTCTCCCTGCTTGGCCACTGAGGATTAAATCACATGCTCAGACCTCTTCTGTAGTACAACACATGACTGTGGCACATACTTTCTCTGGAAAGGAATAACTCTTAATAGCTACTTCGCTACACGTCACACCGGACCAGAGACGATTACTGAAAAAAAAATAAAAATACTGGCTCGTGGGACATTTACATTAAAGAAAAGCTGGCTGAGGTGACAGAGGTGATGGGGAACAAGAACACTGGTCCGCCCAAAGGTCCAGATACTGCAACTCTCCAGAAGAAGGACGATGATATGTGCATCAGCAGTGTCTCAGGTACAATACTTATATTTAATAATCACCCTGACAGACAGTTTCTCATTTATGAAGTGGGTAGACACAGCGAATCATTTCTTTCTGCAAAGAACTGCTGGTTGGAAGCTTATCACCATGATGCTGCCCCCTTTTAAGAGTGCACAAGGCAACCAGAGCATTAAGACGCGCAGGGTGATACTAAGCCCCAGACAAATACTCTTGGCTGTATGCCTATAATATACCACACAGCTGGAGATGGTAAGCTACAGTATGTTATGTAAGCGACAAAGCGACAAAGAGCGAGCGAAATACATCGTGTTTATGTGTGTGCGTTGGTAGATTTAGGTACAGCGCAGCAAAAATAAATAAATAAATAAATCCTGAAATGACAACATTTTAACCATTTTCTTTTGGAATTTAATGTAGTTTAAATTGAATTGAAAGCATGCATCTAAAAAGTTTAGTTAAGTCAATCTTGTTTAAATACACTCTAGGTAGTTATAGGCCACTAGTTGAAATACATTTATTATTATTATGATTTTTTTGTACAAATGGTTAGTACAACAGAGTCAAAAAGCTACAAACTAATCAAAAGGTTGATCGACACAGAAATTTACAAAGAAAACAGTAATACTCGTAATGTGGGCCTCATCTGACACACTGGCCCATATAAAAGGGAAACCAAAGACCACAATGACTATCACGACTCGGAGACTACAATTCATGTCACAACTACCCTTTGCGTGTTGCGTCAGCTATATGCGCCACATAATGTGACCGAACCCGGAAAACAGCTTCGCAGACTCCCCGTGTATGTTGCGATGTCTAGCATAACTAAGAGTTGACATGACATGATGGTTTGAACCTGTTCAAACCTTGTTTGGAGCTCAGGTGTTTTTCGGGTTTGGTCATGGGATGTTCCACATATACAGTATTTTATCCATCCATCCATTATCTTCTCCTCACAAGGGTCACGGGAGCGCCGGAGCCTATCCCAGCTATCATCGGGCAGGAGGCGGGGTACACCCTGAACTGGTTGCCAGCCAATCGCAGGGCACATACAAACAAACAATCATTCGCACTCGCATTCACACCTATGGGCAATTTAGAGTCTTTAATTAACCTACCATGCATGTTTTTGGGATGTGGGAGGAAACCGGAGTGCCCGGAGAAAAGCCACGCAGGCACGGGGAGAACATGCAAACTCTACACTGGCGGGGCCGGGGATTGAACCCCAGACCTCAGAACCATGAGGCAGACGCTCTAACCAGATGGCCACCGTGTCGCCTACAGTATTTTCTACTTTTGAAAATCTGCAGATTATACCAATTGTTTTTAGTTTTTAATTATTATTATTATTTTTTTACAATATACTTGCTTACTGCAATCCCCTCGCAGCCGCATTTGGGAAAGGAGTGTCACAGTTGTCAATTTAGATGGTTTGATGCATTTGGGGTGACAAAACTATATATCTAAGCAAAATGGCGGGTGAGTCTGGAACGTATTCCTGCAATAAATGTGGGTTCATGAGATGGATTATGTATTAGATATTACACACATTTTGCAATAAAAAAAAACCAACCCCAATGCATCCCAAAATGTAAATGCATATTGCATGCACAGTAGTGGACTCAAGCAGATATAAAGAGCTGCTAATCTAGCATCCATCATTGTGAATCATACTTTATTATTTGTGCGTCATCACTTTGTCGTACTTTGCATGAGGGGCATGTTTGGTCAGATGCCCCTTCATCATGGATAACACACACTTCTGACATCACGGAAGACATCACTGCGTCATCATCACCGGGCAAATTTTCCTGCACTTGAGAATGCGTCAGAAGGGAAACATACAAGGCTACGCATAATGAATTGGATATGAAAAACAGCAGGTGAGTCTTGCAGGAGTTGTGTTTGTTTTCTGGTATGTTTCCAGGAAGTGTCTCCAGATATGGAGCGTCGAGCCTCAGCCCAGAGCTGCTGGCCTCTCTACAGTCTCTCGGAGAAAACAATGACTACACAGTACTGCCACACTCGCTGCACCAGGTGGGTGTTTGTGTGGAAAGAGGGCAATGTTCCCCCCCCCCCCCCCTCCTCCAATCCTTTGGGAGCATATGCTTTTACTAAGAGACTAAACAAGCCTCAGGTGACATTCTGTATGCATCTAGCTACACTGTATGAACTAACGTATTGAGACACCTGGCCTCAGGGGCGTAGCACGCAATTCTGCGCCTACATACATCGGCGTCCCGATGGGCCCCCCTCCCCACCTCATACACACAATGTAGTCTATACTTAAGTTGCTTTACCGTGGTTTGTGAATTGTGTTGAGGGTTGCGCTCACAGTATGTCATATCAAAAGGCAGTCTTAGGAATGACCCCCAAAGTAGACTATAAAACAACGATTATAATTTCCTTCCGACAGGTTACTTCAAAAGATTGCAAGCTGCAGTACAATAAAGGTGCTAATTAAGACATTGAAAATGTTAAGACCCTGGCAGCCATTAAATGTATGTTATCAGCATCAACTGAATCAAAAATAAACATGTTTCAAAATGGATAAGTTCATAGTTACAAATAGCAGTTAACAGTTTTTCAGCTTGGATGTGTTTTGTCGTGTGTGGCAGTCTCAGAATGTGAGAAAAGGACATTTCTATCATTTCCATTTGTTTGTTATGATTTTATCTATCTCAACCTCTGACATCAGAAAAACGCGTGTTCCACAAAAGTATTGGAACAGTGAGGCAACAGTTCAGTTTTTATTTCAAAGTACTGTACATCTGGATCAGCTACACAACTTACAAGATGCCGTTATTTTTAACGAAATACGGGAATTTTAGGTAAGCAAAAAGTGTTAGAACAGATACTTCAAATAGATGAGAGCAAATAACACTGAATATTTAGTTGCAAATCTTTTGCTTGCAATAATTCCATTAAAACTGTGAAAAGATGTAAAGATGGCGCCTACCAGTGTGGTCGCCTCGGTAACGCGCTCTCTAGTATTGTCTTTGTTTTTGTGTTTTTCGTCCGTCTTTGGAGACCTTACACGACTCACTTACACAAGGGGAGACCTGCTAACCATCAAGGAGTCTACTCCAGACTTTCTGTCACCAACTTTCGAATATCCGCTCAGTTTTTTCCCCGAGTTACTCACCGGTGCGGCGTCCGCGGTTTTCGGCGCATGGAGACGGAAGCGGCGCCACAGAGGGAAGCGAGCCGGCATTCAGGTGAAACTCCGCAAGAGAGGACACAGATTGGCGTTCCCGTCGATCCACCTCGCGAACGTACGCTCCCTACCCAACAAAATGGACGAGCTTCATCTTCTGTTAAAGACAAGTAAAGACTTCGGACGTTCCGCGGCCATGTGCTTCACGGAGACCTGGCTCTGCGACGCTGTACCTGATGCCGGCATTATGCTTCCCGGTTTCCACATTCATCGAGCGGACCGCGACATGGAATCATCGGGGAAAACAAAGGGCGGCGGGATATGCCTCTATATCAACGAAAAATGGTGTACGGACGTCACGGTGATCAGCACACACTGCAGCCCGCATTTGGAGTCGCTATTCTTAAATTGTAAACCATTCTACTCCCCACGTGAGTTCGCATCATTCATTCTCGCTGCCGTCTATATTCCGCCTCAAGCTAACACGAACGCCGCATTGCTAACGCTCGCCGATCAAGTCAACGAAATTGAAAAAAAACACCCCGACTCACCCCTCATTATTCTCGGGGACTTTAACAAAGCTAAACTCAACCACGAACTCCCTAAATACAAGCAGCACATCGACTGTCCTACCAGGGAAAATAATACTTTAGACCACTGCTACACCACGGTAAAAAACGCATACCGTGCTATACCTCGTGCAGCCTTGGGCTCGTCTGATCACTGCTTAATTCACTTAATACCGACGTACAGGCAAGAACTTAAATGTGCGAAGCCTACAGTGAAAACAGTCAAAAAGTGGACAAATGAAGCCAAGATGGAACTTCAAAGCTGCTTAGACTGCACAGACTGGAGTGTCTTTGAAAATTCAGCTGGCAGCCTGGATGAATATACGGACACTGTTACATCCTATATCAGTTTCTGTGAAGAGGTCTGTGTTCCAACCAAATCATTTCGCACATTCAACAACAATAAGCCGTGGTTCACTGCTAAACTTAAGCAGCTTCGCCAAGCTAAGGAGGACGCATATCAGAGCGGGGACAGGGCCCTGTATAATCGAGCTAGAAACCAGCTGACTAAAGAAATTAACATTGCAAAGAGGATCTATACAGCAAAGTTGGAAAAACAGTTTAGCACAAACGACTCTAAATCAGTCTGGCATGCATTCCAGTCGCTGACTAATTACAAGCGACGATCCCCCCAAGCTGAGAACAATAGCACACTAGCCAACGACTTGAATACCTTCTACTCCAGATTTGAAAAGGACAGTTTCACACCACACACCAACCCGGCCGCACCCGCGACCACAATCACACCTCTGACCTCTGCGTTAACCATCCATGAACAGGATGTGAGACGCATCTTCAAACAACAAAAGATTAACAAAGCGGCAGGCCCGGACCACGTGTCTCCATCCTGCCTCAAAGTCTGCGCGGACCAGCTCGCGCCAGTCTTCACTCAGATCTTCAACAGATCACTGGAAATGTGCGAAGTTCCATCCTGCTTCAAACGCTCCACCATCATCCCAGTCCCCAAGAAACCTGCAATCTCGGGTCTGAATGACTACAGGCCTGTCGCTTTGACATCTGTGGTCATGAAGTCCTTTGAACGTCTTGTGCTGGACCACCTCAAGAGTGTCACAGGTCCCCTGCTGGACCCCCTGCAGTTTGCCTACCAAGCGAACAGATCTGCGGATGATGCAGTCAACATGGGACTGCACTTCATCCTAGAACACCTCGACAGTGCAGGGACCTACGCGAGGATCCTGTTCGTGGACTTCAGCTCAGCGTTCAACACCATCATCCCTGATCTCCTTTCATCCAAGCTTCTCCAGCTCAGCGTCTCACCTGCCATCTGCCAGTGGATCTACAGCTTTCTGACGGGCAGGACACAGCAGGTCAGGCTGGGGGAGGCCACCTCATCCACACGCAGCATCAGCACTGGGGCGCCCCAAGGTTGTGTCCTCTCTCCGCTGCTCTTCTCTCTCTACACGAACGACTGCACCTCAGCGAACCCGACTGTCAAACTCCTGAAGTTTGCAGATGACACCACTGTCATCGGCCTCATCAAGGACGGTGACGAGTCTGCATATCGACAGGAAGCGGAGCGGCTGGAGCTGTGGTGCGGCCGACACAACCTGGAGCTGAACACGCTCAAGACTGTAGAGATGATCGTGGACTTCAGGAGGCATCCTTCGCCACAGCTGCCCCTCACGCTGTCCAGCTGCCTTGTGTCAACCGTCGAGACCTTCAAGTTCCTGGGAATTACAATCTCCCAGGACCTGAAGTGGGCGACCAACATCAACTCCGTCCTCAAAAAGGCCCAGCAGAGGATGTACTTCCTGCGGCTTCTGAGAAAGCATGGCCTGCCACCGGAGCTGCTGAGACAGTTCTACACAGCGGTCATCGAATCAGTCCTGTGTTCTTCCATCACAGTCTGGTTTGGTGCTGCTACAAAAAAGGACAAACTCCGACTGCAACGGACAATCAAAACTGCTGAAAGGATTGTCGGTACCCCCCTACCCACCCTTGAGGACTTGCACGCTGCCAGAACTAAGACAAGGGCGTGCAAAATCCTCTCGGACCCTCCCCACCCTGGTCACCAGCTCTTCCAGCTCCTTCCCTCAGGTAGGCGCTACCGATCAATGCAAACTAGAACTAGTAGACATTCCAACAGCTTCTTCCCTCTTGCAATCAACTTCTTGAACAGCTAACTTACAATTCCATTACAACAAGCTGGCAATTTTTTGACTTGAGTTCGTTGTCACATTTCTGTATTATGTATTACTCGTGCACTCACTGTAGTTGTCTCGCCGTGCTGCACTATTTGCATATAGTGGCCACTCATGCCAGAGTAGCATCTGCTCCATTTGCACACTGATTGAGGAGTATCTGTAACATTTGCACAACCATTGTCCCAGATTATCGCAGTACTCGTCACTTTAAACCGCATACACTCCTTGAAGTCTCAGTGCCCTTTGCACAATGGTCATTGCACCGGACTATTGCGTTATTAGCCATTCCAACTGAGGACTCTGCATCTTTTTGCACAATTGTTGTTTGTTGTTGTTTTTTGTCAATGTCTTTATGTCTCCAAAGTGTTCTGTAAATTGACTGTCTGTTGTACTAGAGCGGCTCCAACTACCGGAGACAAATTCCTTGTGTGTTTTGGACATACTTGGCAAATAAAGATGATTCTGATTCTGATTCTGACCCAATGACATAACCAAACTTTTGCATTTGTTATGATGCTCTCCTGACTCGCACCGCAGCCTCTTTCAGTTGTTTGTTTTGTTCCCTTCTCTCTCCTCTTCAGCAAGTAAAATACACTGTACGTGCTTTATAGGGTTTAAGTCTGGAGGTGGACTTGGTTAGTGTAAACCCTTGTACATCTTGCCCCTGAGAAACTCAGTTGCTGTTTTGGCAGAGTTATGGGTCTGATCTTGCTGCATAACAAAGGGTCTCCCCCATCAGTTTTGTTGCATCTTTCTTTAAATTGGTGGACACAAGGTTTCTGTAGACTTCTATATTGCTCCTGTCATCGTGTTGCTCATCAAGAAAGATGAGTGACCCCAATTCAGAACAAAGCCATGAAAGCCAAAGCCATGACATGACCTCACAGTTAAGCTTGTATTTTTGGGATCACAAGCAGATCTTTCCTTTTCTCGAAGCTTTATCATTTTCATCACTTTGGTAAAGTTTAATCATTGTCTCATTAGTCTACAAAATGTCACAGAATTTGAGGCTTGCCTCTGTACTTCAAATTCCAACCTGCCCTTCCTATTCTTGCGAATGAGTGGTTTGCATCTTCTAGTGTAGTATCTGTAACCAAATTTTGTTCATGACATTTACTCCTTCCTGGCTTCAGTGCCAATGAAATTGGGACGTTGTGTAAAATGTAAATAAAACAATACGATTTGCAAATATATATTTTATAAGTTTTCCAATCTATATTCAATTGAATACACTACAAAAACAAGATATTTAATGTTCGAAGTGATAGTTTTTTTGTGGCAAATATTTACTCATTTTGAATTTGATGCCTGCAGCACATTCCCCCCCAAAAACTGGGACAGGGGCATGTTTACCACTGTGTTACATCACCATTACTTTTAACAACACTCAAAAGTCATTTGGGAAGTGAAGACTAATTGTTGAAACTTTGTAGGTGGAATTCGTTCCCATTCTGCTTGATGTACAACTTCAGTTGCTCAACAGTCCGTTGTCGCCGTTGTCGTTTTTTGCGCTTCATAACACACCGCAGATTTTCAATGGGAGACAGGTCTGGACTGCTGACAGGCCAGTCTAGTACTCACACTGTTGTAGCTATTGTGATGAACTGTGTTAACTGACAAAGACAATGATGTTGGTTTTTGGCCTTGTCGCCTACGTGCAGAGATTTCTCCAGATTTTCTGAATTTTTTGTTGTTGATATTATGGACCGTAGATGACGAAATCGCTAAATTATTTGCACTGGTACGTTGAAAAAGGTTGTTCTTTAACTGTTTGAGTATTTGCTGAAGCAGTTGTTCACAAAGTGGTTAACCTCGCCCAATCTTTACTTGTGAACAACTGAGCCTCTTCGGGGTAGCTCCATTTATACCCAATCATGACATGAACCTGTTTCCAGTTAACCTGTGGAATGTTCCAAGCAGGTGTTTTTCGGAACCTGTTGCAGGCATCCAATTCAAAATGAGAGAATATTTTCAAAAACAACAATACGTTTTCATTTTGAACATTAAATATATTGTCTGTGCAGTGTATTCAATTGAATATTGGTTGAAAATGATTTGTAAATCATTGTACTGTACAATGTTTTTATTTACATTTTCCAGTGTCCCAGCTTAATTGGAATTGGGGCTTGCAGTAATGTAGTCTTCCGAGGCAAAACTCAAATCTGAAACTGAGCGTAGAGATTGAGTGCTATTCAATGTTTGAATAATCTATAAACACATACAGGACAAAAACATGGTCTGAGCAGGTGTAAGTTTATCTTGACTTTCTGCCACCAAATTGTCACTGTGCTAGGCCCGCCGTCTCCAAGGAACTGTCCTTGGTCCTTGTCCCCCGCTGCACCGGAACGCCAGCTTGGTGCAGACCAGTCTGCCAAAAACACGCTCAACGAACCTTCCATTCGCAACATAATCTGCCGGCATTTGTGCCCTGCTGCACATGTGCTGTCCATGAAAATAGAGCCCTTCATCTCCACAGTTGAGTACGACATAGTTCAGAGTCATGTTTTCAGCATTTATCTTTGAAGTTTTATCATGTTTTTAGAAACAAATCTCTGAATTCACTTTACAGATTGGATGATTTTGATGTCGCGCCTCGGTTCGTTAATATTGTGCTCTGATTTCACTTTGCGCACCTTATTATATGTATTAATGTTTCAAAAGATGAAATATGTGTTTTTAAATTGCTTTGATTGAAAAATTGTTTTTGGGTTCCGATGTGCAGTGTAATCTCCAGTTCAAATAAAAAAAAATATCTTCGTGACATGGCGAAAACGCTCCCATGTTGCTTTTTCCCCTCCGCATTCGCAACATTCAGACAAGTGCCTACATGTTTGAGAAACTTGTTTGCTTGGAGTAATCACAGAGCACAGGGCAGATGTTAAAAAACACTGACAAAAACACTAGCAAGTCAACGGTAAAAGTGAAAACCTCTTCCAGCAGTGCTCCAAAATGTTTTCACTTTCATTGTGGCGTACTGCTGAGATACAGAGGTGAAAGCCACAAAATCTGTGGCTAAAAATAGATCAATCTAAAAATAGCCACATAGCTGAAAAATTGCACTACTCCCCCTTACTGTCTGCCTGATATGCTTATTTATTTACTGTATTATTTTTTTTCTCCTGAAAAGGATGAATGAGATGACAAAGTATGAAAAAACATAACAGGAATATATGGGAATTTACATAGATTAAGAGTAACTTAATAAAATATACAAAGATAAAATGAAATAAAATGTTTTCATTTATGTTTTAAAGACAGAAATTCCACATAAAGTTAACATTTCCAACAATTAGTAAATTATTACAAAACTTACAAAAATTCTATATTTTCGGTAGCAAGGAGGTGCTGCAATGTAGATCAACAGTATACTACTGTACAAGTAAAAAAAAAAAAAAAAATCGAGAGACGGCAGGAATAAGAAGTCGAACTAAACAAACAAAATGACTGTACATGATCATGTGTTAATACACATTCATTTTGCAGTTTAATACACAACACGACTAGTGACTAATATTTTTCTGCTGGTAAGGCGGTAACTTAGCCTAGTTGTCAAATCATTTATTTTGGTTGTGTAACAGTTCTCCACATGACTTTATAGTGGCAATAGATCGAGTTATAATTCTGGGCGGCATCCAAACGAGTTTGGGTGGGCATCAAAACCGTCAAGTCTCCCTTGGCGAATGTTTTTCGTTCGGGGATTTTATTCGTCAGCACCCTTCACCCTGTTGACGATTGGTATTCAAGGGGCACCGACACACCTTTGCATGCCACTGATGAAGACCAATGAAATACAATCCACAGGGAAGCATTGCTGTTGCTTTCATGCATCACATTTTTGAACAACTCCGGCGGATTAGCGTCTGAGAAGGGATGCTAGCTGATTTTTTTGTGTGTGTCTTTCGCGCCAGATCGCAATTATGGTTGCCTTCAGGGAGCTGCTTATAATGGTTAAACCACATAAATGCATCATCGGTAGGGGTCCAACAATATGCTTGTACGTACCTTGGTTTTAATTCACATTCAGTATAGTAAAAGAACAATATGCAAAACGTGTTTTTATCCAGACATTTCAACGTGTGCTATAAATAGTTGCATGTGACTTAATGTTTCCCAGGTTGTCTGCGTGCTCCGCCTCACCATGTGACCGTCATGTCTTTGAAGCAATCTAATACATTTCACATGAAAGCATCCACTCGTGGCTGAGCATCCTAATTTGACAACGTACATTGTGCTCTGTCATGAGGGTTCAAGTTTTTTTTATGTCCCAAGGGTAAAATCCATCACCACTTTTGTATTGCTGTATTCTAAACATGTTTTTTTTCATTTCAGATTGCAGAGGCCTGCGCACTCCAAGAGGATTGTATCCTTTCAAGACAAAATAGAAGTACAAACCCCCCTGTGGCCATCATCAGTGCTTCATATAATGCATCTCTAAACATGAAACTCAAATTCACTATATGAACACAAATATTAGGCCACACCTCTTAATTAAACAAATGACAGAAGTTAGGTTTCTGTCAATATATGGGGAAGGCCCTTTTTTTATATTCTTTAAACTTTCTGGGAAGGTGCTTTTATGTTCTAGCATGGCTGTGCCTCAATGCACAAAGCAAAATCCATGAAGGTATGCCGGGTTGCGTACATTCCACATCAAAACAGTTCCAGGTCTGTTTATCTGTCTGTGGGCGTCTCCCCATACTTTTGTCTCATAGCTCACACGACGTCGTTTCGTGTGTCTCTGTTACTGCTTTAAGTCTGGCAAGAGACAAGGCCTAAAGGAGAAGCCTTGAATGGGTTGACTGTCTTTAACTGCCGCTGTCACCAGACCAGTTGGCCATCCAGCTTCTCCAGCTTGAGAAGCTCTACCATGAACGTGTGCTCTTCAACCTCACCGTCCTGCACGAGAACTGGGGTACTGCAAACACTGCTGTCTAATTTGGCGCTTTGCGAAAATGCGGATCCACGTGCAAACTTGTCTGTGCTTGCAGAGAGCCGCTGCAAAGAGAAGGAGGCTGACATCCGTTTGCCTGCCGAAACAGACAACATCAATCAGAAACACATTGAGACACTGAGACACATCTGTGGGACACACCTCAGGTGAGTCATCACAGCCTGTACACATGCTGTACTGTGTATCTCATAATAATGTAACAATGGACAAAATGTGAGTGAACATGGGGTCCTTAATGGTATTCCTCCACCAATTCACAGTTTGCTGCTCGCAAATGGATGTATTTGCAAATGTCTTTGGGAACCTCTCTATTTGCTGGAAGTAAACGCTAAGCTGGTACAAGATGAAACAAGATGGCGCGAAAGCCCTTTCTAATACAACCCCCAAATCCAATGAAGGTGTTACGTTGTTATATTGATACGCAAATCCTTTTCAACCTATATTCAATTAACTACACTACAAAAATAAGATATATAATAATGTATAAACTGATGTGTGTGGTTTTTTGTGCAAATATTCTCTCATTTTGAATTTGACGCCGGCCACACGTTCCAAAAAAAGCTGTTAGTGTCCGTGGCATGGGTAACTTGCAGATATGTGAAGCCACCATTAATGGCAACGTCGTTTTCAGGGACGTCCCTGCATATTCCAGCAAGACAATGCCCAGCCTCCACTTTCTGCGTGTGTTATAACAGCGTGGCTTCGTAGTAAAAGAGCGCGAGTACGAGACGGGCCAGACCTGTCTCCCACTGAAACTGTGTGGCACATTATGAAGTGCCAAATTTGACAATGGAGACTCCGGACTGTTGGGCAACTAAAGTTGCACATCAAGTAAGAATGGGAAAGAATTCCACCTCGTGTCCTCAGTTCGCAAACGCATATTGAGTGATTTCAAAAGGAAAGGTGATGTAGCTAAGTGCTAAATTTGCCCCTGTCCCAGCTTTGCAAGTGTTGCAGACATAAAATTCTAAATGAGTGAATATTTACAAATAAACAATAGTTTATCAGTTTCAACACTAAATATCTTGTATTTGTAGTGTATTCGCTTGAATATATATATATATAGATATATTGGGGTTTGTAGAAAAGTAGCATTATTCTATGGCATCTGGGAATTTACAGTACGTGAGCCTTTGCCACATATACCTGCACAATTTGGTTATTTTTTTCCCCCAATAATCTGTTAGCCATTTTTTTTAAGGGTAATGTTATAAATTAGTTTGAAATTATATTAAACAGTTTTGGGATTGTAGTTTGTTGTTTATTCATGGTTTAAAGCAGCTGTGCTCACGAGGGCCACATCTAACCTGCGACCCTGTTCTAAAAATAGCTCACCAGTGAATGGACATCGCGATGATCTTGCAATGTTGTAGAAGTGATCACTTAAAATATAAATGCTTGCAGAGATTTAAAGAAATAAAGTTGCATATTGTTATCTGTCTGTTGTTAAATCATTCTCATACGGTTATTATTGTGAAACATCATGAACACGATCAGTGTCTTCGCAGACATTTTGTGTACCGCTTATCCCCTGTAGGGTCGTGGCTTTAATGATTAATAATAACAATATACAGAGACTGTTCATATTTCTGTTTCATCAGCTCATGTTGATTAACTTTGTCTTTTTCCCTTGTCTTTGTCTCTGGACTAAGCCCATCCCTGAGTGAGGATATAAGGCTAATAGACATTGAAATCAAGAAAGAGGCATCCCCTCAGGGTAAGAGTCAATCCAACTATTTCTTTCGATGTCGTTGACAAAGGGACTACAAAACTTTATTGTCATGGAAATGTGTTGAGCTACCTTATGTATGATTTTGAACCGTTACAGAGCTGATAAAAACATGGTGGCCCTTGTTTGTGGAGCTACATTTTAGAAGACCAAGCAACTGCCTTCAAATACATCCATCCATCCATCCATTTTCTGAGCCGCTTCTCCTCACAAGGGTCGCGGGCGTGCCGGAGCCTATCCCAGCTATCATCGGTACACCCTGAACTGGTTGCCAGCCAATCGCAGGGCACATACAAACAAACAACCATTCGCACTCACATTCACACCTACGGGCAATTTAGAGTCCCCAATCAATGCATGTTTTTGGGAGGAAACCGGAGTGCCCGGAGAAAACCCACGCAGGCACGGGGAGAACATGCAAACTCCACACAGGCGGGGCCGGGGATTGAACCCGGGTCCTCAGAACTGTGAGGCCGACGCTCTAACCAGTCGTCCACCGTCCCGCCCCTTCAAATACAGTATAATCAAAATATTATTTACATCCGCATCAGAAATGTGCTGATTACTTAATTCCTTTGTTTCTTTCTTTATCTGATATTCAGTTGATGAACAGTTGAGCCCATGTGACTTTTTTGTTTTGTTTATTGAATGCAGATGTACAAGGGGAATTAAGAAAGAAGGGGATCTTCGGACTGAAAGTGACACAAGAAAGTCACAAAAGACCTTCATTTGTGTTAAAAATATTCATAAAAACATACATCATATATATGTTGTTTTTTTTACATTTTGAAAATCAATGATATCCCAGATTTTTCAGAACAATGTGACTTTTTGCATTCTAGTAATGTCTGACATCAACTAAAAAATGTAAAACCCTTTATGAATGAAAGGTATAAATCATTTAAAATAACATTCTTATTAAACTTTAAATTGAGACGGTCTTTAATCTGTTATTTGCTAATAATCACATTTTAATGAATAATTTTCAAAACAATTATGCCTTAAAGTCCTGTTTTATATCCGAACACAACATCTTGTAGCCCAGGGTTGTGCTGCTCTGCTTTTCAATCCAGCTCACCGAACATTTGCACTATCAGGAGACATTTACATTCATTTATCCACCCCGACCCCCCCAAAATTGGTAAATTATGTATTTATTCAGGTTTTGTTCAAGCTGTATTCTTATGTTTTTAAATAATCGTTCATAGAGTTTTGTAAATAATAGTTTTTACATATGCATTTGACATGTTTTATTTATTTGACTGAATAATTTATTAATTGGGAATCATTTCAGTAGAAATAGTACAATAAAAGTGAAAATCAATTATTACTTTATGATTAAAATACATTTCACAAATTGTTTTCTTGTCTACAAATAACCTCTTACAAATGTTCAATAAAAAGAATAAAAAAAATCATATAGCCCTGGACCGGAAAAGTTAGTCCGACCTGCTTACAGCATTTCGCAATGCTCCTTGTGTTATTTCCAGCTAAAGATCCCCAAAAAAAAAAAAAAAAAAAAAAAAATCCTTTTTAGTTGTAGTTGTTGGTAAAAAGCGTTGTTGTAATGGATCTCATTCAAATCTGTATGTGGAGTTGTTGTGGAATAGTTGCTGTAATGTTGTAATATTGCGTGTCGTTACAGCATTCAAGCATGAAATAACACACAGAGATGACGACGAAGTGGCAAGAATGAAGTCCAACTCGGGTCATGCTAAGCGTCCTAAACACGGAAGTGAAGAAGAGCTGCATGAGGAAATGACGGAAGTAGCGGAGGAAGAGGAGGAGGTGAAGGTGGAGTGGCCAGCAGGGGTTGCCCAGGCGTCGGACACGGACCTGGCCAGACTTTGCCATGCTAATGGGGTAGGAAAGACCTCCTCATCTCTTCTTCCTTCCTTCATTCCTTCCGTCTTGCCTTCTACCCACTCCCTGATCTCTTCACTCTTCCTTTACACACGCATGGAATTACGGTAGATGTTATGTTTGCAAACTCCACCCCGTCCCAGCCCGCAGCCATTAAGCGTTTGCTGGGACACGCCCAATGTTTGCTCCCTTATGACATCATCTCCAACATCTCAAGCCCTCCACCCGAGTCTTGAGACACATGGGGAGTGTGCTGTGTTTCTGAGCAAGCGTCAAGACATCATGTCCTGGCTGAAGGGGTTGTGGACTGTCTGCAAGGGCAGGGATGAAATCAACTGTACCTAATGAGCACTTCAGGCTGAACACAGTGCTGCTATGTAACCCAGTGGAGCTCTGGCTGGGTGTACAACTCTCTACACACTGGAGTTCACAAAATGAGTTAATGGGTTGGATTGGGTTGTCATTTTATTCTGGGCCCCAACCCAGCTGGCTTTGGGCGAGAGCTGGGCTACACGCTCGGACTGATCGCCAACCAATCGGCGGGCACACATAGACAAAGAACTATTCACACCGGAGGTGGGCAGAGTTGTCAAATGTTATACTGGAGTACTGTTACCTTAGAAAAATATGACTCAGGTAAAAGTAAAAAGTATTTCAAGTAATTACTTGAGAAAAAGTAAATAAGTACTCTGTGAAAAAAACTACTCAAGTACTCAGTAACGCATGGAGAGATGGTAGTCAGGAGGCCGGACTCCACTTCAGCCGTCACCAACTTCTTTGAAAGTGAGAGGAACATCTATGGTACTGATAAATGCTACCACTTTGATATTCACTTCTGAAATAACAAATTTGCTAAAATTATTTTTGGGGCAAGTCATCTATCTTACTAGAATGTCTCTATAAACGCATTGATGTGGTCATGTGCTACAATCCTGACCTTTGAACTACACATTTATTTATTTTTTTTAAATAGGCAATTATTTAAAAATTGATAAGTTGTTTTGAACGAACAAGAAGAGCCCACTTGGCTCGATGTAACCTTTGCAGATTAGCTTGATCAGGATGATGGACAATTTACAGAGACGTAAAGGAAAAAAACAAACCCAAAAAAATTTGGGGCTAGCACATTGCTATTTTTAAATGATATTGTGACAGTAAGTTCAAATTGTTTTAGACAGAGAGAGATGGTAATGCTTTTAGGCTTATCATACTGTCATTTACAAATTTGTACCAATTCAAGTGTGATTTTGTGAAAGCACAGCAAAAAAACATATATAAATATATATATATATCCATCCATTTTCTGAGCTGCTTCTCACTAGGGTCGCGGGCGTGCTGGAGCCGATCCCAGGTATCAGTGGGCAGGAGGCGGGGTACACCCTGAACTGGTTGCCAGCCAATCGCAGGGCACATACAAACAAACAAACATTCGCACTCACATTCACACCTACGGGCAATTTAGAGCCTCCAATTATTACATGTTTTTGGGATGTGGGAGGAAACCGTAGCGCCCGGAGAAAACCCACGCAGGCACGGGGAGAACATGCAAACTCCACACAGGCAGGGCCGGGGATTGAACCCGGGTCCTCAGAACTGTGAGGCTGACGCTCTAACCAGTCGCCCACCGTGCCGCCTGCCGCCTAGACGACTGGTTAGAGCGTCTGCCACACACATTTCACTGGCAAGACATTTTCGGAACAGGCCCCCTGGTGCCCGTGGGCACCATGTTGGTGACCCCTGCTCTGAATCATCACCCAGCCAAGGTGTTCACGTCATGGGCAGAAGAACTCGGTGTGGGGCTGTTTTTATGGAAATTAACCCCACTTTTATGTAACGGCAGGCTGGAAGTGCAGAGCAACCAAATATTTACTTAAATTCGCAGTTGGAGGTGGGCAGGCACTCCAGTGACCCAGTATATTACTAATTAAAAAGTCACATTTCCAGAATTTGTCCTCTTTAAGATCCCACACAAGCACAGTATGGGAGCATATTAAATGTGCCTTTCCATGGTAATTGTAGACTATTTACACAAAAACAGTTAAAGCAAAGTAAAAATGGGAAGGTTTGGTTTTTGGAACAGTTTTGCATACAGTAGATACTCAAAAATTCTTTTTGTTGATACAGACCTGCAAAAAACAAAATTGTGTAATATGTATCCTAGTCGTGTAGTTGGCTATTATGTCACACACATACTGTACGTATCTATCATCTGTTGGTCTTGCCCAAAACTACCTTTTCAATATCATTTGTTGGCATTCATGGCGTCCTGGGTTCATATCTTGGCTCAGGCTCTCCGTTGTGGAGTTTTAATGTGGTAAATTCAAAACCCTGCAAAGTGAAATCAGAGATTAGTTTAGAAATTAATCCACACATTAAACACATTTGAAAAAAAAATGCTGAAAATGTGCAAAGACTGACAACCATGTTGGACTGAATTGGCATTAGGCCCTCCTCCCTCACTGTATAAGAAATTGAGCACCTTCGTTCACATCCGTGGTTATTCTGCACAATTGCAAGTGGCATGATTTTTGACGATTTTGAAGCTTCCTTTTATAAGATTCTTTTTTAATCATTCAAATTTAGCAGGGTTGTTAACAACTTGGGATTTATACTGGAGATTCTAAGATGTGTGTTCCGTAGGTGTGAATGGTTATTTTCGATGTGGCATGTGATTGAATAGTGACCAGTCCGGGGTGTTTAACACAGCTGGGATAGGCTCCAGCTCACTCAGGACCCTAATGAGGATACACGGTCTAGAACAGGGGTGTCACTCTTTTTTTGTCTCGAGCCGCATTGTAGTTATGATTTCCCCCAGATTGCCGTTAGAACAGTGACACCAAATCATATTATTACCATTACACAACAAATTGAGGGATAACTAGTTTTGAAATCAGAAGACAAGGATAATAGTTTGTTCAGGTATTGTTTAAGTTACTGTAGAAAAAGGGTTTGGTAACAGAAAAATGCAATATCTCAACATTATTGTTTATTATTATGACAATTTGGAATTTGGGTACAGATTTTAGCAAAAATCACGGAGGTTGACGAGCATGATTTGCTTTCGCGGGCCACATAAAATGATGTGGCGGGCCACATCTGGCCCCCGGGCCTTAAGTTCGACGCCTATGGTCTAGCACATGGATGGATGGAATACAATAAACATTGGGCCATTGGTAGTGTAGTGGTTCACACAGCAGACCTCGTGCAACAGGTGTGGGATCCATACACATTCGATACACTCCTCGCAATCACATTGGCCCCTGCTGTGACCCTAAACAGGACAAAATGGATGTACAGTATATTGGTATACAGATGAATCGTCAAAATAATACCTTCTCCTTTATAAAACTGCAGTCAAGAAGTCACACATATGAACTACAATCACGTTGAGCAGCAGTAAATAAAAAAAAAATATATTTTTTTAAAGACTATACACAACAGTGTTGTGCTTTTTTTCCCCCCATAAGATGGCCAACATGAAGGAAAACATGAGCAGCAAGCAGGCAGCAGCCTTCACATGCAGTGCATTCTTGGCATCGTAACGTGTGAAAAGGTTGCTGGGCTCTCGCACAATACAGCGTTAGATGTGTGTGCATGATGTGGCCTTCATTACAGAAGGGCTATTTTTAGCCATCAATATAGCAATATTCCCCCCAGTTAGCTCTTGTATTATGTTGTGGGTCAATTTGACCCATTTCAGTTTTTGTGTTGGCTAAAGTACTGGTTATCCTTTTTTTTTTTTTTTTCGTGAAATTTTGTGACTTTTCCTCATCTAGGGTCATGAACTAGTGTGCAAAATCTGAACACTGTGATGTGTCGTGGAATGTCTGTGCAGAGTTTGATGTTGCGGGTCATTTAGACCCGCACACTTTAATGTGGGGAAAGTAGCTGTTCAGATCCAAAATAAACATGTCTTTTTGATGAACTTTATTTGGATTGCCTCTGAATAGCCATTCAGACCCAGAGACCTCAGAACTGTGTGACACATTTGGTGACGAGACATGATGTGGAGTAACGCTGACCTACAGGGCGCTGAACAATTGGCCCATGAATTATGTCAGCAGATGATGTTGATATAAAAGGAAATGACATGATTTTAGTAGGCAGCATAAGCTGCATGCTGCAACTTATTATTTCTGCACCATGAAGAATAGGAGTAAGACTTTTTTGTTGGTGCTGAGTGTCAGTCCTGCTGAAAGTCACTATTACTGTCCCCTGATTGCTAAACGTCTGCACCTACACATATAATACACATCTGTGTGTAATGACTAATGAATAATTTGAACATAAAGTGTAGCTGAGCAATGTTGTATCTTGATTAGAATTTAACGGAACTCCATTTAACATAGATGTTGGAAGCGTAGTTAAAGCGCAAAATGCTGCTTAAAGATGAGTAAAGGTGTCTTCAGTTTGTGAATTTTGCATCCATTAAGATACTCATGAAATGTATTTCCAACAGCAAGGTGTACAAATAACTATTGTATTTTGTGTGTGTTCGGTGTAAAAGGAGGTGTATTGTCACCGTTTAAAGGTATACCATACGGTAAACTTGGGACCTTATTTTAAGGACATTGATTGGCCGAAACAGGGCGTACACGTGCACAATCTCAAGAGATCCACGGTAAGAGTAGTATTGAAGTTTTAAAGACAATATTCAATTTTGACTGACACCGTCATAGAAGTACCACTTTAACAGTGTTAATGAATGCACGACAGCAGAGTTCTTGATTGGTCAGCATGTCTGTCACACAGCTCTGAGGTTCTGGGTTCGAGTCTCGGGTGTAGGCTTCGTGCGCGCTGTTTCCATGTTCTTCCCGTGTTCCCTGTCTCTCACCTAAAGTCAGCTGGGATAGGCTGAATCTCTACAGCGAAGACAAGCATTATAGGTTCATTATTGCAGCTGAAGTTTGCAGTGATGTGGAACTGCACTGGTCTTTCTGTTATCATGTACTGCAGCATGTAACTACTACAGCACATCAACAATGTTAAATGTTTTGTTATCAATCTAAAGTGAGCTATTTGTGTAAAGGTGAAGCAAGTTTATTTCTATAGCGCATCTCTTACACAAGGTAACTATGTGATTTCCATGATTAAAAGCATTTAAAAACAAAGTACAGAAAAAAGACAGCGTACTAAAATTACTAACAGAATGTACAGTGCAAGAAAGATTTAAAAAAAAAAAGAAAGAAAATACAAAAATACTCCAAAATACTCAGTCGTATGAGAAATATGAAGAACTCTTTATATACACCGGTATATATATATATATATATATATATATATATATAAAACATAACAAAAATAAAACCAGTCAAACGTTTTGAAAAACTTTCTTATGCTATAAAATGGAGCCGTTCCTCCATACTTTTGACTATCCATTATTATCTTGCATGTGTTAAAAATTTAGAGTCTGTGCCCCGATGGTCTGGTTTCCATCCTGAAGAGGAGGAGAGCATCCCTGGATGGACTGCCGCCCCCCAGCGACGTGGACAACAAGATGAACTCCAAACGCAAAGTCCGCTTCAGCGAACCGGAAGATGGCGTCGAACAAGGTTAGCTTCTGAACCGCGCCAAATTAAATCAAAGCGTGGACTCTTTCTTGAATTGCATTACAGTGGAACTTCAAAGATTGAACATCATGAAGCTGATTGACCTTTACATTTGAAAACAGTTTTTCAATACTAAAACTGAAATGGAATAAATATGTTCCATGGTTAAACAATGTTTTAAGTGTAACAATAAGTTAGCCACACGATGAAATGTTCACTCCACCTTTGACGTGACAAGTCTGCATTTGCCGGTTCGTTTTCAGATGTACTGTAACTGACTTTCTTCTTTTATTATGATTATCGGGCCATTTTTGACTGAGCCATATTGGAGGCTAGTGAGCAACCTGGATAGTGACTCGTACGCTGAACTAACCCTGTGGTTAATTTGACAGTTTCATTTTTTGATTGAGTCAGCTTAGTAGCCATATTGTACTGAGCAGCCAGGAGAGAGACTCATGCAGTGGTTTCGCCACGATGCTGTGCTACTGCCACGTCACAACACAGTTCTATTTCTGATTATATGGTTGTCATTGTATTTTTCAACTTCTTCCATCAGGGGTTTCAAACTCATTCAGGTAAAATGCTCAAATTTGTGCGTTCAGTATCCCGCTTTACATCTGCGCCATGTGTCTTCCATGCAGACGAAGTGGGTGGAAACTCCTGCTTGATCCTGCTCCTGCTGTGTCTTGTTACCGTGGTGATCAGCGTTGGTGGGACCGGGCTCTACTGCTCCTTGGTGGACACGTCCTCCAACATTTGCACCGACTTCGCTCTCAACTTCAACTTCTACGTGACAAACGTGCGGAGTTTCTCCGAAGGGCTCAGACAATGGCTGTCTCGCTGGACATAAGACGCATCACTTGAAGCCGTTTGGGGTCGAAGTCATAGACAAAGACAAACAGTTGTGAGCTTGTTGAGACTCAAGAATTTGAGTTTGAATTTGTCAGAGAAACACAGAGCTGTAAACATTTTCGAGTCCAAAGGTGATTGCTTGCCTATGTGAATCGTTTATCGTAGACAAAACCTTGACCTCAGAAGGGTTCTTGCAACTTTCACGTGTGTGCATATTTGAACAAATACTTGTTTCCGTCATTTGTAGCAGTTTTGGGATTTTTCTTTTCGTCCTTTGTTCCAATTACTTTTGGCCTGTGTTATGATTTGATCTGTATTGATACAATAAGGAAGTTGTCACTTTCACGATTGCATGAGTTTGTTTTTTAAGAACGATGGGTCATTAATCCATTGTAACCCATTTTACTGTTCTGTTCTTATGCTCGAGCACAGGGCTGCATATCTGCATCAGACACATTAGATTGGCTTTCTAGAAAGAATTTCTTAAGAGAAAAAAACGCTGACCTGTGATAAAATGCAGCTTTTTGTTGTTGTGACTTTCAGCACCCATCAGGGGTAAGCACAGCAAGTCACTTGCATGTTTTGTTACACACAGTCATAATGCCTGCTGGCCTTTCTGACACAACCCCTATACCGGCAGTGGCACGGTATTCGGTTACTGGCCAGTATGGGCAATTCTAGGATCAGAAGTTTAGGAGTGCTGGGATTCATTTTCGGGGTGCTTCAGCACTGCCCAAAATGGACAAGAAACTCCTATGCTGGCCAGGAATCTAGACAGTGCTGGCTGCATGAACCCGAGTGACAAAATTGACCTTGTATTATAGTTTAACCAACAATTGAACTCATACAAATTTGGTTGTCATCTCTTAGCACGTCTGCCTCAAAGTTGTCAGGTTCTGGGTTCAAATCTCGGCTCAGGCCCCGCTGTGAGGAATTTGCATGTTCTCTCCATGCTTGTGTTGGTTTTCTTCAGGTACTTCCACATACCCAAAACATGCATGTTAGGTCAATTGAAGACGCTAAAACACCTGCCATCTGGCCCGACACATTTTGCTCACGCAAATTATGCGTCTACATCGTAATTCTTGCTAAATGGAATTGTGAGAATAGTTTTTTGTCTCGATGTGCCCTGTGATTGGCTGGTGACCGATCCAGACTGTACCGCGCCTCTCGCCCAAAGACCGCTGCGATAAGACAATGGTATAGAACATGGATGGCTGGATTAGTTTTACCTCAAGCCTGGACTCAAATACATGTTATTACAAAGGCAATAAAGTATGGGATAATGTACATATTTACCCATTAAATACTGGAAATCGGGGTCAGACAATCTGCATGAGTGCTGCAGTGCGTACATCCCGTAGGATTTTGATAGCAAGCCTCATTCTACAAAAGTAATTTTCATGTATGCAATATTTTCCATTTCACAGCCGCTTCACACTCAGGTACTTATATTTGTACTCTTTAGTTCTCGTAGGTGCCCAAGATTTTCAGGTTTATCCTTGAAATTCATGTTCATGTGTTTAGATTAATGAGCATGTCCGGTTTACATCAGAATACCAAAGGACCAATGCAGGGCGATCGTAAATGCAAAGATGTAAAATTAAATCATGTTTACTTATACACATGACTAAATAACACTGAAATGAAGGACTGTAAAGTATATTTATATGACCTCAACATGGTTTGGATAATTAAAATCTACAATTTAGGGGTTGAAAATGATATTTCACCTGGATTGCACATTTTATCGCAATGGGTAATGTGAAAAATATTGCCAGCATATTCCTTTACCCACTTGTCAATATGGATAATGTTGACCATCAAGTATTGCATTATGCGATCTGCCTTTTATTTGGTATGTCCACAAGGGAGTATATGACTAGTACAGGAATTTTTTTTTTTTTTCTTTAACAAAGTTGGCAGCATGGATGAATATGATCATAATGAACACTGAATTGATATTTATACTGTACTGTATTGTGATTAAAGGGGATATACAAAATATTTCTTTTTTGGGTGTATAAATAGTTGGGATGCTTGCTCACCCATCAATTGTGTGATCAATGTGTATTAAGGATATGTTTAAATTAGCCGCTGGTGGCTTTGCCAGCAGCATTAATTGTTATTCTGCGCTTGGAAGCGAAACTTTGATTACATCAAGGCCAAAAGGTAAGCAGGGCCGCACCAACTTTTCTTGGAAGCACAGATTAGTGTTAGTGAAGTGTTAGCTTCTGATAAGTGGCACTAATTCCTTAGTGAAGTGAGGTGAGGGTAAGTTTTGCACAGTAATTGACAAAGTGTTTTAAATTGTGGAAGAAATTGTCTTTTAATGTTTGATAGAATGGACAAAGTCTTTCCTGAGCTTTGCCACAAGAGGTCAGTGTACATTTCTTCTCCATTTTTTTGCTTACCATAGACATAATATAGTCGGAGTTTAACAAGGAATCGTACGTAAAGGTCGCCGCCATATTGAATGTGGAAAGGTGGAGCATTTAAGATGCTCTGAGACGTCTACGTTTTACATTTAATCTCAGATCGCATGGGAAAACAAAAACGTACATTAATTTGGTGCTTATCTAGATCCTAAACATATTTTGGAAACAGATCGGAATAAATAACGTATGTAACAATCTGATGATTCATTTTTACTTCTTACATGTTTAGGATATAGAGAAAGTTAGCACCAAACCAATTGATATATCTTTCCAGTGGTAATAAATGACCGTTTACAGCTAACAACGTATATCAGTTAGTGTGAGGATGCATACTGAAACATATATGGGGTCAACATTTATAAAAATATCAAAGGTGAAGTACGTCGTTTGTGGTGTTTTCCAAATGTATTTGTGTGTGTGCACACTTTGTGCACTTGGTAGGAAGTCGCTTTATGAAGTTCATTCGATTGACTTGCATTACTTATGTGGTAGACATGACACATTCAATATGGCGGACGCACAAACGTATCACAGCAAGGAACAACCCGCTCGAGGTGGTATCTATGCATGTTTAATGAGTCTAATTTCATAGTGAAGTTGGTTACTATCAGAGTTCTTTGACTACATTTATTTCCCTGCTATCGCATAAAAATAAATAAAAAATGAGAGAAAAGAAAATAATTATGTATTTTTAGTGTAAAGCGTGAGAACCGGCCGGAAGTAACGTTACCCGGAGCGACATTGTACAAGCACACAAACAATGGAGGCGGTCACAACCAGCAGACCTTACCACATTGTAATATTCGGTGCTTCGGGCTTCACCGGGAAGTTTGTCGTTGAAGAAGTGGCCCGCTACGCCGCTGACAGTACCGGAGACAACTGTCTAACATGGGCCGTGGCCGGGAGAAGCAGGCAGCGTCTGAAGGGGGTGTTAAAGCAGGCCGCCGACAGGCTGGGTGTGTATACATACAGTCAGAATTGGGTCGCGTAGGCAAAAATTGTACTCAAATAAGCGCACCCTGCTGTTATTTTACAATAGTATGAGTCAAGTAAAAGTACAATGTTGTCCTCCAAATATTTATTTGCGTAAGAGTAAGTTTGCTCGATGCAGTGTAAAAACTACTCAAGTACTGGTACTGAGGCGTTATTTGAATTCCCACATAGTTTCTAGGCAGGACACGCCCTGCTCAAATATTACTGGCTCTGGGACAAGCCCCGCGGCACTATGATTGGCTGTTGTATCACTGTAGAACACGCACTACTGCTTCCAGGCGAAAGAAGTATGCGGCGTTGATATGTGTCCCCACTAACCCTAACCCACCCTAATCCTAACCTTAACCCATACTAAACCGCCATAAGAACCAACCCTAGCCCTAAATCTAACCATAATAAAACTCCTTTGTTGTTATTTGAGATGGTCATCTCGTTACATCTGCAAAGCCTGCCCTTCCCGTGATACAGGAGCCAATCATGTTGCAGTGGCGTTGGTCCTGCCAAGAATAGCGCGGTCCTGAGAAACTGGTGAGTAACTTCTGATTCGTGATTTTTTTTAGTTATTGAATCAAATCATCCATCCATTTTGTGTACCGCTTTATCCTCACTAGGGTCGCGGGCGTGCTTGAGCCTATCCCAGCTATCTTCGGGCATGAGGCAGGGTACACCCTGAACTGGTCGCCAGCCAATCGCAGGGCACATATAAACCAACAAGCATTCGTGCACACATTCACACCTAAGGGCCATTTAGAGTCTTCAGTCAACCTACTATGCATGTTTTTAGGATGTGGGGGGAAACTTTTTGTGTGGTCATTTGACTGCCTAGTTCTGTTTGATTGAACTCGCGTTCGGTCACGTTGCTCCATGTACAGCTTCTAGGGTTGGGCATCGAGAACCGATTGGAACCAGGACTAACGTTCCGGTTCACCCGGAATCATTCAAATTTAAAAATTTCGGTTCCCAGTTTCCATGCCTAGTTTGCCCACCTCTAATAAGAAGTGGCGAAAACCAATGAAGAAACGACGAAAACCAACAAAGAAGAAGAACGGGCACAAAGACATGTTGGTGCCCAATGGCGGCGAACAAAAATGTGTCTTAACTTAACCAAAATGCTGAGTTCTACTGTGTAACTTTTCAAAATAAAATGCTACAAGCTTAAAACAGGAAGTCATCTTAAAACTTGCACATATAAACCATTTGATGTGATAAAACGGTCCCAAATAACGAGTTTCACTAATGCTATATTTAACTTGTAGCTGAAACATTAATTAATGAATATTAAGTCAATTGGATTGGTTCTACACATATTGTCTTTTAGTTTATAGGTTTGATAGTGATACTGGTTATAAAGAACCCCGAGCCAAATGTTCATTTTAGTCTATGCTGCACTCTGCAAAGAAATTGGCCCTTCATAATTTGGACACCCTTTATTTAAACCATGCAAACTTTTTTGACCCAGCACCCTAAAAGAATCGGAACCGAGAACCGTTTGGAATCGGAACCGGAATCTCTCAAATTCAAACGTTGCCCATGTTGTTGTTATACTCACAAGGACAAACTCTTGTCCCTGTGCTGAATGACTTGGGAAAGGTTCTACAATACAAAGACTTAACACAACCAGTTGCTCTATATTGGTAACAGCAGTGCAAACTTCATTTCGCTTTCTATATGGCTATCGGTCTTTCACATCACAATTGCCACAATTGTCTGTTGAACATTGGCTCATCCATAATCATTGCTGACCACACAAACAAGGATTTGTTACCGTAAATATTGAACATTTTTAGCGTGTACGATTGTCAGCACTGAGTAGATTGTTGAGGAAAGAAAAGTTACTGTTAACACAGCCCACAGCACAGGATCATTGTTCAGTATCATCTTTAGAGACATCGGATTATCTGGTCTTTTCTGACTTTGGTCGGAAGCGGAAATTGGCTCGATTATTGCTACGTGTATACCTGACCTTAGACAGCTGAAGCCAAGGTCAACTTTTAGTTTGGAAAAGGAAAGTAACAGCAAGTTTCAAAGCATAATCAAATATGATGCTTATGTTGTCAGAATGCTCATGTTTATCCATCCATCCATCCATTTTCTGAGCCGCTTCTCCTCACTAGGGTCGCGGGCGTGCTGGAGCCTATCCCAGCTGTCATCGGGCAGGAGGCGGGGTACACCCTGGACTGGTTGCCGGCCAATCGCAGGGCACATACAAACAAACAACCATTCGCACTCACAGTCATGCCTACGGGCAATTTAGAGTCTCCAATTAATGCATGTTTTTGGGATGTGGGAGGAAACCGGAGTGCCCGGAGAAAACCCACGCAGGCACGGGGAGAACATGCAAACTCCACACAGGTGGGGCCGGGGATTGAACCCGGGTCCTCAGAACTGTGAGGCTGACGCTCTAACCAGTCGGCCACCGTGCCGCCTGCTCATGTTTATTTATTGTTTATTCTATTTAACTCAATGATAACTCTAAAGATGCCTATATATTCCAGGCATGCCCGAGTTGAGTACAGACATTGACATCATAGTAGCAGATGTGTCCAGCGAAGAATCTCTGGCCATCATGTGCCAACAGGCTCTGGTTATTCTCAACTGTGTGGGTCCAGTAAGTATTGAATGCTGCTGTTATTGAGGAAGGAATCAAAACAGACCATGTTGAAATTGGTATAGACTGACTGGTGCACCATGTTGTCTGTGTCATTGTTGCAGTACAGGTTTTATGGAGAGCCAGTGGTTGCAGCATGTGTGGAGAACGGAGCTCACTATATTGACATCTGTGGAGAACCTCAGGTAATGGGACATTTCTGTGTGTAGTTATGTGAATATTGAGAGGCAAACATTCACACTAATGCTACTGTGCTAAAAAATAAAATAAAACTTGGCAGTTTCTGGAGCGCATGCAGCTGGAGTACCACACTAAGGCCATGGAGAGAGGAGTGTACGTAATTGGCAGCTGCGGCTTTGACTCCATCCCAGCAGATCTGGGAATTCTCTATACTCAGAGCCACTTTAAAGGTAAGACTTATTATTATGACAGGTTTGATACAGTGGACCCTCAGAAGTCACGTAAGTGCAAAAAGAAGTAATACAAGTAACTATAGGCAACAGTAGCTTTAGCGATTGCATATTATACTGTATCTAGAGTTTATATTTAGGGACTTTTCTGACCCATCTACTGTCTAATGGCTTTGGCATCGTAGTGCTTCTGGGTACTCCGGTGAGAGGTCGTGACAAGGAAATACAGAATGGCTCGATCACTGAGACATTTTCAGAAATAGGCAGATAACAATAGATTTCCTGTACTTTGTTGTTTAATTTCACATTTGATGGGTGGGAAGGCATTCCATAGACAACTATTTATAGACCCTTTCCGAAAAAATTTGAATATCATGGAAAAGTTTATTTATTTCCATAATTGCATTCAAAAAGTTACACTTTCATATGTTATAGATTCATGGCCCACAATTTTGTATTTTTTAAAATTTATTTTATTATTATTATTATTTTTTGTCCTGTTCGGGTGTTAGGTCAAGCAGAATGGAGGCTCTGTTTCCCTTTTATGCCGGAACAGTTTTTCTGTGTCACAGTGCAGTTTTTAACCTGTCGCTGTAGAATCAGAGTCGATCAGTCGAACGGAACAAAGTTTCAAGAGGGGAGTGAGAGACGAAGACAAAACAAAAGACAAAGCACTAATTGTAAACAAGATGAGAAAAGTAAATCATTACATATTTAAAACAATGGAACATTAGATATGAATGTTGTATTGTGCAGTAGTGCTGCACCCTGTGAGGGAAGGACAGGACAAGATAGGAGAGGACAAGGACAGGAGAAGAAGCATGCAGGACAAGGGTCATGAACCCGGCGGTACAATTGAAGTGTGGTGGGACTATGACTATGTAAATTATAAAAGTCTATAGGAGGGGAGTGTGAGTGAGGGGATACCCAGGCAATTCGCATATTCATGAGTTATTTGTCGCAATGAGTGCGTGGCCCAACACCCAGCGTAAAAGTCCCAGGGGTGTGTCCCTGTGGACACATTCAAGTGAATTGACACTGTTTCGCATGCACAATCACGGACAGAAGTGTCCCATAATTGCTGTGCCTGCACCGCGGAGGCTGAGGACACCACCCAATCAACCGAGAGGCGGGATCGGGCCCAGGAGTCCACCCGAGAGCAGCCTGGCGGATGGGACACGTCCCACACCGAGGGACCCAGGGTGGTCCGCTAGCCCCACCGAGGCGCCCCGACAACCGGCCATCCAGAAGAGGCTGCAGGGACCCCCTCGATGCGCCGTGCCATTGAAGCAATCAGCCTTTGGCATTGCCTGGGAGTTATGGAAGCCCAGATTTCCTTGATGCTTGCTGTCAGTTCTTCTTTGTTTGTGGGTCTGGTGCCCCTCATTTTCCTCTTGATGTTACCCCATCGATTCTCAATCGGCTTAGATCCAGCAAGTTGGCTGGCCGGTCAAGCAGTGTGATGGCATGGGCATCAAACCTGGTTTTGGTCAATTTCATAAAAAAAAACCTTGGTTCTGTCATACAAGTCTCCAGATAAGGCCCCTCTGCCAGTTACATCTGTTTGATCCAGTTTTGTATCCGCTTTGCCCATATTTGGCTAAAACCGCTCCCTTTCCGCTGAATGATTGCCTCCGTGTAGAAGACTCACGTGTGAGAGCACACGTGTTTGTAATGTTGACAGCGCTGGCTCGGGAGCGGAGAGGTAGGTGAAGATAAGCTAGAGAAATGCGAATGACCTGATTGCAGGCCTCTCGGCAGAAAAACATCTGGAAGTCAGGAATGCGTGGATGATTTTAATTCATATTTTACATGTTTACTGTGGCACTGTAGAGACAATATTACATCCCAAATACTAGAACAGGTTGGTTTTGTAAAATATGCCATAATTAAAATATAAACTAATATACAGTGGAACACCGCTATTTGTGGCGGATAACGACCGTGCTGACCCTATTGTAATTGAATGAAAGCGATATATACATATATATTTTAAACAACCCAAATTCTTGAATATGCCGGGCTATTCCACCAATTTGTGTTTGGGGTTGGTTACCCCCAAAAACAAGAAAAAAGAAATGGAAAAAAAATTGGGGGAAAAAAAAATCTGTGGACAGGTGAATCGGTGGGCACCGAACCGCTAATATGCGGGGGTCCGCTGTAGTTCAACTTCCCTATTGCATTTTAGAAATGATTTTGTACTGTCATGATTGTAGGGACGCTGACGGCCGTGGAAAGCTTCCTAACAATAAGCAGTGGCCCTGAGGTAATCTATATTAAATTATCCATACTAGTAAAGGAAAGAAATTGCATTTGCTTGAAGTATTTACATAATTGGTGTGTTTTGATGAAATAGCTTTCTTAGCATCATAAGCAATGTACATGACAACAGTGTCATTTTCAGTGAATAAAACAATACAAAACCCAAGTTCAAAGCACTGCATGGAAAGAAGTCTAATATCAGACAATAAATCTGTCCATGAAAGATTCTTTGAGAAGTAATGTCGGCCAATTTGAAAAGATATGATCACCACAGACTTACAAGTGTTATTAACCCTCGCAGGGCTCATGCGGTCATGATGCAACTTGGCAGTCGGCCGTGCACGGCTTCGCAGATAGTAGCGCCCTTCGCAAGCTGAGGAGGAAGTTTGGCCACAAGCCGCTACCTCTGGTGGGAACCAAAGTCCGCCCGAGGTAAGGTGATAGAAGAGCAATTACTCTCGGGAAATTCTCCTTATTTCCAGTAATTATATCTTAATTGGAATGTAATGCTGAGCTGTGCTAAATCCAAATGGCGGATTTATTTCCCCCAAGAGCAGGAGAAATGGATTTTTCCTCTCTTCTTTTAAAAATTAACTAACATACTAACTGAAGATTTTCAGCAGTTACAGAAAAGTATTTTACATTTATTTTAGTGGACTACTGTATTTAATCTCATCCATTTGTCATGTTTTGTCATAAGAATATCGTTACTACTGTTCTCAACAAGCTCTATGTTTAACTGTAATTGCATTATTAGACAACATATTTGTTGGCCAATCAATGGAGAATAGTAATTAGTGAGTCTAGCGCCCCACTTTTACTACCACTGTACCATTGCAGTTGATACATAGATGGATTTGAGCTTATAGTCTGTCTGTCTGTCTGTATATGTTTGTCTAGAGGCTTTGTGTTTTTTAGCAAGGAGATTGTGCAGTATGCCATCCCTTTCATGGGTTCGGACCCCTCTGTAGTCAAGAGAACACAGCGTTTCCTTTACCAGGAGGAACGTCGGTCACCAGTAAGTAGTACTCATGTCAGTTCTAATCCACCAAATTTAATGCAGTTATTTTTGGTGGCTGTAACTTACAAATATTTGAATACTATTTCTTTGTGTATGACTTGGTTTTGTTGATGTTATAAAGTTAGTGTATATTTGACCATGAGGGGCAGAAATGGACTCCCACGTGCCTATCTCTGACAGTGTAGCGTTGTAGAGTCTCCACTACACACCCTGGAATTTATTAACAAGACTTATGATTCAGGAGTATAAATACAGTAGGTATTTGCATTCATAAATGGTGCAATATTATGAATGTATCATTTGGACATGATATCCCTTTTCTGAGACTATTAGCCAAATGTTATTTTCACCCAACCTCCCTCGAATTGTGAATATTTCTCATAGCATTCATTATGCTTGCGAAGCCAGAGGGGTAGAAACTAAACTTAACAACATATCCTTCCAATCAATAATTTAGCATGCCTTACACCAGACAGCAAACAAACGGTATGTTACGAAGCGTCCTTTTCTGCTTGAACGTGCCCCAGGAAACATTTTACAAGCTAATATCTCTGCACTGCCTCACATCCCCACCTAAGTTTCATTGCTGAATTTGTATACCTGTACAATAACGTATGCTTGCATTTTCTTTGAGCATGTAAACGCTGCAGACATTAAACTTTTTTTTTCTTCCAAATATGTATTTAGTACTAGGTTAGCTATTGGAGATGTCTCGATTACAGAGATGCTTTGTGAAATTGTTACCTTTAGAATAGAACAGTAGCTACTGTATATTGAAATGTTAGGGTTTCATAATGGCACACTGTTCTATGTAATATATTACTTAGCACTTTTAGTAGTTATGTCCTTCCATTATTCAACTGACTTCATTGTGTCAGCTTGTCAACAAATGTGAGAAAATTACAATTAAAACTGGAGAGGGAGCCGAGGATTGTGTTTGTTAGGTTAGATGCATGTGTGTGTGTGTGTGTGTAAAAGTCACTGAAGGGCAGATTACAATTATGTCAGGTTTGCATTGACGTGTTATATCCTATCGGAATCAGAATCAGAATCATCTTTATTTGCCAAGTATGTCCAAAACACACAAGGAATTTGTCTCTGGTAGTTGGAGCCGCTCTAGTACAACAGACAGTCAATTTACAGAACACTTTGGAGACATAAAGACATTGACAAAAAACAATTGTGCAAAAAGATGCAGAGTCCTCTAGCACTTAGAGCAGTTCGAATGGCTAATATCGGAATAGTCCGGTGCAATGACCATTGTGCAAAGGGCACTGAGACTTCAACGAGTGTATGCGGTTTAAAGTGACGAGTAGTGCGATAATCTGGGACAATGGTTGTGCAAATGTTACAGATACTCCTCAATCAGTGTGCAAATGGAGCAGATGCTACTCTGGCATGAGTGGCCAGTATATGCAAATAGTGCAGCACGGCGAGACAACTACAGTGAGTGCACGAGTAATACATAATTGGCCCCACAGAAATGTGACAACGAACTCAAGTCAAAAAATTGCCAGCTTGTTGTAATGGAATTATAAATTAGCTGTTTAAGAAGTTGATTGCAAGAGGGAAGAAGCTGTTGGAATGTCTACTAGTTCTAGTTTGCATTGATCGGTAGCGCCTACCTGAGGGAAGGAGCTGGAAGAGCTGGTGACCGGGGTGGGGAGGGTCCGAGAGGATTTTGCACGCCCTTGTCTTGGTGCTGGCAGCGTGCAAGTCCTCAAGGGTGGGTAGGGGGGTACCGACAATCCTTTCAGCAGTTTTGATTGTCCGTTGCAGTCGGAGTTTGTCCTTTTTTGTAGCAGCACCAAACCAGACTGTGATGGAAGAACACAGGACTGATTCGATGACTGCTGTGTAGAACTGCCTCAACAGCTCCGGTGGCAGGCCGTGCTTTCTCAGAAGCCGCAGGAAGTACATCCTCTGCTGGGCCTTTTTGAGGACGGAGTTGATGTTGGTCGCCCACTTCAGGTCCTGGGAGATTGTAATTCCCAGGAACTTGAAGGTCTCGACGGTTGACACAAGGCAGCTGGACAACGTGAGGGGCAGCTGTGGCGAAGGATGCCTCCTGAAGTCCACGATCATCTCTACAGTCTTGAGCGTGTTCAGCTCCAGGTTGTGTCGGCCGCACCACAGCTCCAGCCGCTCCGCTTCCTGTCGATATACAGACTCGTCACCGTCCTTGATGAGGCCGATGACAGTGGTGTCATCTGTAAACTTCAGGAGTTTGACAGTCGGGTTCGCTGAGGTGCAGTCGTTCGTGTAGAGAGAGAAGAGCAGCGGAGAGAGGACACAACCTTGGGGCGCCCCAGTGCTGATGCTGCGTGTGGATGAGGTGGCCTCCCCCAGCCTGACCTGCTGTGTCCTGCCCGTCAGAAAGCTGTAAATCCACTGGCAGATGGCAGGTGAGACGCTGAGCTGGAGAAGCTTGGATGAAAGGAGTTCAGGGATGATGGTGTTGAACGCTGAGCTGAACTCCACGAACAGGATCCTCGCGTAGGTCCCTGCACTGTCGAGGTGTTCTAGGATGAAGTGCAGTCCCATGTTGACTCCATCATCCGCAGATCTGTTCGCTTGGTAGGCAAACTGCAGGGGGTCCAGCAGGGGACCTGTGACACTCTTGAGGTGGTCCAGCACAAGACGTTCAAAGGACTTCATGACCACAGATGTCAAAGCGACAGGCCTGTAGTCATTCAGACCCGAGATTGCAGGTTTCTTGGGGACTGGGATGATGGTGGAGCGTTTGAAACAGGATGGAACTTCGCACAGTTCCAGAGATCTGTTGAAGATCTGAGTGAAGACCGGAGCGAGCTGGTCCGCGCAGACTTTGAGGCAGGATGGGGACACGTGGTCCGGGCCTGCCGCTTTGTTAATCTTTTGTTGTTTGAAGATGTGTCTCACATCCTGTTCATGGATGGTTAACGCAGAGGTCAGAGGTGTGATTGTGGTCGCGGGTGCGGCCGGGTTGGTGTGTGGTGTGAAACTGTCCTTTTCAAATCTGCAGTAGAAGGTATTCAAGTCGTTGGCTAGTGTGCTATTGTTCTCAGCTTGGGGGGATCGTCGCTTGTAATTAGTCGGCGATTGGAATGCATGCCAGACTGATTTAGAGTCGTTTGCGCTAAACTGTTTTTCCAACTTTGCTGTATAGATCCTCTTTGCAATGTTAATTTCTTTGGTCAGCTGGTTTCTAGCTCGATTATACAGGGCCCTGTCCCCGCTCTGATATGCGTCCTCCTTAGCTTGCCGAAGCTGCTTAAGTTTAGCAGTGAACCACGGCTTATTGTTGTTGAATGTGCGAAATGATTTTGTTGGTACACAGACCTCTTCACAGAAACTGATATAGGATGTGACAGTGTCCGTATATTCATCCAGGCTGCCAGCTGAATTTTCAAAGACACTCCAGTCTGTGCAGTCTAAACAGCTTTGAAGTTCCATCTTGGCTTCATTTGTCCACTTTTTGACTGTTTTCACTGTAGGCTTCGCACATTTAAGTTCTTGCCTGTACGTCGGTATTAAGTGAATTAAGCAGTGATCAGACGAGCCCAAGGCTGCACGAGGAATAGCGCGGTATGCGTTTTTTACCGTAGTGTAGCAGTGGTCTAAAGTATTATTTTCCCTGGTAGGACAGTCGATGTGCTGCTTGTATTTAGGGAGTTCGTGGTTGAGTTTAGCTTTGTTAAAGTCCCCGAGAATAATGAGGGGTGAGTCGGGGTGTTTTTTTTCAATTTCGTTGACTTGATCGGCGAGCGTTAGCAATGCGGCGTTCGTGTTAGCTTGAGGCGGAATATAGACTCCAGCCAGTATGAATGATGCGAACTCACGTGGCGAGTAGAATGGTTTACAGTTTAAGAATAGCGACTCCAAATGCGGGCTGCAGTGTGTGCTGAGCACCGTGACGTCCGTACACCATTTTTCGTTGATATAGAGGCATATCCCGCCGCCCTTTGTTTTCCCCGATAATTCCATGTCGCGGTCCGCTCGATGAATGTGGAAACCGGGAAGCATAACGGCGCCATCGGGTACAGCGTCGCAGAGCCAGGTCTCCGTGAAGCACATGGCCGCGGAACGTCCGAAGTCTTTCCTGGTCTTTAACAGAAGATGAAGCTCGTCCATTTTGTTGGGTAGGGAGCGTACATTCGCGAGGTGGATCGACGGGAACGCCAATCTGTGTCCTCTCTTGCGGAGTTTCACCTGAATGCCGGCTCGCTTCCCTCTGTGGCGGCGCTTCCGTCTCCATGCGCTGAAAACCGCCGACGCCGCTCCGGTGAGTAGCTCGGGGAAAAAACTGAGCGGATATTCGAAAGTTGGTGACAGAAAGTCCGGAGTAGACTCCTTGATGGTTAGCAGGTCTCCCCTTGTGTAAGTGAGTCGTGTAAGGTCTCCAAAGACGGACGAAAAACACAAAAACAAAGACAATACTAGAGAGTGCGTTACCGAGGCGACCACACTGGTAGGCGCCATCTTGCTTATATCTGTGCATTTATGCTGCAGTCGCATTGGCAGATACCTGATACATAATAGATTTTTAACCACATTTGGAAGAGGATGCATTCTTCTATGAGGATATCCTATTTCTTTTTTTTTTGTTTATTTTTTTTCTCCCCACATCCCCTTCTGAGCTTTTCTGCCATGTTCCACTTGGGAGCAAAAAAATCTCAATTGTGTCACCATGTAAATTCAGTCTTAGTTTAATAATAATTTAATATTAATAATTACCGGTAATAATATAATACTTGATAACATGAAACAGTATGATAAGCAAACCAGTCTGATAAATATGTATACAAATATCCATCCATCCATTTTCTGAGCCGCTTCTCCTCACTAGGGTCGCGGGCGTGCTGGAGCCTATCCCAGCTGTCATCGGGCAGGAGGCGGGGTACACCCTGAACTGGTTGCCAGCCAATCGCAGGGCACATACGAACAAACAACCATTCGCACTCACAGTCATGCCTACGGGCAATTTAGAGTCTCCAATTAATGCATGTTTTTGGGATGTGGGAGGAAACCGGAGTACCCGGAGAAAACCCACGCAGGCACAGGGAGAACATGCAAACTCCACACAGGTGGGGCCAGGGATTGAACCCGGGTCCTCAGAACTGTGAGGCTGACGCTCTAACCAGTCGGCCACCGTGCCGCCGTATACAAATATTTCCATTACAATTTCTCTCTGTTTTTACCTCCTACATCACCATCATTGTGGACTTGTTTTTTTAACTTGTTTTTAGTAGGCTTTACACGATCAGGATTTTTGGGGCCCATCAGCGAGTTTAAAAAACTGACCACCGATCCGATCACAAGATGCAGCGTCTATTGTCTCGTGTCTATTTAAATGACTTGTTCATTTACTGTACATACTTGTGTACTGTATACTGAGTATCTTCAAAAGTATTCTCTATTCAGGTCAAACCAACATGACAGAAATAATGGGCACTAACTTACTCGAGTTTAATTTCTTTATTGTAATTAAATTACTTCACACACACCAAAACTTTAGCGCAGGGGTGTCAAACTCTTTTTTGTCTCGGGCCACATTGTAGTTATGATTTCCCTCAGAGGGCTGTTAGAACAGTGAAACCATATAAATGTTTAATCATCACCAAAACATTATTACCATTACACAACAAATTGAGGGATAACTAGTTTTGAAATCAGAAAACAAGGATAATAGTTTGTTAAAGTATTGTTTAAGTTACTGTAGAAGAAGCGTTTGGTAACAGAAAAATGCAATTTGGGTACAGATTGTAGCAAAAATTACGGACGTTGACGAGCATGATTTGCTTTCATGGGCCACATAAAATGATGTGGCGGGTTGCATCTGGGCCACGGGCCTTGTGTTTGACACCTATGCTTTAGAGCATGATTCGCCATAACGCCGGATATTTACGTACAACTGTGAGTGCTAGTACTAGCTTGCTAGGCAACAGAACGTTTTGTTGCCTCCTTGCGAGCTGCATTGTATTAAAAGTACGTGAACATACCTCAAGCAGTCCTTAAATTAACGTAATTTCACCGGTGACCACCACCACACGTTTCCCCCCCATTTTGTTCTTATAATACACGCATCGCGATGTCGTCGCCATGGTAAGGAGCGTATCCGGTCATGTTTGAGTTGACAAGATAAAGCCCGGTGCTATCGGAATACAAGATTTTATTGCAGTAGCCTCACATAGTGCAATCCTGAAAGACCAAATTTGTCTTGTCGTCTAATCCAGGCATTACGTGTTGTCTGTCCCACACCACAGACATTTATTATTATTATTTTTTTAAATGTCAGATATTTCCAGTAGTACGTCAAAAGACATGCGACAAGGCTAAAAAAAAACTAGCTTTTGGATTCAAATATACTATACACGCTGGCGACGCGGAGTAAATGTCTTTTGCGGAGCCGATCAATGATGTCATTGATTGGATCAGCGTATTGTGACATTAAAGCCGATCAGCATAAAATGCTAATTATCGGCCAATACCGATCAAGCCGATCAGATCGGTGTAAAGTCTAGTTTTTGGATATATATATTTATAGTAATTACGCCTCTCATGGACATTAAGGAATTAAAACAATTCTAGTGTGGTGGTCTGCTTCTTTATGTAATAAGATATACCTGTAGAAAAATATATCCAGTCTGCAAGACGAATCTGGGCCGCATGTGTAAAAACCAGGAATCCTCACCCATGGCTCGAATTAAGCGGTCTCGCATCGCAGTTTGTGAGTCAAAATTAGCATTTTGCGACTCAAAAACCACCTTCAAAAGCAAAAGTGCAAATCAGTTCAGTCGCGGAAATGGTCGAGAAGATGGAAGCACGCAGGGGCGTATGTAACTCGACGCGCTTACGTCACCGAAGCGTGGACACAGAAGTGAATCTATTCATTTGAGGAGTTTGAAGACAGTAGTCGCAAGATGTGACGCAACGCCAAATTGAGAAGAGACAAAAAAAGACAGAAAATGGCCAAAGTGTGGAACCATTTAATAGGGAAATGCAAGGCGAGCACCCGTTCACCCTGTTTTCAAAGTCAGATTAGCCAAAGCTCCCCCGAAATTCTCGGTCACAAACTTATAAAGTCTCGCATCTGTGGGTGTACTCTTAAGGACCGCCCCTAGGCCCGATTGGCTCAATGAGTGTGTTTGAATAACAGGCTACTCCCCTTACCAATAGACAATGTAACTTTTCTCCACAAGGTGGCTGGCTCTCTCTCTGTCCATGAATCATCCGCACGCACGATAGCACTGAGACTGGTTTTGAACCACCAAATGGCGATGGTTATCTGTGATATCACAATGGCAGTCCCGTTTTATAGCTCGCCTCCTAGCTTACCCAGAGGACATATTGTCCTGTAAACAGCTGGGGGAGAACCTGCTGGGTAAGCAAACTGTCCCCCAGAAGGCAATTACTCTTTTTGAGGTAGATAGTTCAAAGGGCACATGGTTAAAGTCACTCTTACAAGCACTACACTGCACTGTGAGAATGTCTAAAATAAAATCCTATTAAAATACACGATAAGTTTAAGCTGCAAAAAAATGCTTCTCAAAATTAGAAAGTTGCTCCTCAGATGAAGAAATGTTTAGCAAAAGTGCTCCTCAAAGACAAAAAAATATTTTGTGCTGTGCTCACCACTTGACCAGATGGGACCTGTATGTTATGGGCAGTACTACTCCCCCCAATTCTGTTTACACACTAATCTCCCCTTTATTGTTTTACTTTCTTCCAACCCCCCCACCATCCTCCCATGACAGATCCAGTATTTTGCATATGTCGGGGTAGGTGGCCTCTGCTCAGTTGCCAAGCTCTTCTGTGGTGGACTGCTTTTCTGGATCTTGGTCAAATTCGGCATGGGCAGGAAACTCCTCACCACGGTACAGAGAGCATTGCTTTGTAACCTTGTTTTAACCAATTTGATTTCTCCAGGTTTCCATGGTCAACATTTATGAAGGGTACAAAAACAGATTTCCAACACCACTTCTTGGCACCGCCCTATGGGGTTTGCCAACTGAAGTGGTACACCACTGAAAGGGTGGTGTAAGACAGTAGTCTAGTGATTGGGTGACAGGAAATTGTTTAGTGTTGCAACTACATGAATGGAAGAACACACAACAAGGCAAAGCTTAGCCACAAACTGGCTTGTATCCTGTTGTGTTCCTGTGATGTCACATTATTTACCCATCGCCATCTCGCTTACAAACTCTGTTTAGTGGGGTTTACTTTTCCAAATTGTGGTGAGCCGAAGTGAACTGTACTGCATGGTGTTGGAATATTGAGCCCAGATAAATGGGGAACTGATTTGTACTGTATGTTGATGTTTGGTGTCTGTCTATTCCAAAGTTTCCCAGGTTTTTTTCCTTTGGCTTATTCAGTAAGGCTGGTCCAACAATTAAACAGGTAAGAGTTGAATTCATGAATGATCTCTATAAATCCAAGTTAATTGGAGGCTATGTATGCTTCTTTCACCTAGGTTAGTTAAAAAGTAAACGCTAGCAAAATAAAATAGGTTAATATAAAGTACCAGTCAAAGGTTATGGAATGTAATTGTGTGTCCAAACCTTTGACCCTGGTACCTTCTACATGTAACGGGTTGTTTTGCCGCAACGCTCGCTGCCTCTTTTGCACTGAACAAAGCAAACTCCACAGGTTCTCTTTGTTAGATGTGCTGGTTGAACGTCTCACCCACATTGAAGGGGAAAACTGGTAGTTTGTAGTTTGGGTTTGAAATATATATTTGACACCAGTCTTGGTGAATGTTTATTGTTTCACGAATAGATATCTACAAGTAGCCACTTTCATCTTCAGTCGTAAACACTTGACTTGACTCAAGTATCTCATTTTACATTTTGAAGCATTTTGCTCGTTGTCAACTTCTGGAGTTCAGTCGCTTTTAGTCCATCTCTCACGTTGGACTCTCTCCTACCAGATTGAAGACACCTGCTTCAACATCACATTTTTTGGAGAGGGATACTCAGAGGGTACAGAACCCCTACAGGGACCACCCAATGCCAAGATCTGCACTGAGGTCATGGGAGCAGGTAGGCGTGCAGTGCTCATGTGATCTTCCATTATCAGTACTTGTAAATGATGTAAAGCAATGTGGCAGAATTCTGTTGAACTATTTCAAGTTTGGCAGCTTGGTGCCCGAGTGGTTAGTAAGTCTGCCTCAGAGTCAAGAGGTCTTGGGTTTTACTCTGTGGGTCTTCCTGTGTGTAGTTGGCATATTGTCCCCGTGTTTATGTGGCTTTTCTCCGGGTACTCTGGCTTCCTCCCACATACAAAATCATGCATGTTAGGTATTTAACGGCTCTAAATTGCCCAAACGTGAAAAGTGTGAGTGGTTATAGCAGTGATTCTCAAAAGTGGGTCGTGGAACCATTTTGGGTGGGTCGCCGACAGCTAGTAAAAATGTTTAGGTTTTCTTATTCAGATTTTTCCGCTACAGTACAGAGGCGTACCAAATTCCCACATGGAACATACAAGTTGTAAAAGCTTTCATAGGCAGATGTCATGCCAAACAATACGCTTTTGGTGGTACAACAACTAATTTGAAAAGGCGTTTAAAAATATAATCTACTGTACATGTGTGCTTAGAAGCTATTTTTCTTTAACAAAAAAAATTATTTATTGAATGAATGTTCTTAATTTCCAAAAAGGTGGGTCGCGATTTGGCAACAATAGGAAATGGCGGGTCCCAGGGTGACAACAGTTGAGAACCACTTGTCTATAGGTGCACTGAGATTGACTGACTAGCTCACGCGTGACCATAATGATGAGAAGTGGTATAAAAACATTGATGGATGTTTCGATGGATATTTCCAATTCAGGTTCATTTTCAGATTGACAAAGTCACAACATTTGGAGGGAAATCATAATTTTCAGGAAAATAATCTAAATAAAAAAAAAAAAAGAAAACTCAGAAAAAAAGGAATAAAGCCACAAATATTTAGCTTTTTCTTTGGCTTTTTTTTGTGCGACTTCATGTTACTGTCCTGGCTGCTCAGTACAATATGGTTGAAGGCACAATTAGTCAACATAAATACTAAAAAATGCATATATAACTCAGCGTTGTTTTGTCTTAATGTGAAGATACTCACCACTCGGTATCAGTGCTGGATATTGTTAATCTGTACTCATACTTGTCAAAACACTCTGACACTGTGACACCCAATCCATCCTGTCATACTATGCTGCTTTGTCCTCCCTGAGCGTGTGGTGTGCAGTTCAGCAGATACCATACATTTCTTCAAAAAGAGTCAATGTCTGATTGCTTCAAGCTGTTAAATTGATACTCCAATTTGAAGTTTACAGTCAAATCAACTCAAAATAAAGAGAATTACTGTATATTTAAGCACATAGCTTCGTCTTGCAAAGAACAGCTAGTTTAGGCTAACAATTAACGTCAACGTCATTAATGTCGCAGTATACCTTTAAATAGTGAATATTCCAACAGAAACGATTTAGCAACATATACAGAATGATTATATTACTATCCTCACAGGCATATATTCTTTCTACTCTACTAGTTATATTACTGCAGCTTTGCCACAAAATTCTTCTTGGAGGCCAAGGCACACAACAGAAGCATCACATATATAGTCCCCGCCAAAAGTATTGGAACGGCAAGGTCAATTCCTTTGTTTTTGTTGTATACTGAAGACATTTGGGTTTCAGATCAGAAGATGAATATGAGACAAAAGTTCAGAATTCCAGCTTTCATTTCATGGTATTTTCATCTAGATGTGTTAAACAACTCAGGACCGGGCACCTTTTGTTTGAAGCCACTCAATTTTCAAGTGAGCAAAGGTATTGGAACACACATTATTAAATTAACTTAAAGTGAATATAATTTATTTGGTGGCGTAACCCTTGCTTGCAATAACTGCATCAAGCCTGCGCCCCAGTGACTTCACTAGACTGTTACATTCTTCATTTTAAATGTTTTTCCAGGCCTTGACTGCACCCTCTTTTTCTTGTTTGTTTCTGGGGTTTTCTCCCTTCAGTCTCCTCTTCAGGAGGTAAAATGCAAGCTCTATTTGGTTAAGATCTGGTGATTGACTTGACCAGTCTAAGACCTTCCACTTTTCCCCCCTGATGAAGTCCTTTGTTGTGTTGGCAGTTTGTTTTGGGTCATTGTCTTGTTGTACGATCAAGCTTCTCCCGATTAGTTTGAATGCATTTGTCTTTAAATTTCCAGACAAAATTGTTTGCCAACCTACACATGGCAGGTGTGAAGGTATCACAATCCACTGTTCGAAGAAGACCTCGAGAGAAGAAATATAATATACCACAAGATGCAAACCACTCATCAGCAAAACGAATCGGAAGGCCCGTTTGGATTTTGCAAAGAAGTGCAGATATCAGCCACAAATGTTTGGGAACAAAGTTTTCTGAACGGATGAGACCAACCTCTACCAAAGTAATGGAAAGGCCCAAGTATGGAGAAAGAAAGGATCTGCTTCTGATCCAAAACACACAAGCTCATCTGTGAAGCATGGTGGAGGTAATGTCATGGCTTGGACTTCCATGGCTGCTTCTGGAGCGGACTCACTAGTCTTTACTGAAGTCTACAAAACCATTTTGTCTGGCAGTTTACAGAAAAATGCATCCAAACTAATTAGGAGACGCTTCATCATGCAACAAGACGATGACCCAAAACACACTGCCAACACAACAAAGGACTTCTTCAGCGGAAAAAAGTGGAAGGTCTTAGACTGGCAAAGTCAATCACCTGACCTTAAACCAATAGAGCATGCATTTTACCTCAAAACAAAGGAATTGACTTTGCAGTTCCAATACTTTTGGAGGGTACTGTACCTCCTGGGCACGTGTAGAAAGAAGCATTATATTTGAGTGAAATTTATTCCATGTTAAATAAAAGTTTGTGTTTTTTAATCATTTTGATTGCGTGTATAATAAGTATTATATTTGAGTGAAATATATGCCATATTCAGTAAAAAGTTGTGTTTTGAACAATATTTAATTAAAACACATTTTCATCAAAATTTCAATGCAATTATATGGTATCCGTACTCTGTATCGACAAGTACTCAAATGTAAGTAATTTTACTCATACTTGGTCTGAAAAAAGTGGTATCGGTGCATCCCCAGTTATAGTGTTACTTGAAACATTGCCTATAACATTCACAAAGGTTTGAGGCTGGCAATAGTTACATTTCCATTATTTCCAGTGGGTAAAATTGTTTCAAAAGTCAAGCAAATCGAAAGGCGACCAACGTCTTGGGACAGAATGTTTGTGTCTGGAGCTTCTATAGGAGTAAAGTACCACTGTACCCACTCTTAGTCTGTTGTGTCCCTAATTCCAATATACCTGTATTGCATTTTTACTAATTGTATATCCTGTTGTTATCAGTTTTATTTGCAACAATATTAAACTAATGCTAAATGGACACGTGTGATTGTTTCAACATTAACTGCCGTTTTTAATGTATTTTATTTTACGTTATTTTTTAGAGCCTGGTTATGTGGCCACAGTGATTGCTATGGTACAGGCAGCAGTAACCGTGCTGAAAGAAAGACACTCCCTTCCCAGGAGGTTAGTAATGTCTCCTTCACACTACCTGACCCACCTTACTAAACAAAAAAAACAACCTCATAGTGTATGTGTTTGCCCCAATTTTTGACTGGTATCTCTCCAACTCAATGGGATTTTGACAGGGGAGGAGTGTACACACCAGGAAGTGCCTTCAACAAAACCAATCTCATCGACCGCCTTCATAACCACGGCTTCAAGTTCTCCGTGAGAAAGTATGAGGAACCCGCTAAACCATAGGCACTCTATTGTTTGTGTGTTCTGCTGGACCTGTCAAAAAGAGATTATAGCTGTAAACCTGAATCCTGAAAGTGATTCCAGTAGTCCACTCACGCGGACTACTGGAGCCAGCTGTGCCTTTGCAAGCTCTTCTTTCAGTCAGTGTTGGAAGAAATATAATACTTGCACTTATAAATTAAGATTTGTTAATATTTGTTTGAGGAAGAATTTAGAGGTTTTCTTTGCAGCTACAGTATTTATGCACACTGTATATATACACACTTGTATATATACACTGTCTTGAGTCAGTGCAGCAAGGCTTGATGTTTTAATTCAGGACAATTTTGCATTTATGCTGTAAAATAGTAAATCATATTTAACTTAAAAACAACACCATTGTTATGCATGACTGAAATGTCTTTGAGTAGTTATGTTGTAATGAATACAATCTTTTTTGAAGTATTGATAAGCATTTGGAGATTAGAATAAAAATGCGCTCCCCCCCCCAAATGTCATCTTGACTAATCGCTGTCTATGTCATGTGAATACATTCATGAAACAAGTAAAATTGCTGTTCATGTGATCATTATTATATGTTCAATTGTGTCATAAATAATTGATTAATTACAGATCGCTGGCGTCAGGACGAAACCTATATCCAAAATATGGTCAATTTCATATATATATATTATATACAAGGACAAGCAACATGCAAACTCCAGACAGGAAGGTCAGGACCCTCTGGATGTGAGGCAGACATACTAATCACTAGTTCACTGTGCTGCCTCTTTATGTATGCGCGTTGAAAATGTAGAAAATAAATCAGAACCGTATATCCAAATTTGTGTTTGTTTTTCAAAGGAGAAAATCAGATTTTAGTAAAAATAAACAACCTCAATGTGTCATTGTCTTCAGTTGTACTTCACCTACATTGCCAGGAAGCGTCAGTATTGCCCCTTCCCCCCGATGAATGATGACCCTCCATATCCTGCCATGACAGTAGAGGTCATTTCATGCCTCTGAGGATGCGGAGGCAGGATGTTGAGTGACAGCGGGTCACCCTGAAAGCTCTCTGGAGATAATCACTTTTTACAACCACTAGACTGAGGCAGCGGTTATTGGAAGGAAATATTTGGCAGCCCCATTCTCTTTCTGATGTTGTGAGTCACTGTGTGAACCATCTCCGTTTCTCATCTGCTTCCCATCCGGCAGCTGTCAGCACCGCTCCAGTAAACACCATCCAAACAGTGGTTGTGAAGACAGAACATGTCAGTAGGGTGGTTCCTGCGACACAAAGCTTGTGTGATAAGAAGCTGTAGTGTTGATGCGAAGGTGAGATATTGCAGTGGTTTCCCCGGGAGGGGCAGAGAGCAGCCCCACCCTTACTGCCTGCCCACAGTCCGCCATTGTGGCTCTGCTGATAGTTATGTAATTTCTTCCTCTTTTTCGCAATCACGCCTCACTGAAACCCGATGGTACAGTCCTTTGGAGGGTATGGACCCCCGAAACCCTCTGGACAGCAATTCAGGAGGATGGCAGTTTCAATTAGAATGAAGTAATCACTTAATAGGGGATTTAGAAAGAAAAAATGTCATCATGGATTGATAACTGTTCTATTGTATTGACACATCAATATTCACTCAGCATTGTGCTGGCCAGTGGTGACTGCATTAAGGGCAGGACACAGTACCTTACCTGTGTTCACCTTGTAATTGAATGGAGCACACTAGGCTTTGTACAAGCAACATTTTCTGGGAAAACATGCCTCACAAGTCAAATCAAACTTGTGAGACTTGAGCTCAGCATCTAAAAGTTTAACTCCACAGTATGCCACCAAAAGATACTGGTAATGACGAAGAAAATGTGTGGGGATGTACGCTTGTGTCATGTCATGTGATTTGAGTGATGATGGCCATACGATCAGAAATGGAATTTACTGCGACTTTCTGAGTACACAATGAGCAATGCAATTCACAATCACAAACACTGACCTACATTTACAACCTAAATTCTAATATTCGTTCCATGAAATTGTATTAATCCAGTAGCTACTGTATGTTGATTTTAGATTTTTTTGTACTATCAGATTTCAACCTCTATACAGTATATTGCCAAGTCAATCGATCAATTTGCCAGGGCCTTCAAAATCAGTAGTGCTGCCCGATATAACGTAAAAAAAGGATTCTCAACTGGTGGGTCGGGACCCAAAAGTGGGTCGTGGACAGATAGTAAAAAGTTACAGGGGGTCCTGGATGATACCGACATACGTTTTGAGCCAAGGTTATTAATTAGTTTGCGTAGTGGCGCAAGAGTACATGGTCGCATAATAATAATAATAAAAAGGTTATGAGAAAGGTGTAAACTTTCATTCTAATATGCCACCACCACCTAGTGGTTATAAAAAAGGTGTAGCCTACACTTTCATTCCAATATGACAGGGGTACGTATGACTGCATATATGTACATTTGTGCTCATAAGTTTACATACCCTGGCAGAATTTGTAAAATATAGTTTGTTTGTATTTTTAATTATGACTGATGACTGAACAACAACCATCATTAATTAATTTATGGTTATGTTTTGTTTAATAATAATGTTTTTCTGAAATGCTTGAAATGCATCTTACAAATTCTACCTGGGTAATCAAATATATGAGCACAACTGTGTGTTTTCTAATTTACTAAATAAAAGTAGGGCTGTGCATTTCAAAATAAGAGCAGGTAAATTAGAAAAAAAGTATTATGTGTTTAAATAAAGTGCTTAACTTCAGAATAATTCTTTGAAAAAAACTAACAAAATACAGATCATACTTCATGTTTTGATCATATGGGTAGAAGCAAAGTCATGGATTGTAAAAATGCATTATACATAGGTAGAAGGGTTTTCCAGAATTTTGAGGACAACTTAGGGGGTGCGTATTATACATGGGTGCACATTACACACGAGAAATTATGGTAATTGTATTTAATAAACATTTAATACAAATATCAGTGAGATACACTACATTTTGAGAATATCAGTCAAAACTAAGCATTATCGTCTTTGTAAAAGACAATTTTTGATACAGTGAAGTGTCTGGTGTATGTACTTTACAATATTTTAACACAGTCAGTGGGTTTTCAGTACAAAGTTAGATTGACGAGATTATATTATATTAAGACCTCTTTTTCTTTCTTCATATTTTGGTGTTCTCATTATCAGTGTATCTAGTTATTATTGTGTAGGGTGTTCCCTACTGTATGTGTATGGACCATGCATCGAACACGATGGATCATTTTTTTTTCATCACACTACACAAACAAGGAGGTTAGCCGCAGGGGCGTGCAGAAGGCAGGGCCGACAGGGCGTGACCCCAGGCATCCAAATTAGATGGTGGACAATCAGAGTGGGAATGAAGATAGTGATTTTGAAATTTCCACCTGCTGTTACTGCCTTAGACCCAGCGCCTAGTTGTGGTTACCTACTGAGCTGCAGAAAGTAACTGGCATTTATATGAAGTCTATTGAAGAGGCCTTTATTTGTATGGATGCTGATGTAAGGGCGAAGCTAGACATACTGCTGTCTGTTGATTGGTTGGTGGCGAATTGTTACTTTTGAGTTATATTGGGAATTGGTTGTATATTCAAATTTCTTGAGGTGGTGAATTGTGGTTATACTAATTAAAATTACATATACTGTATATGTACAATATTGAAATATTTCACTGTGAAATTACTCTACTGAATATACGATACTGTAATGCTCTACATGGGTTTCACTTTTTGAATTCAACCACTGCAACATATTGTTTTCCACAACATTCCAATTTATTGAGATGCACGCAGTTTTAAACATTTAATAGAAATATTGTTGTTTGTCTATTGAGGGCATCAATGACAGCAATAAAGACAAACACAAGTACATCTCGGGTTGATTACTTTTAATCAATTCAGCTAGCTACAAAATGTCCACCACTTTACACACTGACAAGATACAGAGAGGGAGTCTTTTAATATAACATGCGTTGAGGACATCAATCTCACAGTTGAATCTATTGACTCATTCAGGTTTGGGTATTTCATCACCTTACTCTAACTAAGGGACATTTTGGAGATTTGGTATGCATAGCTCTAAAGTACAGAAGCAACAAAAACCCTTGATGTTTTCTTTTTTGTTTCAGTGTATAGTTATCATCAACATTCTCATTATTATATAGATTTTTTTTTTTTTACCAATAACAAACCACACGGGGAGAATAAACTTACAGGTACGGTCTTCTTATAAAAGTAAGGTCTCTCAGAAATATGTGTCTTTGCTTTACATTGCAAATGTTTATTTTTTTTTCAGAGCATCCAAAACCTATGTTACAGTACACAACCAGTCCTCCTCTTTCAGCACTTAATCAACATCATCACAGAACTGCATAATCGTTTAGAAAACAGGTCTTTTTTTTTCTTTTTTTTCTTTTTTTTTTGCAATACAACCACAAATCTTCATATTTTGTCATGTTCATCTCACTTTTTGATACCTTTTGCATTATTTTACAACAAGATGGTCACAGTCGGTAAATATATCAAGACAGGAAGAGTGGCAATATTGCAAACTTGCAGGGAAGAATGGAACGATCAACTGCGTCCTAATACTGAGCATGCGTTTTGTCAAGTCGCTACTGCCATGTTGTCGTTTTTTATATATTTTTTTTAGACAGGTTTTATTTAGAAGACTAAAATCTACCATTTGTCATGCAGAGAACGCACAATTCACATCACTTGGAATGCAAATGCCTAATACAGCTACAGAGAATCTAGTTGCACATTGTCTCAACAGTAAACTCAGTATGATTGCAATGGAGGAAGATGGACCAGCGACTGCCTTTTATGATTGAAAGTGCTGACTTGTCATCGGCCTTCTCGCTTTTGCTGTGACGAAACACTAAAATAAGGGGCGTGACAGTAGCCTAGCCATGAAACCGTTTTACTACGACGATACTGAGATACTGTAAAAGAAGGAAGAATTAAAACAAACAGCTTGTATTGCATTCTTATGATATACTTGCCATCCATAGCAGTTTTATCTATCTATCTATCTATCTATCTATCTATCTATCTATCTATCTATCTATCTATCTATCTATCTATCTATCTATCTATCTATATCTCATATGTAGTATAGAATAATATATGATATATGTATTGATGAAGATAATAAAAACTTCACAGGTGAGCCAGAGTGCCATTAACTCAGCACTATATACAACCTTCGGAAAAAATGATGTACGGAGTATAAGAAATCATCATTTTACGAGGACAATCATCTTGAAAAAGCTTGACAAACAACACACGGAACAACATTTACAATGGGGAGGGGAGGTGATATGTGCATGTGTGCAAACCTAGAAGGTCAATATCATGATGAAAGCATGTCGGCGTCCGATGACGTGCGGCGCCGTACACCAGGGCAGGTCATGCTCGCCAAGGACCGGGGTGTTTAGCCACTGCCCAGCATCTTTGTGGCCCTCTGGTTGGCCTCATCAATCCTGGTCTTGTTGGAATCAGTCTGGTTGAGTGGAAAGAGCAAAGAGAGGGTTTGTGATGGTTTGGTCAATGCGCAACAAATTTTGCCTTGAGGGAAAGCCCACTTGGGGAGCAGACATGGGCTAACATCCTGAAACATGAGTCTACTTTTATTTCATGAGACTCGAGGCTTTTTTTTTTAAATGTCTGATCTTAAACTAAAAGTAAGATAGCAGAACAGCTCACATTTTTGACCTAACACCTCTTTATAAGACAACTGGTCAGGGGAATAAACCTCTTAATAATGGTACACACAAACAAATAACCCCTCCTTGAGCCGTCACCTTGTCGTGGTGGAGGGGTTTGTGTGTCCCAGTGATCCTAGGAGCTAAGTTGTCTGGGGCTTTATGCCCCTGGCAGGGTTACCCATGACAAACAGGTCCTAGGTGAGGGACCAGACAAAGCACGGCTCAAAGACACCTAATGATGACGACAAACAATGGACTTCGTTTTCCCTTGCCCGGACGCGGGCCACTGGGGCCCCCCACTGGACCCAGGCCTGGTGGGGGGGCTCGAAGGCGAGCGCCTGGTGGCCGGGCCTGCACCCATGGGGCCCAGCCGGGCACAGCCCGAAAGGGTAACGTGGGTCCCCCTTCCCATGGGCTCACCACCTGTGGGAGGGGCCATAGGGGTCGGGTGCAGTGTGAGCTGGGCGGTGGCCGAAGGCGGGGACCTTGGCGATCCGATCCCCGGCTACAGAAGCTGGCTCTAGGGACGTGGAATGTCACCTCTGTGGCAGGGAAGGAGCCCGAGCTGGTGTGTGAGGTCGAGAAGTTCCGACTCGATATAGTCGGACTCGCCTCCACACACACCTTGGGCTCTGGTACTAGTCCTCTCGAGAGGGGTTGGACTCTCTTCCACTCTGGAGTTGCCCATGGTGAGAGTCGCCGAGCAGGTGTGGGTATACTTATTGCCCCCCGGCTCGGCGCCTGTACGTTGGGGTTCACCCCGGTGGACGAGAGGGTAGCCTCCCTCCGCCTTCGGGTGGGGGGACGGTTCCTGACTGTTGTTTGTGCCTATGCACCAAACATCAGTTCAGAGTACCCACCCTTTTTGGAGTCCTTGGAGGGGGTGCTGGAGAGCGCTCCCGCTGGGGACTCCATTGTTCTGTTGGGGGAGTTCAATGCTCACGTGGGCAATGACAGTGATACCTGGAAGGGCGCGATTGGGAGGAACGCCCCCCCCCCGATCAGAACCCGAGCGGTGTTCTGTTATTGGACTTCTGTGCTCGTCACGGATTGTCCATAACGAACACCATGTTCAAGCATAAGGGTGTCCACACGTGCACTTGGCACCAGGAGACCCTAGGTCGCAGTTCGATGATCAACTTTGTGGTCGTGTCATCGGACTTGCGGCCGCATGTCTTGGACACTCGGGTGAAGAGAGGGGCGGAGCTGTCAACTGATCACCACCTGGTGGTGAGTTGGCTCCGATGGTGGGGGAAGATGCCGGTCCGACGTGACAGGCCCAAACGTATTGTGAGGGTCTGCTGGGAACGTCTGGCAGAATCCCCTGTCAGAAAGAGTTTCAACTCCCACCTCCGACAGAACTTTGCTCATGTTCCGGGGGAGGCGGGGGACATCGAGTCCGAGTGGACCATGTTCCGCGCCTCCATTGCTGAGGCGGCCGACCGGTGCTGTGGCCGTAAGGTGGTCGGTACCTGTCGTGGCGGCAATCCCCGAACCCATTGGTGGACACCAACGGTGAGGGATGCCGTCAAGCTGAAGAAGGAGTCCTATCGGGCCTTTTTGGCCTGTGGGACTCCTGAGGCAGCTGATGGGTACCGGCTGGCCAAGCGGAATGCAGCTCTGGTGGTCGCTGAAGCAAAAACCCGGGCATGGGAGGAGTTCGGTGAGGCCATGGAGAAAGACGGCTTCGAGGAAATTCTGGTCCACCATCCGACGTCTCAGGAGAGGAAAGCAATGCACCACCAACACTGTGTATAGTGGGGATGGGGCGCTGCTGACTCGGGACGTTGTGAGTCGGTGGGGAGAATACTTCGAAGACCTCCTCAATTCCACCGACACGCCTTCCCATGGGGAAGCAGAGTGTGGGTTCTCTGAGGCGGGCTCTCCTATCTCTGGGTTTGAGGTCACCGAGGTAGTTAAAAAGCTCCTCGGTGGCAGGGCCCCGGGGGTGGATGAGATTCGCCCGGAGTTCCTAAAGGCTCTGGATGTTGTGGGGCTGTCCTGGTTGACACGCCTCTGCAACATCGCGTGGACATCGGGGACAGTGCCTCTGGATTGGCAGACTGGGTTGGTGGTCCCCCTTTTTAAGAAGGGGGACCGGAGGGTGTGTTCCAACTACAGGGGGATCACACTGCTCAGCCTCCCTGGTAAGGTCTATTCAGGGGTGCTGGAGAGGAGGGTCCGTCGGGAAGTCGAATCTCAGATTCAGGAGGAGCAGTGTGGTTTTCGTCCTGGCCGTGGAACAGTGGACCAGCTCTACACCCTCGGCAGGGTCCTCAAGGGTGCATGGGAGTTCGCCCAACCAGTCTACATGTGCTTTGTGGACTTGGAGAAAGCGTTCGACCATGTCCCTCGGGGAGTCCTGTGGAGAGTGCTTCGGGAATATGGGGTACCGAACACCCTGATACGGGCTGTTCGGTCCCTGTACGACCGGAGTCAGAGTTTGGTCCGCATATCCGGCAGTAAGTCGAACTCGTTCCCGGTGAGGGTTGGACTCCGCCAAGGCTGCCCTTTGTCGCCGATTCTGTTCATAACATTTATGGACAGAATTTCTAGGCGCAGCCGAGGCGTAGAGGGGGTCCGGTTTGGTGGCCTCAGTATTGCATCTCTGCTTTTTGCAGATGATGTGGTTCTGTTGGCCTCATCAAGCCGTGACCTCCAACTCTCATTGGAGCAGTTCGCGGCCGAGTGTGAAGCGGCTGGGATGAGAATCAGCACCTCCAAATCTGAGACCATGGTCCTCAGTCGGAAAAGGGTGGCATGCCATCTCCAGGTCGGGGATGAGATCCTGCCCCAAGTGGAGGAATTCAAGTATCTTGGGGTCTTGTTCACGAGTGAGGGAAGAATGGAACGGGAGATCGACAGGCAGATTGGTGCAGCGTCTGCAGTGATGCGGACTTTGTATCGGTTCGTTGTGGTAAAGAAAGAGCTAAGCCGAAAGGCGAAGCTCTCAATTTACCGGTCGATCTTCGTTCCTACCCTCACCTATGGTCATGAGCTGTGGGTCGTGACCGAAAGAACAAGATCCCGGATACAAGCGGCCGAAATGAGTTTCCTCCGCAGGGTGTCCGGGCTCTCCCTTAGAGATAGGGTGAGAAGCTCGGTCATCCGAGAGGATCTCAGAGTAGAGCCGCTGCTCCTCCGCATTGAGAGGAGCCAGATGAGGTGGCTGGGGCATTTGATTCGGATGCCTCCCGGACGCCTCCCTGGTGAGGTGTTCCGGGCATGTCCCACCGGGAGGAGACCCCGGGGACGACCCAGGACACGCTGGAGAGACTACATCCTTCGGCTGGCCTGGGAACGCCTCGGGATCCCCCCGGAAGAGCTGGATGAAGTGGCTGGGGAGAGGGAAGTCTGGGCGTCCCTGCTGAAGCTACTGCCCCCGCGACCCGACCCGGATAAGCGGTAGAGAATGGATGGATGGACAAACAAATAATTGGACCTAATTTGAGCATTTTCTCTCTCTTCTGATCAAAGTCAGTGTTGGCCCAAATAAGGATTATGCGCAGCCAATTTCCGCATTAGGCAAAACATGTCAGAGCATTTCATTCCAACGTTGGTAAATGGCAGCAGGAGACCAGGACAAAGCAACCGTTGGAACTTTAAACGTCAACAATGTCTTTCGTTTTCCAAAAGATGTCTTCAAGAGACGGTGGCCGACTGGTTAGAGTGCCTGGTTAATTGAACACTCTAAATTGCGTGTAGGTGTGAATGTGTTTGTTTATATGTGCCCTGCGATTGGCTGGCAACCAGTTCAGGGTGTACCCCGCCTCCTGCCCGATGATAGCTGGGATTGGCTCCAGAACCCCCTCGACCCTTGTGAGGATAAGCGGTTTTCCCATGAAGAAAACAAAATTTGAACAAGATTGGGTTCAAACCATCATGGCATCAACCCGTAGTTATGCTCTTGTTTGACGCATACACAGAAAGTACACTAATTTTGTATTTCAGGTTGGATCACGTGGCATTCCATATTTCGCGGCTTGTCCATGTCTCTAAAAGAATATCCTGAGAAAATCATGATATTTTTTTTTCTCTCCGGATCTCCTTGAAAACGTTTCACTATTTACAATTGTTTGTCATCAACATCAAGTTCTGCCGAGCCAGGAGCTCCGTGATTGTCACATGAAAAAGGACCCCCTAAACCCCATTGAACATCTTTGGAATGAACTACAATAGACCTTGTGATCCCAAGATATAATATTTGTTGGACAAGCAATAGGCTCAAATATTTTTTCCTCCAGTGTTTTCTTTACCTTCTCCATGATCCTGTCGATCTGGCGGTTCTGGGTGTCGATCTCGTTGCCCATGTCCAGAGCCATGTGGCGCAGGTTTCCAATGATACCACCCACTTGCTCCAGGTTCTCGTCCATCTCATTTTCCCGAGCATCGTCTGTTACCCTGACGACAAAAAAACAAGTAACAATTAGACATTGCATCTGATATGCTGTGATTTGCTTTGTTGACCTCCCTCTGTTCCCCGTACGATGTTTTCCTCTGATTGCAATGTAGAGCATATCCCGCTAAAAGTTTTTTTCCAACTAACCCTGTCCTTCCGGCCCTTTGTCAACCAACTCCAGGCAAGACTTCTGCAACAACCTCCTCTTTGGTTCCAAAGGAAAGGTTTTCAATCAAGAGCAACAGCCAGAAATTCCATTGCATCAGTCCTACATGATCATCTTCCCAGGGAGATTACATATCCACTTGAAAACACTTCTGAACACCCACAAGGCCCTCAAAAACCCAACGGCCCTCGATATCTAACCTTCTCCATCACCACACTCCTTCCCAAACTCTGCAAACACCAAGGACCATGTGTTTGTTGTTGGCAGTGTTCATGCAGGGTTACGTGAAGACTGGGACAACCGTGTCATCATTTCAGGAAAGATGCGTGTGTTGTAATGCGAGGAGAGGTATCCATTCTGGGACCCGGTTTAAAAAAGCCACCCAAAACTCTGTGTGGACAAAATGTCAGAATTATGGGAAAAAACAAAAACAAAACTTGCTTTGTTTCCGTGTGCATGGGGCCAACTTGAATTTAGGAGTTAAGCAAGGGTGTCAAACTCATTGTAGCTCAGAGGCCAAATACAGCCAAATTTGATGTGTTTTCCCTTTGTTTTAATGGAAAGCAATACAAGTAAGAACTTTAGGACAGTATTTCTAGCTAACGAACCATACTTTTACAAGACAGAGCAACCTAAGAATTATTAAGAAAAATGTGCAATTTGGGTCAGGTTATCATCTACATGTTTGCATTATAACGAATCACAGTGGATGTTTAAAAAGGGACAAAACTTGAAGTCACAAGTATTTGGAAATTAAAAATACAGCAATGCGCTTTAAAATTAAACCAACCTATGAAGCTCTAGCAATTATTTTCACTCCATATTCAACATGTACATAATAATTCTCAATACCTAAATTGACTCGTACAAACAAAGGTGAGAACTTGAAGAATCTGTGATATATTTTTAAAAATATTTATATAGTTTAAGCCTTCAAATATCTTTTTAAACGCCATGTGATTTACTCGAACTGTCTTTGCGATTGACTGGTAGATCGCGACCGATGTACTGTGCACACATGCTGTACAAGGGACACAGTGTCACAGTGAGTGACACGGCGGAACACAACTGAACTGAACAATCGTAAACAAATTACACTTGGCCAATCACACTCATACACCTGGCGAGTGACCCTTGCACACATACCAATTTGCTGTAATGGAATATCTGTGCTGGTGTTCTTATCTGCAAGCAATGTTTAAAGGCACCACATATCTTTTTTTTTTTTTTTTTTTTTTTTTTTTAACCACAAATAATTTCAAAAAGTAAATAGGGTTGCTGGTTTATATTTCTTTTATTAATATTGTGATCATACCGATAATCATGAGGATTTGCTGATTGGAATGAATGTGGCTGGCTGTGGTTGGATCTTTGGTGGTGGTCGGAGGGGCCGTAGGCACAGAATGGCAGCCAAGCTTCCGTCAGACTGCCCCAGGGCAGCCGTGGCTCCACAAGATGCTTACCACCACTAGGGTGTGACTGTGGAGTGAATGAATAGTGTGTGCAATTGTAAAGCGCTTTGAACGCTTTGAAAAAGCGTAAGTGTAATGAATTATTATTATTATTATTATCATTATTTTGGTTATGACAACTATCCATCAATTCATGAAACTTTGGTACCCTAGTGCCCTGCACCGTCATGTGAAACTAATGTTTTTACGCACGTGCAGCAAATGTTCGTAAAGTAAAATGTCCTTTCTGTGACTAACCCCTCTTACCTGCGAATGAAGCCTCCACTGATCGCCATCTGTTCACGTTCATCTACAACACGGGCTGGCTGACTGGCCACCACCCCATCCTGGTTGTTCCCCCAGGCCTTGCTGGCTCCGCTCTTCATCCTGGCGTCGAGGAAGAACAGTTACTCAATTGATGGCGTGCGGCAAACATTTCCCTCAACCAGGCCGGCTTCCCATTAGTCAAATCAATCAACACAGAGAGCCGTGGCTTCGAGGGTGGATTTATATATCAATCAGTATCAAATTACTTGATTTCATGCATCCAGCACATACATGTATGAGTACTAGTGGGGTCTACACTAAGTCAAGCAAAGCATAGCAGGCATGGACTGGTAGGGTTGGAAGGTGCAGGCTTCTGTTTATACAATAGCAATGTGAGTGATATTATATCTTGCAGGTGTATAACATGCTATTAAGACCTCTAAGTGCCATCTGCAGTTTTGTATTATATGGCATGCATTTTAACAGCAACAACCTGTTGTAACTGTTATAAACTGCAATAAAAACAATCCCTCCCACAGTCCCACAGATGGTTGTCCCAATGTGACAGAAAACAGAGAGGAGACGAGCTCCTGGGAAACAAACAACATAGAGTGGACAGGACTGTCACATCTTTAGAGGAGGGACAACAATTAATGCGAAGAACAAACTAGAGGAAAAAACAATAATAAAAAATAAATAAAAAAATAACAGAAACTGAAGGAAGTCAACAGAGTAACACATGACGTTCCATGTACTATTCTTGGACTTCACACCCCGACACTCCCTCTTTTTATCAGCCACCACTGGTTTTGCTGCTCTGACCTTTGCAAAAGCTTGATGTCCCTCATTAGCACGGAGGCGTGTGATAACGATATCAATGCTTACCCTGTGTCTGTCTGAACAGGAAGATGACTGACAAATAGAGCTGTGCAAACAAGATGCGCAATTAGAACGCCTTTGTCAGTGTTGCCTCACTGTATTTCGGCATTCATATTCTATTTTAGCCTAAGCAATGAAAGAAAGACGCACACGGTTTTGTCATTGTCACTATACAACACAACCGTATTTGGCCTCATTTACCTTCTGGCTTGTTTTGTATTAAGCTTGTTTTTTTGAAAGCTTATAAAAACACATTTCATCAGATTCATTTTGCGTTAAGCAATTGCCGTTACTTGAGGAAGTACTTCCTGTTCCTCAAAGTTTTCTTATCCACGATCTGTCTGCACCACCAGAATACCACGTTCTTCTTAAATAGTGCACGGGTAGTTGGAGATGGGCTTATTAACAGATGAGTCCACGAATTAATCGTTAAGAACTTGGAATTGGCACGTAAGTCTTGTACCTATTGAGAGTGAATCCAGTGAGTTTACACAAGTTAGTCTAGTTAACACGCAGGCTAATACCAAGTTAGCATGTCAGTATCTCTGCATTAGCTCAACTTTGTCTTTGCATTTGTTGGACTGACCGTTCATATTGACATGTTCATGTTTCTCAGTAAGAAAACTTTATATCTGTAATTTTGCTGTTGGGTGTTAGCTAGCTAGGGCCTCAGGCTGGACTGCATTGTTTTTTAAAATTTATTTAAAAGTAATAATATCTCAGTGATAAAACAGTTGTTGTAAGATGATTATTAGATATCTAGCAATCTACAGTAAATATAGATATCTATCTATTTAAATAAAATGGAAATAAAATTCAACAACTAGTGCACCGCGCCTAAAAAAAGTTGACAAACAATTGTTAATATTCCTCAATTTCAAAATTTTGATAAATGGCCATCGCTACTACTTAAGACTCCCAATAATAGCTCAAACAGCTAAACAACACAAAGTATTAAGCATTATGCTTCCCAATAATTTTAGCCCCAGTACCTGGGTTATTGTGTGTGATATGTGAAAGCATTGTATCAGTAAGCGGGATGCCGAATGCTCAGCTTCCTACTTGACATTTATTAATAGAACTGGACTGAGGCAAAGCTTCACTTAGCTGCCAGTCCCTGCTGACACGCACTTTGTTTTTGTACTCATTGTTTCCCATCTGTCTACTTTTCTTCATCTTCTCATTTTATTCCAAAATGCACTTTCCTCTTCTCCGCTGTCGAATGGATTCAACAAACGGCGCTAATAAGCTTCGCAGCAATTGGTCAAAATCTATCACCAATGACATGTAGACAGTCAGAATCTGAGGGTATTATAAAACTAAAAGGACAGTCAATTGTACAACCCCAATTCCAATGAAGTTGTGACGTTGTGTTAACCATAAATAGAAACAGAATACAATGATTTGCAAATCATGTTCGACCTATATTTAATTGAATACACTACAAAGACAAGATATTTAATGTTCAAACTGGTAAGCTTTATTGTTTTTAGCAAATAATTATTAACTTAGAATTTTATGGCTGCAACACCTTTCAAAAAAGCTGGGACAGGGTCATGTTTACCACGGTGTTACATCACCTTTTCTTTTAACAACATTCAATAAACGTTTGGGAACTGAGGACACTAATTGTTGAAGCTTTGTAGATGGAATTCTTTCCCATTCTTGCTTGATGTACAGCTTCAGCTGTTCAACAGTCCGGGGTCTCCGTTGTCGTATTTTACGCTTCACAATGCGCCACACATTTTCAATGGGAGACAGGTCTGGACTGCAGGCAGGCCAGTCTAGTACTCTTTTACTACGAAGCCACGCTGTTGTAACACGTGCAGAATGTGGTTTGGCATTGTCTTGCTGAAATAAGCAGGGGTGTCCGTGAAAAAGACGTTGCTTGGATGGCAGCATATGTTTCTCCAAAACCTGTATGTACCTTTCAGCATTAATGGTGCTTTCACAGATGTGTAAGTTACCCATGCCATTGGCACTAACACAGCCCCATACCATCCTAGATTCTGGCTTTTGAACTTTGCGCCCATAACAGTCCGGATGGTTCTTTTCCTCTTTGGCCCAGAGGACACCGACGTCCACAATTTCCAAAACCAATTTGAAATGTGGACTTGTCGGACCACAGAACACTTTTCCACTTTGCATCAGTCCATCTTAGATGAGGTCGGGCCCAGAGAAGCCGGCGGCGTTTCTGGGTGTTGTTGCTAAATGGCTTTTGCTTTGCATAGCAGAGTTTCAAGTTGCACTTACGGATGTAGCGCCGAACTGTATTTACTGACATTGGTTTTCTGAAGTGTTCCTGAGTCCATGTGGTGATATCCTTTACACATTGATGTAGTTTTTTGAACCAGTGCCGCCTGAGGGATCGAAGGTCACGGGCATTCAATGTTGGTTTTCGGCCTTGCCGCTTCCATGCAGTGATTTCTCCAGATTCTCTGAACCTTTTGATGATATTATGGACCGTAGATGATGAAATCCCTAAATTCCTTCCAATTGTACATTGAGGAACATTGTCCTTAAACTGTTCCTACTTTCTCACGCACTTTTTCACAAAAAGGTGAACCTCGCCCCATCTTTGCTTGTGAATGACCGAGCAATTCAGGAAAGCTCCTTTTCTACCCAATCATGGCACCCACCTGTTCCCAATTAGCCTGTTCACTTGTGGGATGTTCCAAACAGGTGTTTGATGAGCATTCCTCAACTTTCTCAGTCTTTTTTGCCACCTGTCCCAGCCTTTTTGGAACGTGTTGCAGCCATAAAACTCTAAGTTAATGATTATTTGCTAAGAACAGTAAAGTTTATCAGTTTGAACATTACATATCTTGTCTTTGTAGTGTATTAAATAAATATAAATTGAACATGATTTGCAAATGATTGTATTCTGTTTTTATTTATGTTTAACACAACGTCCCTACTTCATTGGAATTGGGGTTGTAATATAAAAGCTGATTTATTAGGAATTAGGAAATAAGGTGAGCCTGCTGTGTTTTGAAGTAATGGAAAGCAGCCCCCATCTTTGAATTTCGTTTCCCAGTAACAGTCAATCATCCTACTATCACTCTTCGAGACGGCTGACCTACATCTGTGCAGGTAACCTGTCAGAGATGGTGTAAAACAATAGCGTTGAACATCTAGTGCAGGAAAAATGTGACGGGAGCAAAATTCATACCAGTGCTTTAAGGTGCATCAACAGTCTCGTTATCTTTTTACCCCCCCTCTCCCTTGTAAGATTATTTGACCTAGATAAGCACTTCTATATTTTAGGGACAGAAATACTGAGAGTTGCCTCTTAATGAATTAATCAACTAGGAGTTGTACGAGACCCTTTAGTTTCTATCGGAATTTCAATGTATAGGCTTACTTGAACTTCAATTCTGGGAACAGTTTGGGAAGAACCTTTTTTTTTTTTGTTCCAGCATGACTGTGCCCCAGTGCACAAAGCAAGCTCCATAATGGCTTGCTTGGATGAGTTTGGCATAAATTAACTTTTGAACCTCGACTTCAACCTCAGCAAAGACGTTAGGGCTAAACAGAAAACTACAATGGAGCTAGGCCCTCATGATCAAAATCTCTATAATCTCATCAATGTTATTCTGGTTAACTGAACAATAATTTCCCCCAGACAATCTCCAAAATCATGTAAAATCTTTCCAGAAGAATGGAAGGCATTATAGCTGCAAAGTTATTAGTTATTATTAGGGCCCGACCGATATGGATTTTTTTTTAGGTTGATGCCGATTCTGATATTTGGCAGAATCAAATTATGATACCCGATGAATGGGCCGATTTATTAAAAAAAAAAAACTTTTTGGGGTTCCTTAACGCTTACAACAATACAGCTATGAATTACAGACAGAACATTTGACTGCTTTACAATACTTTGTCCTTAGTACTAGTAAATCCTGCAAAAATCAGCCGATTTGTATTTATTTATTTTTTTGCTAAAATTGACACTATTTTATCTTCCTATTTTTGTTTGTTTGTTTGAATGTCATTATCTTTCTCTTATGTGTATGGACGATTTTTTTTCCCCAATCTGAAAGGGCTAATTAATCGGTCGGGCCTTAATTATTGGTTAATATTTTTGTTTATATTAATATGTAATAATGTTTGGCTCTGTCTCATTACAAACCAATTACCTCTCCAGGCGCTCCATCACTTTTTATACTCTATATAACACCGTAAATGTACATACATGTACATCACTATCATCATCATATACATCAACATCATTGTCGGCATCATGGTCTTAGCATCATCACGTGCAGCAATGCTACTATGAGTTGCATTGCCATGCATGCATGAGCATTCCAAGGGTCATGCTCGCAAGTCATTCCAAGTCATTGTAGTAGTCATAGTGGGTGGGACGGGGGGGTGTTAAGGGGGAAAAAATAAAAAATAAAAAATAAAAGGTTTTGTTGCCTGCAAAAGGTGAGCATCTGGTGAATGTTTGAGTGGTGTGGCGGTGGTAAAGATCATGCAGATGAGAAGCTTGAAACAGTCAAACGCTATCCTGGACATTTTGGCACCAACATCACTGAGTTCAACATATTCAAAAGATCTGAGTAGCAAAATGGTTTAGCCCTGCTCTTATGATTCAACTAAATACTAGTCTCCTGCTTTTATCACTCTGCATCAGTGCTGAAAAAAAATATTTTCCTGAAAGGAATAAGTACAACTGTTGGGAATGGCTAGACTTGCATGTAGATGATTCCCAAGTAGAAGTTGAGAGAAAAGGGTACTTAGCACAAGGATATTTAAATAAAGGCACTTGATGATAGACCTTGGCTGAATGGAAGGGATCTTATGTGGAGGACTAAAGTCTTGCAGGTTGGTATTCTACGATGGACAGTCAAAAGGTGATGGGCCCAATTTGAATGTAAGCTACTAATAATTGATTTTGATTGACGTTTTACTTAAACCTTTTCTCTTCCAGTCAGCCATTTTGGAAATGAATTCATTGTTGGATGCCCGTCAGAAGCAGAGAGCTGTGACTGAAACCGCCACTAAAATATTTTCAAAAGGTTGACAAAATGTTAATGGGGCTAGGGGTATGTCAGCAATGATGACACACAATGGTGATGCCATCGATGGTGACGCTACGATCTTCTCTGATCAGTGCGTCGACCCTTACATTATTCCCAGGATTAACCGTTGAAAATGGTTAATCCTGCTGCTCCTTTGCTTGTCACGGAGGTCACTCAAGGCAGGCTCTTGTCCTTCGCCTTTAATCCTGGACACCCACTTTTTGACTGTATTGTAGCCTATTGCAGCATGCCCTCATACACATTACGCATATGCAACCTTTTCAAAATATTTAGTGGTGGTTTCCCCTTCCGAAAGCAAGAAATTCAATCACAGCTTTCTGCTTCTGACACGAGTCCAACGATGACCTCATCTCTCCAAAATGGCTGACAGGAAGAGGACAGGCTTAAACAAAACTTTTGAAAAAATAAACCTTCAAACAAATAAACTACAAACTGTGGAAATTTCAGAAAATAAACGCAATTATGAGCAGGTTGAATTAAATTGGTCTCATTGCTTTTTGACATCCCCTTGTATCTTCTTAAACTGTCTGCTTCATCAATGTAAAAGGCAGCCTTAGAGCCTTCCATGGTTCTCATAGTGGCCTCCAAGTGACGGATTCAGGGATGGTGTATTGTATATCTAAATCCAGTCCTGTGGCGAAGGAACCAATTTGTTTATTTGTTTACTATTGTACTACTGGAATTGCACACAGTGCTTTCCAAACAAGTCTTCCTATATGTAATGTCATAAATTTACCCCGCAATTGACTGTTGATCATTCCAGCGGCTATTCTGTCTACATGCTTCAGCTTCCCCATGACCCCGATGAATGAGTTAACCACTCATCCTGGTAATAAAAACAATGTCCTCAATTTGAAAATAACTGCTTATGATTCAGCAATGTGATGAAAGGTAACATAACCCTTTTTATTGGGCCCCCTGTTGAAATTTGATCTCAGATAAATATCCATCCATCATGGCCTTCCTTTTGCTGGCTGGCTAAAATCACGTTTCTACCGCCTTATATTGAGGCATGTGGAATTTTTTATAACTTGGTGACCAAATATGGTTTCTTGCCCTTTGAAATCAGGTCTTGCTTCTGAAAGGCTGATCAGATAAATGGATCACAATTATATACGTACATATTGTATTATTTTCCCTCGATGGCAAGGGCCCTTATCTGCATATATGTGCAAAAAAATCTCCCTCCTTTTCCCATCAATTAAAAAAAAAAAAAAAAAAAAAATGGTCATAAGCCTCATTTTCACTTCACTGGGTACACCTGCGCAATCCAATGACAATTGCGAACTGTTAATCCATTTCTAAATTCTGAATTTACAAATAGAATAATCTTCAGTTTTGATTTGACACTGTCAATTTATAATAATAATGAATAATGATTGTGTTTTATTATTGTGCTTGCGGAACGTCCCTTCGTCATACGGAGAAGGGTTCTAATTCTTTGGGTACCTCACTGTATGTGACACGACGGGCTAAATATTAGAAACAGCTCAGAGAGTAGTGCAGAAACCTACGCCACTCCATTTGCATCATCTGCAACCCCAATGATGGCAGCGCTTTTATGAAATTGCATTTGATAGTTCAGGTGTACCAAATTAATTGGCCTGCGACTGTATGTTACTGCCTTGTATGAGTGTGTCTGGGAAGGTCTTCGAAACGTCATCGTGGCTTGCTGTGTTTATGGATGTGGAAGGCACTGATGCCTTTTTGCAGCTGGAGCAGAGCAGACTGTTAGCTGACGGCCCTAATCATGCCAGCGGTTTTATTGTTTCTTATGGAAAAATTCAAATTATTGTTATGGCAGGCAGGCAGGCAGGCAAGCAGCACCTACTTGTTACATGGACAGGAGCAAAGACCACAGAATTTTCCTAGATCGTTCAAATTCTTTTCTGCATCCTTCATGTCCTTATTGATTTGGTCCATTCCCTCCTCGATGCGCTCCAGTTGTTCTGATTAAACGCAAGTCATTTATCCCCCACAGAACGTAGCACGAGGAGAGAGAGAGAGGGAGAAAGAGCGAGCAAGAGAGAGATATACAAAAGAAGAGAGAGATAGAGGACAAAAGAGAGAAGACAATAACTTCAGACACTCACTGTGACGAAAGAAAGTAAGAACAAAAAAATAAATAAATGAATAAAATCAAAAATAAAAAAGAGGAAAAACTGGACGCCACCACATATGTGACAACCTTTGAGGCACGTTGTCAGTACCTACTTGTTACATGGACATATGAAAAGCCCACAGCATTTCCCTAAATCTTTTAAATTTTTCTCGGCTTCCTTCATGTCTTGGTTGATATGGTTCATGCCATCTTCGACACGATCGAGTTGCTCTGGTCAGGACAAAGGGATGACAGTAGTGGAATGAATGTCATTGGCTGATTGACACAAATATGATGAGCAGCAACTGAGTCAGCTGGGTAAATGTGTGTGTGTGTGTGTGTGTGTGTGTATCTGTATCACAGGGGAGGTCTCACCTAAACCTATACTGAATGTTATTGGTGGTCAGGAAAATTCAATTGGTGGACTGCATTTTGCGGCGGATGGCTGCGCGTTCTTGGTTAGAGTTAGGCGATCCACTCTTTAATTACTGTACAATAGCATTAATACAAATGAAGCAATTTGCAGCAGAACGTAAATCTGTCACAGGAAATGCAATTGTCTAATTTGATTTTTTGGGAGTAGTTTGGTTGGAGTCCCACTTACCAAACTATCAGAGATCACAGACTTCCATCGAGGCAAATTTGTTTAAAGGAATAGTCTCGAATCAAAATACTCTGCGTTGACATGTGTGCCGGCAGGATTATACAAAAACTATTAACCAAAGTCCCCCGAAGTCATGGAGTGGTCGGGGGCATAGACCAATGGGGAAAAAAAAGATCTGACAACAGATCTAGATAAAGGTGCAGATCCAGATTTTTCCCAGTCTGTGTAACAGTATGGTTTTGGCAATGTTCCTCTCCAGTTCTGTAGGTGGAGGTAATGCAAATCACACACTGAATGGAGAGGAAGATGACATGTTTGCCATTGGGGTGACCACAATATTATCATTTTCTATATGGATTCCTCCCAAATTTTGGTTTCGTTTTCCTGTGTGCTGCCCCATCCATAAGGTTTACACTGTATGGACATAAGTATTGGGCTGCAACTCTTAATTAATCGATTAGGGGTTGGAAGCCTTTCTTTCAACCTAAATCTTAAAACTCTTCATGTTTCCATTTCATTTTTGGAGAATTCTATGCTTCCACCTTTGGAAGGAGGAGTAAAGCGGGGTACACAAATCCCAATAATAGGGCTGAATTTGCGCACCCCCCACCTTCAGATCAAAGTCAGCAAAGGCCAGATTATCGGATGTCTCTAAAATATTATCCTGATCAATTATCACCCATCTGCTTGGAAAATGGTCGAGGCCGACAATCGTAAATGTTAAACGTTCAAATTCTTATATGTGTGGTCAACACCGAGTTCGGCAGGAGTCACGGACACCTTGATTTCGACGTGAAACAGAACGATACCAAATTAGTAAGCGCTCTTGCCACATTGCAGAAAGTCTTGCATTTAGAGTTGCATCTTTTAAAACTGCTAATAGGCAACCTACTCATTTTTAAAGACAGATAACCTGATACTTTAGTCCATACAGCGTGGCCATGTAGCTAGTGTCTCATACGTTTAATAATGAATGTTCCTGTTACGATGAAGAACTGAAGAGACCCCTTCGCTGCAAATCTCTAGGCTGCTGTCAGGTGTTGTCGAGGGACACTTTCATAATGCGAAATTTATGGAAGTTACTGAGCTTTGGTGTATGAATTTCAGGGCCTCGGTCATGCCGATGTGGTGGATGGTGGTTTGGTGACTGTTCATAGCGAAGGCTTTCCAGCCTGACTAGTGATTAAAGACAGCACGTGAATTATGGAGCATATTCATCAATTAACTATATTCAGATTTGTAAAATCGCCGGTTGGTACACCGACATATGCAGTCCATCCGTCCGTCCATCCATTCTCTATAGTGCTTGTGAAATAATCCAGTGTTTTGATTAGTGACGGTATAGAGCATGTTAGGCTCATTCTAGAGTGTTGCACGCAGTGTAAAGATGAGTCCCGTGGGTGCACGCCGATACAAACGAAGGGTCAGAGGACCAATGGCAGCACGAATGCCCCTGTTGGTGCAATTAATGGTCTTTCACAGGGCACATTAAATGTTTTATGAGCCTTTCAGGGAAGCTCAGAGCCTGTGCCCATACAAGGGCCTTTAAGAGATACTTTTACATGGTTTTAATATGAATCACAAGCCACATCTAACCAGGGATTTTACAAAGCAGTGAATGGGTTGACTGAGAAGTGGTGTAATATTTTGTCATTACCAGCTAAATCGATCGTTTCTCTTCAACCGTTCCTTTTACAGTTCTGGAATGTCAGAGCCTTTAAACTGATCTCAGAGCTGTTTGCAATGTTTTAACTGCTCTTACTTTAAACAAGAGTAACCAAAAAATATTCTTATTTTTTTTTTTTTTTTTTTTACCAAAACCATAAAGAATTGTGTGATTGTGTTAGATTGGAAAACAAACAAACTGAGATCACGTTTCAAGGGATGCTGCCACCAATTAAATACATTTTGGATGAAAAGGGATAATATATGCTGATGTTAAGACAGGTTTTTGTCACTGTGGTGGTTGGCTTTTAGCTAATCATGTTTTCGTGTTTTGGCACTTTCAAGATGTCCAGCTGCTGTCGGTGTTGGCTAATGGAAATAAACAAAAGCTCTTGGCACATAGCAAAGAAAGCATTAAAAGAAAATTGCTTAACAGAAACAAAGGTTAAAAGAAGCTGAAAATTAGAATTCCCTAGAGCACAGGTGTCAAACTCAAGGCCCCCCAGCCACATCCGGCCTGCCACATCATTTTATGCGGCCCACGAAAGCACACCATTCGTGTCAACTGCCATAATTCTTGCTCAAATCTGAACCAAAATTTGAAATCATCACATGTAATAATGTTTGGTTATTGCAAGCATTTTTTTTTTGTTACCCAAAGCCCTTTTAACAGTAACAAACAATAGTTGAACAAACTATTATCCTTAACTTGTGATTTCAAATTATAGATTTGTCTATTGAATATGTATATGAATATGATATCATCATATGAATATGATGAGGCGATGAAACATTTCCTGTATCGATACAGTTTCACTGTCATTTGAGGAAAAATGTACCAACAATGTGGCCCGTGACCAAAATGAGTTGGACACCACTGCCAAAGAGCAAATGAATGCCAAATAAACCAGCAAAAATAAAACCCCTTGCAAAAATAATGTAAAATGTGGAGAAATTGGATTAGTTTAGAAATACATTTACATCAATCAAGCAACTACTCTACACATGAAAGTCTTTTTTTTTTGGTTTTTTTTTTGGCACAATTAAACAATACATTCACATACATGAATATTAATTTCACTCGAGGTGTTCGGAGTATGTGACTATAGTTACAGAATTTTTCCATTTTTATTCATAAATGGCTTAACATTACACCGCCATCTGTCCGCTTGCACACTTACCTCCTTGTTCATCCAACATGACCAAAGTCCTAATGCCGGCATCTTTGCTCTACTCCCCAAGGGCGGCCAGGTAGCAAGGTAGTGTGAGGAAGGGGGGAAAAAATAAATGAAGTAGAGGTCAGTAATGAGGCCATATCGCCTTGGTGAGTTAGTGGGAACTGAAAGAAATTTGCTGCCATAAGCCATTCCCACATTTCATTTGCCCTCACTGCTTCTCATTTTTCTTTGCTATTTTTTTTAGTGCAGGGTAGGAAATTGCCAATTTTCTTCGACGGCTATTTCTCTCTAGGAAACTCTTTCGAAGTACTGAAACCACTCACCAATCTTATTAAGTCTCAAAATGAACAATTGTGTCATGATTTACTAGGGCGACTGGGGAGCGGAGTAGGAATGACTGGCGGATGGCGACTGACAGCTTGTAAGGGTTACCTTGGTAACCAGAGTCAAACGCAAGCAACTGTCAAGCAACACGTGTCGAGTGTAATGATATCTATTAAAGGCAGTGTTGGGGAGTAACTAATTACATGGAACGAGACTACGTAATTAAATTTAAAATGTTTTACATTTCTGGGGAAAAAAATGTAAGATTTTGGTAATTTCCATGATTATAATTTGAGTTCCGTTTGAAAATGACTGCAAAAGCTTTTTTTTGGGTTTTTTTCATATCACTTCCTCATTCTAAAGCCGCTGCTTGTGATTGGCTCTCTCTGGTCATGTGTCACCCTGCTGTAGTCAAACGTGACATATTTTCCCAAATATGAAGACGAAACGCCACCTTGTGGTGCAATCTATTAGTGTGTTTGAGATTTTGAAAAGGTTGGACTCACAGTTTTGAACACAAAAAAGAAAATTGCCTTTTGAACAGTTTCACAGTTTGGACTTTTTTTTAAGGAACATTCACTTAACTGGTTTCTCATAAGAAGCGCCACTGTCTAAATTGGGCACATTTGTCATTAGGTCTACATGTTCATGTTTTCCACTTGCTGTATACATATATCATGTATGTTTTTGTATATTTATATACGTATAATGCAACATTTTTTTATGTATTTACATTTCATCATATTTTGTTATCAGTTTATTATTTGTGTCAAGAACAAATATGTGGTTAATTCCAAAATAATCATATATGGTTTTGATCCACTTTTTTCGACGGACTATCCAAAGGTCCTGTTGATGCATTCAATCAGAATTATCATTGAAAAGGATTAGAATTCTATCCATTCATTTTCTTCACTACTCACTAAGGTTGCGGGCGGGCTGGAACCTATCCCAGCTAACTTCGGGCGAGAGGCAGGATACACCTTCGACTGGTCGCCGGCCAATCAAAGGGCACATATACAGTAGAAAAACAACAATTGACACTCACATTCACACCTATGGGCAATTTAAAGTCTTCAATTGACCTAATGCATGTTTTTGGAATGTGGGAGGCACCTGGTGAAAACCCACGCAAGAATTTGGAGAACATGCAAACTCCACTTAGGAAGATTTGAACCCAGAACCTCAAAACTGCGCTGCAGCCTTTGTTATAATTGCTTAAAATATTTGTGGTAATTTAACTGTACTCATAAGTAATTAGAATTCGACCGGTGGTTCTCAAACCTTTTACACCAAGTACCACCTCAAAATATAGTTAGCCCTCCAAGGACCACCATAGTGAACCAACATGAAAATACAGTAGTGCAGTAGGTCCAAGGTTTCATCCAAAATCAGACAGAGCTTTCATTCCTAAAACTTATATTTAATAGTGTTGTAAGCCATTTTAACATAATGCACAGCTTGAGTATTAAAGCTGTACTGTAGTTTTGTAGTTAGAGTGTACTTAAAAGTTAATACTACTGAACTGTATGGAAAAAAAATACTATATTAGATTAGAAAAAAATACTTTAAGACACTGTAACATTATGCACAGTTTGAACATTTAATTCAGTGATTCCTTCATGTTTCACTAGAGGGTGCCTGCGTACGACTAGTGGTACTCGTACCACAGTTTGCGAATCACCATTCTAATCAGCTATGAATTCATCTATTTAGCCAGATTTTCTGTAAAAATGTAAAAAAAAATTCAATTAAAAGGATTTTCATGATATCTCCCACCCCTTTGTTGTGTCATTGTCAGATAAAAGATCATTTTTGACAATAACCACCGCTTACAACAATAGAGGACCTCCTACCTGTGAGTCTCACACCCTTGTATTGAATGTGACATTATATGTGTCATACAATTAAAAAGTAATCAGCACTTTTACAGGGTTTATTTCTGCTCTGTTCCTTCATATTTTAGCATGTTATCCTCGAGAAACAAATGACAGTATTTGCTTCCCCAACATCATTGGGCTGGTATCGATTATGAGGAGGAGAGGTCATTTAAGAAGGAAACACAAAAATGGCCCCCTGGAGGGTAATGCCGTGAGACCCCTGTCAATGGATTTCTATGGAAACAAATTACACAGTTATCAATGTGGAATCCCAACAGCATGCGCTCTTTTTGTCTTAACCGTAGGAACGGGATGTTTTCCTTGTAAACTATAGTATTAACCCATTTTCCCCCCCCCAGCATTTTCCAAATGATTATTCAAAGGTTTCCTTTATCTTTGTTGATTTGGACTCCTCCTTGACGATAGTGCATCCGAACTGCCGAGCCAGCACGAGCATCCATCAATACAATACAACTACGAGAGACTGATAGCCTGGGCTGGCTTCATGTTTTGAAACTGGTATAAAGTGCGTGCTGGAAAGGAGGATACTGAAACTTGATTGTCCGCAATCCTGCTTTCTGCCTGCTCCTGAGAAATGCTTCAGCACCATACCGGTACACGGCACCTGGCTCGGCCCGATAGGCATAAATACGATTATAGTGTACAGTGTGTCGGTGTATACGCACACAAGTCATCTAGCATGCGTGGACCCCACCCCAGCTGCCTCCTCAGCAGTTTGGGACGAAAGCCACATTGACGTTTGAGAGGCGAGTAGGCAGCAATAAGGGAACACTGGCATATCATTTATTCTGTAATTCAGCATGTTTACAGCCTGGATAAATCCCAAAGTAGTGAACATGTGCCTCTTGGGGAACTCCCAAGCTAGGAGCAATCATGATCCCAAGTAGGCAAAGAAATGGCTTAACCCAGCTTGCTCATTTTTAGATCAGGTGCAGAGATATACGCATTTTAAAATTGCTAAATTAGATTTCTGCTGTGTTGAATGAACGCCCCCTAATGTTAGTAAATGTTAACATCCAGCTCTGGAAAGCAACCATTTAAGCCGGTATTATTATACTGTATATTCCAAATAAATCTTCTTTTATTAGTCTTTCAGCACAGAGGTTTACGTTTTAATTGTGCACTTTAAAATGTGTTTAATTGTACGACAATGCCTTGTGATTTTGTTGTTGTTTATTTTTGTTGTAAATGGACATCCCATTATAGCAGGGTGGTTTCAAATATCACATACACCTGCAGTTTATATTTGTAATAATTCTACATAGTTAATGGCATACAAAATGAGTTACTGTATGTTGATATACGGGGTTCGTATGTCATAGGCTGGTGAGATGTAGATACAGTAGACGATCAATATGACCTTGAGATCTGCACCAGCAACTTGTCCGATCGTCCGCCTTCCCATGATGCCCATCTCTCATTTATCCTTCATCTCCATCTGCCGTCCTTTCCTTCTAATTTGTCACAGTGTCATTTACAGGCCATGAATGTTGCATGAGCAAATAACTGAATGCGCATATGCTTATTTTTTCTCTTTTTAATGAGCTGACAATTAAAAGACAATTTCAGGATTCGCTGCCCCGAGCTGCGGTATGTTAGCTCGAGCATAGACACGTCGGTAAGGCAAAAATAATGAACCCACTGTGTGTAACTGTAGAATCACAAAGTAAACAAATAAAATAAAATAAAATCAATGAAAGCTCGGGTTTACCTCTTCCACCAGCTGCAACATACGACGGGTGCTCTCCAGAGACTGTGGGAGGGGGGGAAAAAAATTACAGTTCAGTGTTACATTTCATAATGTAAGACACATTAAGACATGATGTCATCATAAACAGAAGAGTTTAGAATAAAGAAGAAGGAATATCCTACGACTTGTGTGTTACACAAAATCAATGTAATAATTAAGCAATAGTCTTACTTACAAATTTGACGCACAAATACTGGAGAACATAATTTGGACAACTACGTAACATGTTTGAGATATTATTTACAAGTTACCTAAATAAGCAATAACTGTGAACACTCACATAAGCTGTGAACAAAAGAGTTGTAGTATGCGAACCATTAGAATGCAGTACTCAGTTTTGATTGGTAACAATAACAATTTATTGTCTAAGATTTTTTTTTTTTAGCTGATTTAATTCAATTTTGATGTGCGTAATCCAAATATCAGATTGGTTTTGCTCTATCAGGTCAACTTTTTCAACCGGACCTGAACAAGAGAAACAAATGTCATTTTCAGATTCAGCGATGCAAAGTTGTCCTAAGTTGACAAAACAAAAACATCTTTTTTTTTTTTTTTTTCTTGTAACCGAGTAGAATTTAACTACTGTGTATTTTTATTGGTAACTCTAGTTTTGTTATTCTGAGAGGTACAGTATAGGTATTTTGGTGACCTATTATAAAAGTGGCAAAATATAAATTCATCTCTGAGCATGACGCAATCCACTGTAAACTAAACGACATCTGCCACAATAAATAAATTATTACCTCACCGACTCTGTCCGGCAATATTGAACATTATTATCCTTATTTCTAAGCCCTAATTTCTTTTTCGGCTTTTACATTTGCTTTTATATTTTGAGGTGTAGCCGATGGTGTGGATTTCCATTGCAACTGGATGTCATTCTTACACGACATGCTCTAGTTCCTAAGAAGTGTGAGGCAGCGCAACCTCCCAGCAGGGACACTCAGTGACATCTCCTCTGTCTTACAATGACATAGCTTCATCTCGCTGGGCTCCCTCTTCGCCCTGTTGATCATTGCAGTGACAACATCAAGAAATAATGACTGAATGATGTCGTCTTTTCTTTTTTTCTAAATGTGAAATAGACATGTTGCCTCTGCGGGTGCAAAAGCAACTTGCGCTGAAACTGGTCATCATCGCGATGCCACCATTTTGTGCGCGGTCAATTCTCGAGAATGTTCAATATTCTGCCCATGTTTGTCAGTGTGAGTCATGTGTGGAAGTGGGGGAGTGGTGGCCTGCTCCAGGCCTTCACTGTGGCCTTTTTCTTGTTCTCATGAAACAACCACCCACGTTCAGCCACTCACAAGGTCGAGCGCATACATGAATATCTGACCCATGAATCGGAAAACAATCTTAGTTTTTTATATGGAAAAATGTAAACGTTGCAACTTGAAAGGGGACCGGCATTCCGCCCAGTCGTGCAATTCGAGCAGTGAGACAGGAACATTATGTAATAATTTTGCATTCCATTTTTTGGCTACACTGGCTTGTGATGAGGACAATATGCTATGTCATTGCCATGGCAACTCTGGATGACCTACTTTAGAGTTTCATAACAGTGGTGGGACCCTTGCTTGTGTTGTGTTGGTGCGAGCATCTTCATTAACATTACTAGCAAAAAAAATATAGATATCTTTAATGTTGCTAAATCAAGGTATCGTTGGACATCGATAAATGTACAGTAAGTCCTTGGTCTCACCTCATCGGCGAGTTGGTCCGCACGTTGCTGCATGTCTGACAGCTCATTGCGCATGTCCGCGTCATCTGCCATGGCTGTTGGGTGCGGGGGGTGGAGAAGGTCTCCAACAGGGAAGAAAAGATCCGAAAGGGAATCCGGGAAGAGCTGGAAGAAAGACGATTAGATCAGAAATTGGGGATTTAACCCAACTGCATAAAACAAACAAACAAGAACCTTAGGCCTATAGTAGTACTTGAAGAGCCAAGTATTTTTTTGGGTGGTACTTGATGTAAAATTTTGAAAACATGACACTTGCCTTACAGTTGCAGTTATGGTAGGCTAAGCTCTCCGCCCAGTAAATGGAAGGTTAGATCGCATCGAGAGCTTGGTGACCAGAGTTTGTCAGGCTCAGATGTACTGAGGTTAACCAGAAATAAAAGGACTAGCCACAGAGAGCACTCACACCACAGACGTACTTACGATTGCTAATTGGCTCATGATAGGCATTTACATGGAGAATGCTCTGAAACTGTGGACGTTCTTAGTAAAGGGAGTCAGTGGGACGAGAGCAAGTCAGTGATTCAGATAGACAAGGTTGACCATTTGGAGACTGAACCGTACCGCGACATCACGGTTGCGCCCACACGCCATTGAGATAGACATGAGTAATTGAATGTTACACTTGTTATTCAGCCGCAAAGTGTAGCGTGAAGGAATGACAGCCATAACATCATATTTGTAAATATGCTATGGTGACCTTCATATATATATATATATATATATATATATATATGTGTGTGTGTGTAAAAAGCGAGCTGGAATAAGAATAGGAATCTTTTCCAGACGTCAATTTGGTGATGATTTTATCATGCTTCAAAAAACAGAATGTCATCACAATGCACTGTATATTCTGGTTGAATTTGACCATTTATTTAGACATCTCTTTTTGATTGTCTCCTGAAGCCTTAAAGGTAACGTGGAAGGTGCCACTCAACAGCAACCAGCAGGTGCTGTTGATTCCGTTTCAATTAGTCGGCAGCCCGAAGAAGCACAGCTTCATGTCAGCTATGCAATACATCTGCACAGACTTTGATGGTCTGGCCCACATTGGAGGGGGACACAGGTCGTTTGGGTATGACATATATCGTTTGTGACACCGGTCCTAGACATTGTCAGGGTATTGTCTGACTTTTCTCCCCAAAACTGTAGGGCGAATTGAAAACTCTAAATTGTATGTTAGTGTGAGTGGTTGTTCTGCTACAGTACATGCACCCTTTGATTGACTGGCAACCAGTCCAGGGTGTAGCACACCACCCGCCCAGCCACCTGGAATAGGCTCTAGCTCACCTGTGACCCTTCATAAGGGCAGCCAGTATAGAAAATGAATGGCTGGATGGATGTGAAGGTTAAACAAAATGCAACTTCCACTAATTATTACTAATCACAGTCGAGACTGTGATTTATGTCATTTTTACAGACAAAAATGCACTGATTCCGTGTTGAGCTGATTTGCAATTGTTGTTGTGTTCTGGAGATAAATATCCTGAGACCAAAGCTGACTTTCATCCCCATTCCACTGTGATACTGTTTTGCATGTTACATTCACCACGTGTGTCAGTTTCATTCCGTTTTAGGTATTTTTCAACTGTTTGGTCATGGATTGCAATGACTTAATGCTGGCTTGGCTGTCTGAGATGTCTCTGTCTGAGGGACATCTTGTAAAATAAATCTGAATGTGTTCTTAATTTTTAGCTCTCCTCTGTGCTAGAAACTCCACTGACACTTTGACGGAGAATTGTCAGTCTTCTTCCGTGTAATAATCACATGAATTGACTATGGGAAAAAACATTTTCGATAGCACCTCAATACAGTCTTCAATGAAGCTAACGTGCTTGTTTTTTGGAATATCGGAGGAAGGCGGAGGACCCACAGAACATCCAGACTCCACACAGGAAGGCCAGATCTGAGATTCAAACCCAAACCTCAGAACTGTGGGATAAATATGCTAACCGCTAGTCCACCACAAAAAGCACCAAAAAAATAAAAATAAAAATACAGACCAAAGTAGGATCAAAAACGTGTACTCTATTATCAGCAAACAGTATTGTACTGTTTATGATATTTTTTGGGCTGGATACTTTGATAAGCTGATATGATGTCACACTATGTAGTTGACTTGACGCAGCCTTCACACTTGGTGTAAACATGTCAAAAGGTTTTGGAGGCAGCTTTCCAGCTGGACATTTCTCCTGAGTTCATCCATCCATTTTCTGAGCCGCTTCTCCTCACTGGGGTCGCGGGCGTGCTGGAGCCCATCCCAGCTATCTTCGGGCGGGAGGCGGGGTACACGCTGAACCGATCGCCGGCCAATCGCAGGGCACATAGAAACAAACAACCATTCCCAGTCACATTCACACCTACGGGCAATTTAGAGTCGTCAATTAACCTACCATGCATGTTTTTGGGATGTGGGAGGAAACCGGAGTGCCCGGAGAAAACCCACGCAGGTACGGGGAGAACATGCAAACTCCACACAGGCGGGGCCAGGATTTGAACCCCGGTCCTCAGAACTGTGAGGCTGACACTCTAACCAGACGGCCACCGTGCCGCCTAGTTTTGATCAAATTACGAGAAAATGACCCATACGCTTTCCATCCCCTTGTGAGTCCAGAGTAACCACGTATAAATTCCTGTTTACAGCCACAGCGATATCACAACATAGCAGGGTGTGACTCATGAAAGCCGCCCCCATCAGCCTTGCATTTCTGTCACATTTCATGGTGCTTTATCCAGTTCTCCATTAAATCACAGATCAATTCAGAAACCCACGGATGGTTTGTACGGTGTATGTAAAACGATTTATAATGTTATTTCAGCTCTCCCCTGCCCTCATTTCTTTCCCTCCCTCTCGCACCGCTGCATCGCTCGCCAACAGGAGCCATGTTGGCTTACATAAACCTCAAAAGTGGACAGCGCACCGCAGTGCTTGGCCTCTAAATCAAGGACGATTTACAGCAGACTTGGAAGCCACATGCCGAGGGGCGACGGATTATCGCCTCCCTCCTGCTTTATGTAACCAAATTTGAGCAATTAAGTTTTAACAGGCTACACTGACCTTTTATTTTATGGCTCAATTACAAGCGTCACATTTTGAACTGTGGCCTGCCTCAGCATTTCTTCGCTGGCACTGCAACTTCTCTTGATCTTTTTGTTTTTTAACAAACACATGCAGAAGAGGCATTGCAGTCATTATATAACGCAGAGTATTCTTTGTGGGTTTTTCCTTATTTACGACTTTATTCGGTTCTATGACCAAGCTCGTAACTTTTACTTGTATATCGAATCAATATTCCCCATTGAAATGAATTGAAATGCTATTAATCCGTTCCAGTCCCCCCACATTGTTTTGTTCTGTTTTAATGTATATTATAATGTATATTATAATGTAAAGAAATAAACTGGTTTTATAATATGTAATTACTGTACGTTGGGACAATCCGAAACGACAGCTGTAGTGTTGTGTGTGTGCCTTTAAGGGGCGTGGTCTAGTGAGCGATAGTAGGAACAGAGCTGGTAAGTCTCTGTGAGGTGTGAAGTTGCTTTGTTTTAAAAAAAAACAAAAACAAAAAAACATTCACATTCAAACTCATTTTAAATGGCAGCCAGCACACCTGCAACCATTTGAAATGCCTCTAACCCTAGAAAACCAGCCCCGAAGCATGATGCCGTCACCGCCATTCTTCACGATAGGTTTGGGTGTTCTTTTGTTGATGAGCAGTTTGTGTTTGTGCCAAAGATACCTTTTAGAATTCTGGGCCAAAAAGGTGAGCCTTGATTTCATCGGACTATAACACATTTTCCTCCACGTATTTGGGAAATGTTGTTAACATCCATTACAATTAAGTAATTTTGGGGTAAATTGTCAGAAGGAGTATTAACTCCCACCTCCGACAGAACTTTGCTCACGTTCTGTGGGAGGCGGGGGACATCGAGTCCGAGTGGACCATGTTCCACGCCTCCATTGCTGAGGCGGCCGACCGGAGTTGTGGCCGTAAGGTGGTCGGTGCCTGTCGTGGCGGCAAATCCCCGAAACCGTTGGTGGACACCAATGGTGAGGGATGCCGTCAAGCTGAAGGAGTCCTATCGGGCCTTTTTGGCCTGTGGGACTCCTGGCAGCTGATGGGTACCGGCTGGCCAAGCGGAATGCAGCTTTGGTGGTAGCTGAAGCAAAAACCCGGGCATGGGACGAGTTCGGTGAGGCCATGGAGAAAGACTTCCGGACGGCTTCGAGGAAATTCTGGTCCACCATCCGGCGTCTCAGGAGGGGGAAGCAGTGCACCAACAACACTGTGTATAGTGGGGATGGGGCGCTGCTGACCTCGACTTGGGACGTTTTGAGTCGGTGGGGAGAATACTTCGAAGACCTCCTCAATTCCACCGACACGCCTTCCCATGAGGAAGCAGAGTCTGGGGTCTCTGAGGCGGGCTTTCCTATATCTGGGGTTGAGACCCGGAGTTCCTGAAGGCTCTGCATGTTGTGGGGCTGTCCTGGTTGACATGCTTCTGCAACATCACGTGGACATCGGGGACAGTGCCTCTGGATTGGCAGACTGGGGTGGTAGTCCCCCTTTTTAAGAAGTACAACTACAGGGGGATCACACTCCTCAGCCTCCCTGGTAAGGTCTATTCAGGGGTGCTGGAGAGGAGGGTCCGTCGGGAAGTCGAAACTCAGATCCAGGAGGAGCAGTGTGGTTTTCGTCCTGGCCGTGGAACAGTGGACCAGCTCTACACCCTCGGCAGTGTCCTCGAGGGTGCATGGGAGTTTGCCCAACCAGTCTACATGTGTTTTGTGGACTTGGAGCAGGGGTTCGACCGTGTCCCTCGGGGAGTCCTGTGGGGGGTGCTTCGGGAGTATGGGGTACCGAACCTCCTGATACGGGCTGTCAGAGTTTGGTCCGCATATCCGGCAGGAAGTCGGACTCGTTCCCGGTGAGGGTTGGACTCCGCCAAAGCTGCCCTTTGTCACCGATTCTGTTCATAACTTTTATGGACAGAACTTCAAGGCGCAGCCGAGGCGTAGAGGGGGTCCGGTTTGGTGGACTCAGTATTGCATCTCTGCTTTTTGCAGATGATGTGGTTCTGTTGGCTTCATCAAGCCGTGATCTCCAATTCTCACTGGAGTGGTTCACAGCCAAGTGTGAAGGGGCTGAGATGAGAATCAGCACCTCCAAATCTGAGTCCATGGTCCTCAGTCGGAAAAGGGTGGCGTGCCCTCTCCAGGTCGGGGATGAGATCCTGCCCCGAGTGGAGGAGTTCAAGTATCTTGGGGTCTTGTTCACGAGTGAGGGAAGAATGGAACGGGAGATGGACAGGTGGATCGGTGCAGCGTCTGCAGTGATGTGGACTTTGTATCGGTCCGTTGTGATAAAGAAGGAGCTAAGCCGAAAGGCGAAGCTTTCAATTTACCCGCCAATCTACGTTCCTACCTTCACCTATGGTCACGAGCTGTGGGTCGTGACCGAAAGAACAAGATCCCGGATACAAGTGGCCGAAATGAATTTCCTCCGCAGGGTGTCCGGGCTCTCCCTTAGAGATAGGGTGAGAAGCTCGGTCATCCGGGAGGATCTCAGAGTAGAGCCGCTGCTCCTCCACATCGAGAGGAGCAAGATGAGGTGGCTGGGGCATCTGATTCGGATGCCTCACGGACGCCTCCCCGGTGAGATGTTCCGGGCACGTCCCACCGGGAGGAGACCCCGGGGCGACCCAGGACACGCTGGAGAGACTATGTCCTTCGGCTGGCCTGGGAACGCCTCGGGATCCCCCTGGAAGAGCTGGATGAAGTGGCTGGGGAGAGGGAAGTCTGGGCGTCCCTGCTAAAGCTACTGCCCCCGCTACCCGACCTCGGATAAGCGGTAGAAAATGGATGGATGGGATAAATTGTACCTTGTCAGTTTAGTTTAATGCAAGATTCTTTTTACTTTCATCCGTCCATCCATCCATCCATTCTCAACACCGCTTATCCTGTTCAGTTGGTGTGCTGTTATCTGTTCGCCGGAGCCTACTTTTTAGTTTTACATGAGTATCTTTCTTAAGAAGCAGCGCTATACATTCCATTCACCACTTTTATTTGTATCATTATCGCTTGCACAATCTATTTGTTTTGCTTCCCCAAAGAGACTCGTGCCTCTGGCGCAGTCACGTGACTCTGTTCCACGAAGCCAACATAACCACTAGCAATGTTTGACTCCATTTCACCAATCAAATGGAGCCAAGTGGCCCCACACTGAAGCCATGTTTTCAAAGTGAATCTGTGTGAAGAACGGCAGAAACCATAGAGGAGACACAAAGGCTTGCAACTGGCAGTCAGAAGATCAATCTATGTTTACCTTGCACAATGCGACAAAGAACAGCTATGTCATACGCTGTGGCTGAATTTGTCTTCATGTGTTTGTTTATAAAGCTTTCATTTATTATTGTTGTATTTAAAGTGATATTGTTGGGCAATATCTGAAGTCACTCATTCCTATTTGATATTTTATTCTATTTGACATTCATGCTCTGATTAAAAAAAAAATAATCTGAAGTTACTCAGTACATGAATTGTTTTTTCACTGAGTACTTACTCTTACGCAAGCAATTATTTAGAGTACAGCAGTACTAATTTTGACTTCTACTTACATATAGTTCCAAAGTCACAGCACTCTTACTTGAGTAGAATGTTTGGCTACATTCTGTTGAGGAGACAGCTTCTCAATGAATTTGGTGCTGCACTTTTTTTAATTTTGTAGTCAGAATCTCAATTACTATTAAAACCCCAATTCCAATGAAGTTGGGACGTTGTGTTAAACATAAATAAAAACAGAATACGATGATTTGCAAATCATGTTCAACCTATATTTAATTGAATACACTCCAAAGATAAGATATTTAATGTTCGAACTGATAAACTTGATTGTTTTTAGCAAATAATCATTAATTTAGAATTTTATGGCTGCAAAAAGCTGGGACAGGTGGCAAAAAAGACTGAGAAAGTTGAGGAATGCTCATCAAACACCTGTTTGGAACATCCCACAGGTGAATAGGCGAATTGGGAACAGGTGGGTGCCATGATTGGGTAGAAAAGGAGCTTCCCTGAATTGCTCAGTCATTCACAAGCAAAGATGGGGCGAGGTTCACCTCTTTGTGAACAAGTGCGTGAGAAAATAGTCGAACGGTTTAAGGACAATGTTCCTCAACATACAATTGCAAAGAATTTAGGGATTTCATCATGTACGGTCCATAATATCATCAAAAGGTTCAGAGAATCTGGAGAAATCACTGCATGGAAGCGGCAAGGCCGAAAACCAACATCGAATGCCCGTGACCTTCGATCCCTCAGGCGGCACTGCATCAAAAACCGGCATTAATGTGTAAAGGATATCACCACATGGGCTTAGGAACACTTCAGAAAACCATTGTCAGGAAATACAATTCGGCGCTACATCCGTAAGTGCAACTTGAAACTAAATATGCAGTAAAACACATACAGTAGGCCGACATGGAGCCTTTATGTTTAATCTGATGATAAATTGAAGCATCATATTCGCATAATGTATTTACATAGACATAATCAGTTTACATCCCAGAGTAATGAGTAATATCATATATGAGTAATATCTGCAAAATCCATCCATCTATTCATTACTTTTTTTTTTTTTTTTTTTACAGTACTTCTCCTCATAGAATCGTCGGTGAGCTGGAGTCTATCCCAACTGACATTGGCATTGAGAGGGTATACCGTGGCCAGGTCACCAGCCAATGGCAGGGCACCTATAGACAACGGACCATTCATGCTCTTATTCACACCTATGGGCAATTTAGAGTCTTCTCTTTATGTAAGAAGCATGTTTTTGGAATGTGGGACCTGGGAAAAACCCACACAAGCACGACTGTGACAGACATGTTAACCACCTGTTCCCCATGCTACTTTGGCAAAATCAAAAACAATCATAATTTGACTTGATTTCCCAGCGCCTTAGCTTTGCAAGTACACTTAGTCAGTTTTTGTGAAAGTATGCAAAAAATAAAAAATAAATCAGTGTGCTATAGATTAAGAAGCCTTCAAGAAAACCTGATCGCAATGTTAGTTCCACTGTGCATTTTGCATGATAAATTGAAAAGAATAAGAAAAAAAATTGCATATCAGGTGGTTGATTTAATGGGAAGATGATATACTACTTGGAAAACCAGGTCTACCCAAATACAAATCTTAAGAGCCACAAAGATTTTTTCTAAATGTGTTCAAGATCCCCTTACTGAGGTCAGTCAGACCACATGTCATAACACTGTAATATTCCAAACAAAATGTCCTTTTCATTCAAAACAACAACAAAGATACCAACTAAAATAAATGTAATTTGCATTTTGACATACATTTAAATAAATAGTTAAATACATCTGAGAGTTGGTTTTCCTCTTTTGGTTTGCCTTAAAAGATTGTGTAAATCACTTCAGGGATACTTTTAATTTTTGGGGGATCTAAAAACGCCTTTTCGTGCTTCCCCCAAATCCAGGCCACTCTGAGTCAGCATGTTTCTTTTTGTTGTTGTGCCACCAATGTGACAAGAATCCTGCTTGCAGCTCGATATGACAATTTCAGTGCATTTATTTTTGTTGTTCTTGCCTCTGGATTTTGAGGAAATCTCTTTTAAAAATGCCGTTTTATTGCTGATTTTTACTGCCGCTTATTTTCATATAATTTAGGCTCCTGCAGCTGGCAACGTGTCAACCATTTGCACAGTTGACACACTGCTCCAAAAGTAAAAGTGAAAGCTGAAACTTTCCCTTGCAGCAGTTGACAGACTCAAGAAACCAGTGGGTTGAACCTATTAGGTGACAAGACCAGTGGTTCTCTACTGGTGGGTAGAGGAAAAGTGCAAAATTGGGTCGCGGAGCCATTTTGGGTTGGTCGCGGACAGGTAGTAAAAAAAATGTGAATAAGAATGAATAATTCAGACCGTTAAAACATTTAGTTGCTTCGGTGTGAAGCCTTCGTTTCCTAAAAAGAATAGATCAGTGCTAAGATATACAATTTTATTCATGCAGTTATGTTCATCCGCAAGTTCCTAATAAGGTGCTCTGGAAGGCACTTTAAACATGTAAGGATGAGTAGTTATGTCTAAAAATATGATATTCATATGTTTACAAAGGCTACTTTTGAACACTACAAAAAAATCGATTGTTGTTCAAGCCCTTGTTGTTTGTGTCTGGGACACAAGTCCCAGTTGACATGTGCTGACCTCATCAAAACGCGCCGACCTCGTGCCGTTGAGCCTCAGTGGCACATATCCGCTAAATGCAAGGCTTTACCCATTTGGGGGCCACAAACAGGCGGTGGGTCTGCCTTACGCGGCCTGGGGGGGACCGTTTGAGGGCCGCTCATTTACACTAAGCAATCCCTCAGAACTTTTTCCTAGCATCACTTAAAGGGCAAGCAACCATATGCGGTAACATATACTTGTGTGGAAATAGACGCAACACACCTACCTCACTATCAGGCAGTCAAACCATGTGTTTTTTTTACTCCTGGTCAATAAACCAATGGAAACTGTCTAATGACATATAATGATAGAAATTAATATTGTACTAATATATGGTACTGATATATCTTCATCATAAATGGAATGATTAATAGTGCACATTTTGATCATATCACTAACATAAAAAGCCACCTAATGTACAACATGGATTTTCTGGCTCTTTTATTTATTTATTATTATTATTTTTTGAAATGTACAAATAATTTGATAAGTATGGATTAAAACATCACAACATATAGCAATTCCCAAACATAATCCAAACATGTGCCTTTATTTTTCTTCTTTTACATGATTTCATCCTCAATGAAAAGTTCAATATTTTCCTCCAAGTATATGAATGTTTGTCTCTCAGCATTCACACAATCCACACATCATGGGACAGAAACGTGTGCACGTGTGCCCATACAAAAGGACAGTGTTCTCCCCCTAAGTGTTCTCCCACCTTCACACGGCACAGATTACGCACATCCATGGCAATGAATGGTAACCAAGGTGACCCCAAGTCAACAGCGAGGCAATAACGAGCTTAAAGGCAAAGAACCGTGCTCACTTTTATTAAAATACACAACTGGCCTTTAAACACACAAAGCTGTCGAGCCCTGTGTGTGCGTGTGTGTTTGTGTGTGTGTGTGTTCCCACACATCATTAGAGCCTTGTTGCCTCTGCGAGCACGTTGGGGTGTGGTTTGCCGATTAGCGGCGGGATTGAATTTATGGCACCAGAGAAGGGCCAGTAAAAGTGATGAATGGCAGACCTCACGCTTTAAGGGAATTATTGGGTTAAGGCTGAACACTGTGCCCATCCTTACATATCGATTTTAAATAACGATTTTCAGCAACGCTGCATACAAATTTTAGATATGTTATTAGAAACGGCAATGAGAAAAACGATTTTGTTGGTTCTTTTGGGTTGCAGTTTGATTTTGTTTGACCCGGAACGAACCAATCAACCAAAACCATTGACTTCCATGTGTGTAATGAACATTTACGCAATCATGTTGATGCGCTAAAATATTAACTTGTTCAACATTTGTTAAATCTTTACTAAAGTGTAAATTGATCCTCAACAGTTCTCATCTTAATCTTGGGTGTTTTGAAATGCAAAATGACATCTTTATTTGCATACCATTACAGCTATGAACTCAATATTGTGACTTCCTTGTAAAATGACAACTATTTTCTTGAAATATTAGAATATATTATATTATATTGTCATATTGTTTTATATGTTTCTCATCAAAACAATTATGGCTTCATTTATCAGTATTTTGACTTCATTCGCATCCAACTTTTCTCTTCATATTAGGACTTTTTGGGGGGTCAAATTCTTAATTTGTTCCTCAGTACAAAAAGTACAACTAAGATAATACAGTACTTCAAAATTCAGGCTGTAAAAATGGATATGCTCCATTACATAGCAAATACAATACTCAATTAATTGAATGTAAAGGTCATATTTGGGGTGAATTACAATAGTGACTGATGATTAACAGATGCATCTCACTTTTGCATACAGAATAAATTCGATATGAATTCATATCAAATGGGTATTTTGGTGGGGCGCCTTAGATAATCAGTAACAGCCTTCACCTAAGTGCTTTGCGCTGAAAGCATTTGTTACTACACTCAACGACAATATATAATATTAAGACGATGCTATATTTGCAAGAATCATAACAAGCCTGCATAATAACAGTGATGTAACATGACACAATACACTTGAGTGTCACTTCAGCTGGAGCTCTCTCTCCAGAGAGGGACTAGCATTAAGTGCTGGAGCAACATCCCAGCGGCCCGCTCGACAGAGAGCGCCATGCATTATTGAACCCAGAGCCCCCCCAACCCCATCCATCCCTTATTTAGCTCTCACACACGCACACGCATCTGACGACTGGGATATGAAGGGTGAGAACAGAGAGAAAACAATGTAAGGTAAGGGGAAGGATTGTGCATGTATTTTTGTTGGTTATGATATTCAAATCAAGATAAAGAAACAGGATTCTAGGACATTTTCATTTTCAAAAGAAAATAACCTTTTTAGCTTCCTAATTCTTTAGTTACAGACGTGTCCGAGCTGCAAGTTCAACCACCGGCACAAAAAAAAAAAAAAAAAAAAACTTTACAGGAGCAGTAAATCACTTCTAAGCTAAGAAGTAGTTTGTAAAACACTGCGTATGTGTTATAGTAAGCGAAAAAAAGGAGCTCCTATCAATCTATCAATTTTCTACAGCACTTGTCCTCATTTGGGTCATGGGTGAGCTGGAGCCAATTCCAGCTGACTTTGAGCGCGGCACGAGAGGCAATGGGAGGGGCAGCTGTTAATTGCTGTTAAAATATTGTGTCTGGAAAAAAAAGTCTTCAAATGAACACTCGTGACATGCTTTAGTCGGGAGGCATGGGAGTCGACTGGAGAATGCTTGGTGATTGACAGCTTGTTCAGCCTTGCCCATGGTAACCAGAAGGAAAGTCCGAAAGTCAAGCAAAATGTCTGCAGCTTTTGTGCGCAACATTTGTGGTTTACAAATAAGGAAAGCTTATTGTCTTTTAAATGGAAGAGTCAAGAGACAAAACAAATAAATAGTGTTGGAGAATTAATGAAAAGTAAAAAGTGAAGTAAAACCTAACCAAAATTAAATATCTAAGTAAAATATGCTTATTCTTTGTCTGGCAAGATATTTCTTCTTACTAGACATTTTTTCTCCTTAGAAATCCTAATAAGTAATTATAATTTTATTACTGGTTATGTGTAAGTTTTGCTGAAAATATACTATACCATAATTCTATAGGTAGATATAACGGACACGCCAGTAAAGATGAGCACCCCCAGTCTTGTGCTTTTCCGCATACCTGCCTCGGCTGCCCCACTGACCCAGTCTGCGTACACAAGACATCAATGGAAAGACTTGTCTGTTTATCAAAGAAGAAGCACGGGAGGTTTAACTTGGCACGCTAAATTCATTACCAGCCCGTCCCAAGGAGCTCATCAAAGCTGAGAAACGGACAATGGTTTCTCACTCGGACGCTAAGTTCATTAACTTTCACACCCAGCCAGCCTGAACAGTTTCACCGACAAAGACTTTGCTTTTTTTGGGACACTGGCTTGATGACCAAGAAGGTGAGAAACCCGCTGTTTTCAGTAACATTTGTTCCTTCTGTCTGGGACAATGGATGGAGCACTAGCGACACCCACAGGTGTCAGAAATCTACTGCAACTCCGGAGGAACAAATCACTTCATCTTCACTGGAATTGATGTTATATGAAAATTTAAGAACTTTGCATGAACGCCTTAGTGTTACCATCGCAATAGCGCCACTAGTGATTGTATTTCTGCAAATTTGAATGTCTGATGCCACCCCTTTTGGGCCGGCTTAAAGGCTGGAGCCCCCTTTGTTGTGTGCTGGCTCTCGTTCGACCAACTTGCCAAAGACTGGCTCAGCCAGAAAGCCCCACCTCGCACCACGAGGTAACAAGGACAGATTGGACCCTACCCCGCCTCTCGCCCGAAGATAGCTGGGATAGGCTGCGGCACGCCCGCGACCCTGGTGAGGATAAAGCGGTACAGAAAATGGATGGATGGATGCAATAATTTAGGACAAAAACACAAACACAATGCATTCCTGGATGCCAGGGGACCTCTGACTTGTTCGGATTTGGACAAATTGTCCACTATAAAATGATGGAAATTGAAATCTGTTAAAGTGTACAAATCTCACCATTATAAAAAGTTAAAATTTAACATTGTGAATGGTCATACAAGTTAGATGTTGAGGCTGATGCTTCTTTTGAAGTAAAATTGTTGCAAAAAAGTAATAAAAGGCTAAAGAAAATGCAAAACATTTTAATGAAATATTGTGTTTGATGCCAAGGCAGTCGAGTAGTGCAGAGATGAAGTGATCATCGTGGGGAGGGATACGTGAATGAATTTCCCGTTGTGCTTTGTTTGCTTATCACCAAATAATCCTACCTATTAAGATACTAAAAACCAATACAATTCAGTCGGTATGAACAGAAAACAAATATTTCAACATAATCTTTTCGTCAGGACACGTTACACAATGCGCATTTGAATCTCACAAGACAACATCGCAGCAACCTCAAGCATTTTGGGGTTAATTCAAGGTTTTGCAAAGAGAAGACAGAAAAGGGGCACCGTTCAGGCCTGCTGTGGATTTATTTGAAGTGTATTTTTGTAAAAACACAGTTTTATCATTAATTTGATTTCATCTCAAAGGGAATGTGGCTGCTAGTAAAAGGCAGATGGAAGGTGAACTCAAGGGCGTTTCTGATGATGTCAGTCTCATTACTGGCACCGAGATGCCTGCTCCTGATCCAACTCCCTTTTCTTGAGAGGAGAGAGGCATAAAGAGAGGCATATGCAACAATAAATACCCAAATGTACGGCAACTACACCAGTAGTAGTTATATGTTGTTATTAAAAGCGAATCATTTGCCCATTCAGAGGAACACGCTGAGCCACATTTATTACTGCGTACTATTACAGTTAATGTTTAAGCTGCTAGAGGGCTGTAAGGGAACGACAAGGGAAATGTGCTTGGGAGGGGAGGTGCTCAGGCGCCGGAACGTTGAAAACACGCTGGGGGAGGCGGCCCGAGATTAGCATGTGACCAAAAATCACTAGAGCAATCCCTCTACATGTCTGCAGCCTGTTTTGAATTGAGTACCACCGCTCTTGTTTTACGATGCCATAAAAGTCAGAGCTCAGACGTGTAAAAGGCTCCACATACTGGATCTTTTGAGACATAATCGATACTGATGCCTTCCATTACCCTTCTGGAACATCTGGGGAAGATGATAAAAAAAAAATATTATTCCAAATCAAGCAAAAAAGAAATACAAAATAAATAAATCAAAAATGTTTTTTTTTTAAATCTACAAGCAGTAATTTGGGCGATCTATATCACAACTCAACTGGATGGGTTGTCGACCTAAATCCCAGCCTTCAAGTAGCCAGGCCACTTCAGAGCCTGTTAAATATTTGAGAGGTCATAAAAACAGAGACATTAAAAGCAATTAGGCTAGAACTACTTACTCAAAAAGATCAAATTACACCTTGACTGCCTTTTTTTAAATGCCTCTGAGCAAGTGAATAACAATAAGTTACCAAACTATAAATTCCATCAACAAAATGATGTATGCTGAAGAAACATAAGGCTGAGTTGTTTTAGAGATGCAAATTCAATTTATTATTATTATTTATCTAGTAATTGATCGAACTTTGACAATTGTGTGGAGCTGACATGATTAAACATATTTTGAAGAAATTGAAACAAAATTGAGCGCGCTTCTTGACTGCGCCAGCAGAGGCACTGTTATTAAAAGCTGGTAGTAGCATAAACAGGATTACGACCATTATAAAGTGCAAGTCTGCTTTAAAAATAATAATAATAATAATAATAATAAAAGAATAAATATACACAACACTATACACTTTGTAATGATAAAGAAAAACATTATTTTTTTATGCTAAAGCCGTCATTTGTGTTATACTTCCAAGTGAGTATGATTTCTTTTCTTTTCTTTTCTTTTTTTGTCATGTAATTGGGTGTGTATTGATTCTGGACTGGTACAAATGATGTGCGTGGCACAGCTCATCTTGCGTTTTCTTACATTAGTTAACCATTAATGGTTTTTATAATTGTGCCATAATAGTGGTGGCATTAAGCGGTGTATTAAGTCTGGTAAGTACCCGCTGATAGTCAAGGTACCGAATACGTAGCTTGCCACTGACATAATACAATCTTCTTGGTAAATTGGTGGATGTTAATGTCAAGCCTTGTCCGTATACTGTATATTTTAAAGCTTTATGCATATAATACCAAAATATATGCATGTGAGGTGCAGGTATTATTTTTGACAAAACTGGGGTCGCCATCCTCACGTTCTACACGACTGTAGTATCTGTGCCTATCAGTGATTGAATGCGTGTGACTTTAAAAGTCGTCGGAGTCAGCAAATGAGAGGTAGACTTGGCTCGCTGTTGACTGGCTAAACCGACAGTCACTGGTGTTGTTTTTGCATACAAAAAAACCCAACATAAATAAATAAAGGCTAAATTAGATTTTTTTTCTTTACTGTTATTGTTTTTTAAAATAAAAGAAAACGATCCATTTACAGTGGAGAGAACGGACTAACAATAATAATAATAATAATAATAATAATAATAGTAATAATAATAGTAATAATAATAGTAATAATAATAATAATAATAATAATAATAATGTCTCCGGTGAGTAGGGGATGTAGTTTATTTAATTTTTTTCATCTTATTAGATAAATATTAGTTCTGAACTGCTGGAGATGTACGTGGCACAGTTGCACACTGTTATGTTGGGTTTTGGTATAGTATTGATGGTTTCTGTAAATGCATCGTGAGAGTGTTAGCATTAAGAGGTGGATTAAGTCGGGTAAGTCCCCACTGGAGGCCAAGGTACACAGCTGATGCAAAACAGCTGCCCGCACCATGGATGTAGACCGTGTTAACTGTCTGCCTTGCTTTCACTCCGTTCTCTCACTCCCATTTCTAATATTCTCTAAAAAAAAAAAAATCCTTTCATTATTCAAATATATAATAATCGAAAGCACAGCTGAAGAGAGGACAGAAAGTAGGATGGACGACATCACACTGGATCTTCCTCAAAGGGGTGTACAGTATTTACTCATTTGGGGGCCCAAGGCAAAGCCAGTCATGGGGCCCACCGCATCTGTGCACTGAAAAGATTTTGAATATTAATGTTTATCATCAACTACAAAGAGTGAATTAGTACATTAATTGACATTTAATAAAGTTTACCATTTTGGTCGCTTCAACACTCCCGAATGAAAAGCGTCACTCCTGTCACATTCCAGTCATCTCTACTGCAATCTCCTCGGCTGACACTAACAGTCACAGCGGTGTTAGTGCTACTGGCAAGAGCGTCTGGTTCTTGCTGTTGTCATTTACATTGATTCCATCCCCTACAGTGCCTCATGTCCGCTGAGCAGCTGCTTCTCGAGGTACCGAGGTCTCGGCTGAAAATCAGAGGGGGTAGGGCCTTTTCCGTTGCTGGTCCCTCGCTGTGGAATGACGTCCCTCTGCACATTGTTGTCCATCTTTAAAACCCATCTTAAAACGCATTTCTATTCTTTGACTTTCAACTTGGCTTAAGACTCAGCACCTGTTTTAGTGTTTTGATTCTTTTTCTGTTTTTCTGTTTTATTGTTTTAATTGTTTATCTTATTTTGTTTTTCTTAATTTTGATTGGTACCTGTGTACAGTACTTTGTTTTCAGATGTGGTTGGAGTTAAAGTGCTTTAAAAATAAAGTTGAGTAGAGTAAAACACATTCGGTGACACACTTTTGTTAGTTTAGATTTTTTGAAATGGTTGTTTTCCTTTCATCGTCTCCACTTCATAATAACTGCTTATTTTCCTGAATCATTTCTGCACATGTGCAGTAAGCAGATGGAATAGTCCATTGCATGAGAAGGGGGGGGGGGGGGGGCAGTCAAAACAATCATGATAGCTTAAGCATTTTAAGCTTAAGCATTAAGTGTTTTTAACTCCGTGAATTAATACTACTACAATAACAATCGCTTTAACTAAAAAAACTCTTTATTAAACAGTGTTAATGAGATGTTTGGGGACCTCTGGAAATCTTGGGGCCCCAGGCAATTGCCTGTATTTGCTAATAATAAGTCCGCCCCTGCTCACCGATAACTGCAGATAAATGCAATGTGCATAGTCTCAGATTGTTTGTGTTTAAAAAATACAACAACAACATATTTTCACAACCTTTTTGTGTGAACACTGTAGTAAACAATAAGACATTTTAAGAACAATCTCATAAGAAGTCAACAAAACAATCATGTCTGACGAGGAAAACCGGACAATTTTTTATTTAACTACATCCACTGTATTTCTATTACTAAATCTTCATTGGCCAGCTCCTTTCTAAGAACTAAGAAAGTAGACTGTTGTCTGACTGGCGAGGCTTAGAAAGCGCCATTGTGTCTCCTTTCTGTCTTTGGACTTCTGCAGCGTTGGTGCCTCGGGAGCAGCCATTTTGTTTTTTTCTGTTTTTGTTTACATGCCGAGCGTGTCTGCGAGAGAGCGAGAGGCTGTCCTCAGAGGGCTGACTGGACACGAAAAAAAAAAAAAAAAAGCTCTAACTGTCTTCCATGCGGACATGACATTTTTGCAGCCTCTCAGCGTTTGCCCTCACCAAAGCTTCTTTGCAAAAGAAAAAGACTTTGCCCAAGAATTTAATACATCTATTGATGCCACTTTGAATTAGAGTGTACATTATGTACACTGACTAATACTGGAAATTCTTAGATAAAGTCAAAAACAGTTATCTGTTTGACAAACCACACGTTACACTGACATTATTTACAGTTGATTGTGATAAAGCAGCATTTCTTCATCTACTGTCTCTGTCATCACTCTGCCGATTGAAATAAATCTTAGCTCAATATGGAACAAAATATTTCTCCTTGTCCTGAGATGAATGTATTTCTACCTTTTCCATGTTTTGAGGTAAGTCAGCATTTTATTGTCTGTTTTTGTTTTTAGACTTACTTTGTATTGCTATCTGGAGTTTTTGGCCTCATAGCACGTCTGCCTCACATTTCTGAGGTTTGGATTTCAAATTATGGCTCTGGCCTTCCTGTGTAGCGTCGCATGTTGTCCCTGTGATTGTGCGGGTTTTGTCAGGGTGCCCAGTTTCCTCCCGCATTCTAAAAACACTGAAGGTTCATTGAAGACTCTAAATTGTCCTTAGGTGTAAATAAGAGGGCGAATGGTTGTTTGAGAGTAAAACGGGCAATTTTTCAACTAATTCAGGTAGACAATATGAAAGAAACTGTACATACCACGCTGAATTCATTAGCATGATTATGTTCGTCATGCTTCCAAAACCCGAACGGTTGCAGTTTGTGGTTCACAAGCTCAGTCGCAGCACTTTACAAAAGTGGCCAGCGGTCAAGTTCTTTGCACGAGGGCACTTTAAAAAGCTCTTGTTTGCTTTTCACCCCTGGCATCGGTATTGCCAGACATCCATATGCTGCTTTCCATGCGGCAAGAGTAAAAAAAAGATGCTCACTCCTAAATCGTGTTTGCATTATGTAAAAAGAAACACAATAACTATCTTGGTCCTGCCAGTGGAATGCAATGAAATCAATGACAAGTAACATGTATTATTAATAATTCAGCTACATTGCACATCTAATGGAATACAATAGCTGAATGAAAAGCCCTTTTACTGCGAATGGCAGCCGATGAAACGCAGACCTCTGCCAAGGTTTAAAAGCAATTTGTGTTCTTTCTGGAGACAGCATGGTACAATAGTGGTAAGCACGTCTGCATCATAATTCTGATGTACAGTGTTCGACTCTCTGCTGCGGTCTTCCTGTGAGGGGTTTGCATCTTCTTGCGTGGGTTTTCCCCCACATTCCAAAAACATGCATGTTGGGTTAATTGAAGACTCTAAATGTAATTGTGGAAGGTTGTTTGTCGATATGCGCCCTGTGATTGGCTGGCGGCCAGTCCAGGGTACCCCTCCTTTTGTCTAAACTTAGCTTTCCAGTGGCCCTAATGAGGACAAGTAGTATATAATAAATGGATGGATGGATGTCTGTCAATTGCTGTTAGTTCACTAGCATCTTCCTGATTTGTGGCGATTATACTCTTAGAATGCTGTCGAATGGACTGACAGGACTGCATTCTGGGGTTAGATGGTAAATCCCCAAGTGAGTCAAAATAGTAAAAACTGAAAAGAAATTCCCATGTCTGCACCTTGTGGGTTCTTTCTTACACAAGCTGCCCAACTGTTGGAAAAAGAATGACAGTGGTCACAACAATACTTTCAAGCTGGATGGAGGCAATAATGAAACATCCCTCAGCAACCCTTGTATTGGATCTCATTAGATTGTGCCGTGTGCCTAATGATGTGGTCTTTTTGTTGGAAATACAAGCATTTTTCGATTGGAAATATGAGCTTTTTTTAATTATTATTTTATTTTATTTTAATTTTTTTACTGTATTCTTACAAACCCCAATACAAATGAAGTCGTTGTGCAAAACATGAATAAAAACAGAATACAATGATTTGCAAATCCTTTTCAGTCCAGTAATCTTTTACTTTACTACAAAGCCACACTGTAGTAAAACATGCAGAATATGGCTTGGCATTGTCTTGCTGAAATAAGCAGGGACTGCTTGGATGGCAGCATATGTTGCTCCAAAACCTCTATACCTTTTCGTATTTATGGTGCCTTCACAGATGTTCAAGTTACCCGTGCAATGGGCACTAACACATCCCATCCCATCACAGATGGTATCATTGCTTGATAACAACTGAGCCTTTTGTGGACGCTTCTTTTACACTTATTCATGACACTCCCCTGTTTCTAATTAACCTGTTCACCTGTGGAATGTTCCAAACACGTGATTTTTGAGCATTCTTCAACTTTCACAGTCTATTGTTGCCCGTCCCATCTTTTTTGCAATGTGTTGCAGGCCTCAAAAGCAAAATTAGAGATGTTTTTTTTTTTGTGCAAAAAACAAATATAGCGTTCATCAGTTGTAACATTAAAATATCTTGCCTTTGTAGTGTATTCAATCCAATATAGGTTGAAAAGAATTTGCAAATCATTGTATTCTGCCTGTATTTACATTTCACAGCACGACCCAACTTCATTGGATTTGAGGTTTGTATATTAAAACTGCACAATTTTTTATTGATTAATTCCTTTTTTTTATGGCGCATATTTATCGTCACGATACGTTCTTAAGCAATACATCCACCCACTGCCCATCCATCTATCCACCCAGAGTAGGAAACAGAATTATATTGCATGTCATAAAATATTCACCAGCCTGCACCAAAAAGGAAATGCAGCTCCGCAGTCAGCTCATATTGACCAGCATCTATCATATTGTTCATACAAGCTTCATTTCAGCAGCAGTACAGTAAGCGTGTAACAGTACCAGGCTGTTTCTGAGAAGCCAACCCGCGGTGATGATATCAGTGAGTCACCAGCTCTAATCTGCCATTGGTGGGAATGCAGGACCTTACAATACGTTTGATGCTATAGGCTGCTATAGTGACTGCAAGTGCGACACGAATGCACTGTTTTTACACCGCAGGCACACACCACAGTAAACACTCAATCAGCCCTTTGGTCACAATATCTGTTGTTTTCTCACCTGCTTACCCAATGCTAGACAACATTACTGTTTTTACAAAGGTACTTAAGCTTTAGTTTTATAGATGCTCTAATTTAGTTCTTTTTTTTGTCAGCATGATGCAGTGCAATGGAAACCAAAACCACAGTAATAAACATAGACTGGGAAAATGCAGTAAGTCATTTGAATGTACTTAATGGAAACATATGATTTGACTATTTTTGACGGATCTACCTACCTACTTCTCCACTCTAAGTATCTGTCTGTCTAGAGGGGCGCACCTCGATCACCCACCTCTTGCGCACTCTATAATGCAACAGTGGCCCACCGGTGACCCATAACTCTGAAATGTGACGTGCATTGCAGTGACTCTTTTTCATTGTGCCTCACACACCTCAAACGGCAGAGCGTTAATGGCCACCCGCGCCCCCCGCTCGTGATTGACGGAACACGCGTGGTGGCCTCTTTGATGGCGACAAGAGTGTCACGGCGCACATACATTCGAAGCTCCTCCACCCACCCCAGCCCCCTCCTTTCTGTTTATACGGGCTACCCTCCTCCTCTCAACTTCACCATGGCGCACTTTACTATTGCACATCCGCCGCAATCACCTTGTATGCAGTCTTCCCGTTTTTTTTTCTTTCTTACTTACTTCTTACTTCCTTTTTTTTTTTTTTTTTTTTTAAATCAAAAACGCTGTCGTGCTATGATTGCTACAGCATCAGTCTACCTGCTGCGGATTCACAAACAAACCAGAACTATGTGCAGCTCAATAACAACATACGGACGCTTGCTCTCTTTTCTCCTATTTGACAACCTTGCGTCGCTATCCGAGGTGCTGAAAGAGCGAAAACGCCCACATCGCATCGACGCATTATTGCGCATCTTATCCATCCAACTCACTGCGCGCTTGCGCTCGGGAGGTCACGCACTGTTCCTTCCTCACGCGCGCGGCCGATAAAATAAGCCGAATCATCCACAAATACATCTATCAATCACAGCTATTCATTCGCAAGCGACCAATAACCAATTGCTGTCCAATACGCAAGTTGCGGCGCTAATAAAAGAGAAAAGGGGAGCAGACTCACCCGAGCTTGTTGTCGTCGGCCTGCAGTCAGCACTGGAGGAAATGCGGTCGCTTTTTTTTTTTTTGGGAGCCCCCCTCTGGCTCTCTGTGTGTGTATGAGTGTGTGTTGACGCTGTGACGGCGATGCTGCAAAGGCACTGCGCCGAGTCTTAGTCACTTCTTCAATGGAGGGAAGCGGTGAAGCTCTCGTCAAAAGATGGCGGAGTCTCTGACGTCAGCAGCAGCAGCGTTTAATAGAAAAGAAAAGAGGGGGCGGTGTTTTCTTTAAAAAAAAAAACAAAAAAAACTATTTATCTATTTTTTATATTTATAATGTGCACAGAGCATCTCTCGATGGGACACCTCATTAGGTACACCTGCACTGTGTACTCTTAACAACCAGTAGTGATTGAATAAAGGTCTCTATGATGCTGTGAACATTTGCACTTATTTTATAGTTCTGGACTTAGAAATGATGTCTCCAGAAAGCATTCCCACCTCAAAAAAGACTCAGTATTTATTTTAGGCTTATTTTCTGATGGGTTTTAACAAATCTTGACTTGCCCACATTTCGGTCGAAACGTGACTTGAGCTGTGACGTCAGCGCAAGCCGATCTGATGTTCCCATGCTAAATCACGGCCTTGGTTGGCTCACAAGCACTCCATAGTCGTGGCCTATATTCAAAGTCTCGATTTTTTTTTTAAAGTCAATAACAATTGAAAATAGGGAGGTTAGATAAAATTGTGTAGGCTTGTTTTGTTGAAATTAATCTCCTTGCAGAGAGCAGCCACCTGAGGTAAGTGACCCATTTCCACCTATTTTGAAGTTCTGTGAGCTGTTCCTTGGGTTGATTGCATCACTCACCTTTGAAAAACAGTTCGGCGGAACAAGATTCTGCAAAGGATATTGGCACGTGGGCTCAGGAACACTTCAGAAAACCATTGACATTTAACACAATTCATCACTACATCTACAAATGCAAGTTAAAACTCGACCATGCAAAGCAAAAGTCATATATCAACAACACCCTCAAAGGCCACTAGCTTCTCTGGGCCAGAGTGCATGTGTGATGGACTGACGTAAAGCGGAAAAGTCAGCTGTGGTCTGACGAGTACACATTTCAAACTGTTTTTGGAACTCATGAACGTCGTGTCCTCCAGGCCAAAGAGGAAAAGGACCATCCGGATTGTTATCGGCACAAAGTTCAAAAGCCAGCCTCTGTGATGGTATGGGGCTGTGTGAGTGCCCGTGGCATGGGTAACGTGCACATCTGTGAGGGCACCACTAATTCTGAAAGTTACATACAGGTTTTGGAGAAACAGTGCCATCCAAGCACTGTCCTTTTCAGGGACGTCCCTGCTTATTTCTGTACAATGCCAAGTCACATTCTGAATGTGTTACAGCAGCGTGGCTTCCTAGTAAAAGAGAGCGAGTACTAGACTTGCCTGCGAGCAGTCGAGACCTGTCTCCCATTGAAAAGGGGTGGCACATTATAAAGCGCAAAATACGACAACGGAGACCCCAGACTGTTGAGCAAATAAAGTTGTACATCAAGCAAGAATGGAAAAGAATTTCACCTACAAAGCTTCAACAATTAGTGCCCTCAGTTCCCAAATGCCTATTATGTGTTATTAAAAGGAAAGGCGATGTAACAGCGGTAAACATGCCCCTGTCCTGGCTTCTTTGGAATGTGTTGCAGGCATTAAATTTTAAAATGAATGAATATTTACCCCCCCCCCCAAAAAAAGTTTAGCAGCTTGAACATTAAATATATTGTCTTTGTAGTGTATTAAATTGAATATAGGCTGAAAAGGATTTGCAAATCATTGTATTCTGTTTTTATTTATGATTTACACAATGTCCCAACTTTATTGGAATTTGGGTTTGTTGTTAGTCTCCAATAGTCTCTCTTAGGAATACAACATAGCAGGATAACTCCAATACTTTCTCTTACTATATGATGTTGCTTTTTTCTCCATTCAAATTTCACTCCCAATGCCAAAGTTATAAAACAACAAATAGTGTATGTGATTAATTGTAAAAGTTCACGACTGAAATAAAACTCGAAGTATCTAGCAGATGCAGCAGCACACATTACTGTGCCAAAGTCATTGGCTACCATTAAATTTAGCGTTTCAGCAATGCCGTATATAATTAATCCGGGGTGTACCCCGCGTCTCGCACAATCGATTTGGATAGACTCGAGGTTACCCATGGCCCTGTGTGTGTGTGTGTGCATATAATAATAATAAATTATCATTCGAATATCACAGCATATTGTAATGCATACATGGGTACAGTATACAGTAGACTGACAGAGCAACCATTTACGCTCACAACCATATCTATAGATGATTTAAAGTCTCTCATTAACCTAACATGATCGGTTTTGGAATGTGGGCTAGCTAGCCAGATTCAACTTGAGAACCTCTCGACTGTGAGGAAGATGTTCTAACCATTGCCCCACCATGCTGCCTTGTTGAAAACGTTTCATGTTTAATCCATAAAGAAAGCACGAAGGAAGAACGACATCCAATAACTTGAGATAACTTGGATTCCGCTTATGTGGTTAAGTTTTGTTGTGGTATCAGACTCTTCATCACTGATCTCCCTCTTGTCACACCACATCAGGGATGGGAGGGAAGGTTGTCCCCATTGAGGCACAAGGACTTGTGTGGGGTGACAACATAAAAACCTTCAGCAAACACTGACAGATTTTTGCTCAGTTCATCAGCATTATATTGATCTTTGAATGTGGACTCAGCAGCGAGGCGGTGCCCTGCTCCCCCCCTCCTCTTCTCCAGCGGCTGTCGCCACTTGGAACCGTAGCAAATGTGTCTTCAATTGCTCTGAAGTGAGACTGCCTTCTAAATTAATGGTTATGATAACACAGCATGAAAAATCTATTTGGCGAGGGGAGCGAGAGGAGAAGAAATGTGACGATGGGGGTATTGGCTTTGTGTGTGGGTGTCTGAGTGCATTGGTTAGGGTAAGCCTGGGGGAGTGTGCGGAGAATGGATCTCCGGGATCTACCATTGCTCATTCTCCCTATTGCAGTAGGGACCAGACTGCAGACAAATTGTTCACTCGGTTTAATAGGAGACAGAAAAACCTACAGAATTACTTTAGAGTCAGATGTTTTTTAAACTATGCAGCATTTTTTAGCAGCGCAATAAAGCATGATTTTCTGTTATTTTTTTACATGTCAAATTAAAGCAAAGAGCAAAAATGCCTTATGTGTGTTTGATAGATTGAATAACGTGTCCCACGGTGATAGAATGTATTTATTCGTATAGTACCGCATTTTGGATTACAGCATCGCCACCGTAATTTAACAGCATCTATCGTAATGTATTTAACAGTGTGCCACTGTCTTATGCATTGGAGTATGTCACCGTAATGTCACAGTACCTCTAGTGTGATTTATTTGAACATTGTAGTATAATTATAGTAGAGTGGGTGTGAAAGTCATGAACAGCAAAAGTACAAATGCTCAAGCTTTGCGAAAGAAAGTATTTGAACCCAGATCTGCTGACTGTGAGGCAGACACGGTAACCATTATACAGTACAACTAATCCGAGGCAATTACTCAAGGTAATCACTCAAACATTTATGTTTATAAACTTTATAGTTTCTTCACAACCCCCTTGACTTTTCAGCCAACAGAACTGTTGGCTACATTTTCCCATTTTGTAGAAATTGAGGAGAATGTCTACATTTTTAGGGTAGGCCTTTGAAGTCCCAGAGGTATTTGCACTGTGGGGCGTACGCGTGTGTGTGAGAAAGGTGTCAGGGGGAAGTGAGAGGATGGGGAGCTCGGCTTTAGCGGCGCTTCGACGAGCAAAACGCAAGCAAGCGGAGGAGAAGCTTAGCGGCAGCAGACGCTGTTGTCGCTCTCTCTTCTTGCTGAGTCACTGTATTTCATTCTGAATTAGACTTCACAGGGAAGGTGGGAGGCCGCAGGAGAACAGAATAGCGGTGAACTGTGAAAGCGTGACTGAGCAAAAATGAAAAAAAAAAACAACAACATCAAAAACTGGCTTCAAGCAATAAGTACAGCCTCGCTGCCACTCTTTTATGGTCTAATACAGTGAACTTTTGAACTTTTTACACCAAGTACCATCTAGAAATGTAATTAGCTCTACATGCACCACCGACCAATATTGAAACACAATCAAGTAGTTGGTAGGCCTAACTGTTTATTAAAAATGAGACAGTGGTTTTATTATGAAATTATTATTTATTATTTAATAGTATTGCAAACCACTGTAACATTATGCACAGTTAGAACATTACATTTAACACTGTGCTTACATATAGGAAAATGAAAGAAAAAAACAACTTTACTTAAATATCGATTCAATATAAATGTATTGCACATGTAAAATAAAATGCAAATGTATTGTACTTAAAAGTTAAATCCAAATGAACTTCCTCTCTCCCGCTCCAAATAAATCCAAGTGCCCTCCTAACATTGTGCTTCCCCACCGTGCCCTCCCCATGAATGGATTACGATGTACGAATGGAATTGTTTGGTGACTTACTTGTCTGTCAAATATTTTTGTGACACCCCGGCCATTGACTGATTGGATTGGATGGTACAAATGTTATTTTCTGCCTGGACTTGTCCGGCAAAATTTTCTGTCAGCAACCCCCGTTGACCACTGTAGTCCGGCTTCTCTGAAAAAATCCTTGGGCCCAGTCTGGCCACCCCTCTATAATCGGTCTTGAACCACCACTGCGGTTTAGGACGTTTGCTGCTGATAAGTGAGGGGCTATACCGGAGCTACCAAATTAGCCACGGCTCCAGTCTCACCCTCTTCAGTTTTTGTGTTTGCAGGGTCCCTGGGAGGCTCCCACGCAGCAGCTCCAGCAGGGAGGGACAGACGGCGGTGTCGCAATAGCTCACCAGATACCGCTGGGACCGCAACGCTTTCCAGGCCTTCCTAATAACACTATCAAAGGCACGTTTCACTTTTACGGCGGCCATACAGTGGGTAAAACACAAAAAAGATACTGTATGTATCTGTATGTGAAATGTTTCTCGGGCCAGTTTAGCCCAAACTTAATATTGGCTCTGTTCCAACTGTTTTTTCCTTTTCTTTAGCAAAACCAGGTACTACCTGCTACTATTCTGTAGTACTTGTACAGCCAAAGTTCCAAGAATGCAGAGCTAATACCCTATGAGTGACATAAACTACCACTAGTCATTCATTTGTCAGTGTTGGGAGTGTTTTTAAATGAAAACACATTTAAAAATCAGATAAATAAAGAACACAGCTGTAACGCAGAATTAGGGATAACACATTGGTAATATAGCCTACCTGTTGCCAAGGTTACGATGCATTTTAACCTCCTGGTGACCTGGGGCCTCATGTACAAAGACCTGCGTGGATTTCCTACTGAAACAGAAAACGTCGTAAGCCTCAAAATATACAGGTGTATGAATCTGTGGGTACGCATGAATCTAAGCACATTTCCTTCGTACAGCCCAATCGCACGTGTTGGAGTAGCCGACCCCTCCCTGTCCACGCCCACATTTAAATATGCAAATCATATTTAAATGAACCCTACACCTGCGATCCCAATCTCTGCATAATCAGAAAATAAAAAGAAAATGGTCAAGGTAATGAAGAAAAAAAACAATTCTGAATGCGCAGTTGAGACGCTGCTCAATGAAGTGGAGGCACGCAAGAAAATCCTCTTTGACACGCTGTCCTCCGGCATTAACAACACGTGAAAGAGGAGCGAATGGGACAGCGTGTGTGCGGCTGTCAATGCTGTGGGGTCGGAACAGCGCACACGCGCTGAAATAAAAAAGTAGTGGTCAGACATTAAGGTGGATGTGAAGCGGAGGACAGCTGCCCACACTGCCAAAGTGTGGCCAAAACAGGCGGAGGAACCAGCGCAGTGGGCCTCGCCCCGTTTGAGGAGAGAGTCGCTGCAATCATGGGTGACACGACTCTCACGTGTGGCTGACTGATCAACTTTCCTGCATGTTCTGACTACCGGCTTTTCAAACAATCTCAAGCCAGTTGTTAAAGCAGCACTGTAAAGCCAAGGTCAGTAACCTTCGGCAGTTATGCAGGCATCATTATTATTATTTTTTAGTATTACCCCCCACACACACAAGCATGAAGCACATTTTAATCTATCAAAACACACTTAATCTTATTAAAACACACTTTTTAAGGTAATCCTTGCTCTCAAACTTGCTGGCCCAGTTCGCCAAATGTGCTTGCTTCAAGTTGTTTATTTGTCACTTCCTGTTGAAGTTTACCATAAATCTGATAATAAAACAAAACAGAATCAAACATTGTGTATTTTAACACCAAACTGTTCAAAGGCTACTAGTGTAATGCTAACATTGAATTTGAAATGCCATAGATGGGCTAATGTAAATTAGCATACATATTATAGTAATTATAAACCTTCAAACAACTGATACCTATTTTAACATATATATATATATATATATATATATATATATATATATATATATATATATATATATATATATACATATATTTATATATATACACACACACACACACATTCTAACAGAGCATACAACAATACTCACAGACAAAATATATTTTCTCTATTTTATGGGAACGATGACTATTACTGGAGCTTAGTTGGGGAGCTGCTCTGCCTCTTCTTCCTGCTCTTAATTATTCTGCGTTTGCATCTAGTAGAGCTCAGTGCTGTCCCGTATATTGTGGCAAATGGTGGTACTACACTGAAGCTGTGCCACTCTAAAATCATCCATCCATCCATTTTCTTGACCGCTTATCCTCACTTGGGTTGCGGGCTGCTGGAGCCTATCCCATCTATCTTCGGGCGGCAGGCGGGGTACACCCTGAACCGGTCGCCAGACAATCGCAGGGCACATACAAACAAACAACCATTCGCACTCACATTCACACCTACGTGCAATTTTGAGACTTCAATCAACCTACCACACACGTTTTTGGGATGTGGGAGGAAACCGGAGCGCCCGGAGAAAACCCACGCAGGCACGGGGAGAACATGCAAACTCCCCACAGGTGGGGCCGGGATTTTAACCCCGGCCCCAGAACTGTGAGGCAGATGTGCTAACCAGTCTCCACCGAGCCTGAATCTAAAATCAGACTTGTCTATATACTGTAAAATTTTCACCCATTGATCCATTCATCCATTTTCTGTACCGCTTATCCTCACTAGGGTCGCGGGCGTGCTGGAGCCTATCCCAGATAACTGGCATAAAAAAAGAATAATAATAAAATTTAAAAAAAAACGATCACTTCAAAATCTGACCTGGAGCAGGGGCGTGGAAGATGAATCGAATACACTTTACAGATGATTATTTAAAGAGCTTAAAAGGAACTAAACAGTAAAGCTGTGGAAATAAATACAGGCTCATTATTCTGCAAACAGTAGGTCACTCTGCTTATCTAAAAACATGTAGCAGTTCACTAAGGTTTTATAAGGTGTGTATAATGTAATTAATCAAAACAAAATCATAAGTCATGAATAAATCCTTCACAAGGGTAGTGAAGGATGGTAGAAAATAAAACATCTAAAAACGACAGCAAAAAACAAACACATAGCGGCTTAAAGATGAACACAATGATGTAAAAAGCGAAGGGAATGAAGAGATGGAGCCAAGCTGCAGGAATTCATGTGGGGGAGGGTGCTGCAGAAGTAACAGCCTTGCAGTGACTCAGCTCTAAAATCTGCCTCTCTCTCTCTCTCTCTCTCGCTCTCTCTCAAAATATCAGTGCTTAGTCATTCCAAATTAAACCTATTTCTCCTCACTTTGGAGAGCTTGTCACGACGGTGTAGTCACATACGTAAAAGTAATCTATCAGAGCAATTCAGACATATTGCATCCATTGTCCAACAAGGAACCACATTTGGTAACTTAGGGCTCCATTTTCTTGACCGGCGTAAATCCAGCACTGCGCCAGTCGTAACTCTGCGAGGAGGCGGTTTAGACTGAGTGTTAATTTCGTGGACCGGCGTAGCGAAGCGCATTTAAAAGTGGGACATGTGCGCTGGCGTGGGCGTCATCACAGCCGACTTTAATTCTGTCCAAAACAAAGCGGCTTCTCTCATTCCCTTTAAGTGTGGTGTCGCAGTAGCGCATTGATAGTCTTTGACATGGCAGGAGATCTAAGTACGCAAAGTACGTTCATAAGGAACTGCAGCTCACGTGTCTGTCTGCCTGCACGCGCACCGATCAAATTCACGAAAATTGCAATTGCCTCGCAGCACAATGTGCCAGATGCAAGACGCGTCGCACAAAAAATCACACAAAACACATTACACTTCAGGGAAGATGTATTTTTTTCGAGTTGTGGGCGTAGTTTCATGGCCAATTTCACCCTCTACTGGTAGAAGTGGGTTTATGAAGAAGGAAGTTGCAATTGCGCCGAATGGCCACTGCATGGAATAAGGGCACTACCCGCATCGTCGTCTGATCCTGTTGATGTCACGAGGATACTTTTTAGGCCCGCCCACAAAGTCAGGAAACTTTAGATGGTGAAAAAGAGTTTGAATCAATAGCTCAACAATTCAGGGTTATATTCTTCTCAGTCTTTACACAAGTTTTCAGCACTTGTCATCAAACATATTGAATGTATTTTAGAAACAAAACACAGATTTACATTTTGGCGGTCTTTCATTTTGTCATTGCACCGAATAAAACAATTTTATGTCCTGCTGTCAAATAATTTATTGTTTAGAAAAATTTGATAAATTAGTCAAATTATAGCATCATTTAAAGTGGGCAAGCCAAAAACATCTATTTTCCCTATGTCCACAAAAGCTGAGAGCAAGAAAATATTGAAAAATACCCGTGTTTGTGTCGACACACCCCACAGTAGGTATTAAACAAACGCAGTATCTCTCCATTAGGGCCCGACTGATAGTAGCTCTTTTCAAATTAAATGTTTTGCACATTAACACATGACAACATAAGACAAAGTTAATGACATTCAAACAAATCGGCACAAAATAGTCCGAATTTTGCTGATTTTTTTCTCTCTGTTATAAAGTTAAACAAATACTCAAGGACCAAATATTGTAAAACAGTCAAATGTTCTGCCTGTAATTCATATTTTGATTGTTGTAAGTGTTTAGCGACCCAAAAAAGAAGTTATTTAATTCATTACGTATTTTTTACATAATCAATCGGTTATCGGAATTTGATTCTTCCAAATATCGGAATTGGTATCGGCCGGGCCCGACTCTCCGTCCCTCCTGTCACAACTGTGCGCATCACCGTCCATTCCCCTGCAGGCCAATTGTGTTGTTTAGTCTTCTCATGTCTGCTGAAGTGTAAGGCAATGAACCTGAGCATAGACTTGCATGAAGAATAGCTCTGAGGAGCATGCAGCCCACTAAGGCTATTCAGTCCCATAATTGAGCTATCAATAGATTGGCAGCGAGCGGTGACATTGATAAGTGTGCAAATGACCCTTTGGTGTGATGAGACTGGTTGTTTGAGGGGGAACATTGATCCACATCGACCTGCAGCGCTAAACTTCAAATCCCCCCTTCCCTTCTTTGTCTTTTCCACATTCTCTCTCTCTCTCTGCTCATTTGCACGCATTCCCATCTTTGCTTTCATTCCCTCTTTGGTTCACTTTCCACATGAGAGGCTCAATAGCAATTGGGGAACATTAACCTTGGGACCTTGGCCGGAGCCTAAATAGGACAGAAAGGATGGAGTGATTGCATTTAAACATCTGAGCCCAGCAGAGTGGTGAAGAACAGAGCAGGTGGAGGAAAGCTGCATTGCATGATGTAACATGGGCTCATGTAAGTTATCATGCTGAGAAACCTATTGGGCAATTACCAGCTGTGAGCGATGTAACTCTAGTAACACGCAGGTAACGCCTAATCTAGTTACACGTAACAGTGAGGAGCAGGGCAAACTGAAAAGAAGTTGTGGCGGTGCACTGGCCCAGAATCTAACATCCCTCCTGGCCAATGCACATTACTGCTGAATGAACTCAAAATGTGCATACTCTCCATCTTCCATATGTGCACACACGCGTGTATAAAATTGTTCATGAACATGTGTCTGTTTGAATGTTTGAACAGCTGAGACTTGCCTGCTGAATAGAATAAAGCACCCTCATAATTTGTGGAGTTTATTTTTATGCTAGGAGGAACACAGTAGAACTTTAAAGTCAAACACAATCTGTTCCAGGACACTAGTTGTTTACCAGATTCGTTCTTAATTGACATACAAATGCAAAAATAATCACAGTAAGGTAATCCGAATCGGAATCAGAATCCTCTTTCATTTGCCAAGTATGTCAAAAGCACACAAGGAACTTGTCTCCGGTAGTTGTACAACAACTAAGTACAACAATAAATAGCCATTTTGACATGAAAACATAAAAACACACTACGAAGAGTCACTTAGCCTCGAGCAATTGTAATACCGCTTGCAAGCAGAGAACATAACGTTATTTAACTAGCTAGCTAGCACTAGCACTAACGTTTTTACTTAAACATTATGCCAGCGTTCTGTTGATTCAAGCTCTATCGCTTCACTTAACATTGGTTTGTGCGTGCAAATAAATGATGACAACGGCAAGCAAGAGAGGCGATGTGTTGAAGGACGCATTCCCATTGGTCGATATCTAGGTGAAATGTCGCCGGGTTTTCTTTGTTGTGTCACACTACATAGAAGATATCCCCAAAAAACCAAACATGCGAGACTTTTCATTTTGGTGTCATAGTGCTATCGTCGGGCCAAATCGTTGGTCGTGGATTACAATATGTCACACTGCAAGGCATTTTGCCATTCCTGACAAAATTTGTCGGGCCCGATCCGGGAAATCACCTGCGATAGCATACTGGGCCAATAATGGGGCTAAAATCCTGTGGTCTGATCCTGGCATTACACTGACCACTTGTGAGGTGAGTTTAGTAAGTGGAGTCTGTGCAGTGTATATAAGATGCCACCAGCAGTACATTAGTCAAACCTCACTACTCGAGAGCCTTAAGAGTAGCAGCAGCCTGTGGGTTAGCAGCGCACTAGTTAGCGCACTCAACTCGCAATCCAGGGAATGATGGTAATGTGGGTTTGAGCCTCAAGCAGGGCCACGCCGGATAACCACCGTCATACATGCGCTCCGAGATCAAACAGGTTCCCGAGTTTTTTGTATGACAAAAGTGCCTTTAGAAACGCTACACTAAAACTGTCTGAAATGAAGGTTACTGTAACTGCAGCAACGCTACAACATCACTGGTAAATACTTGTTAATGGTACTGTTGGAGGAGCATAAATGTAAACAACATTGTACATTCCTTGAAAACTGGTTGCACTAACTGTTATTTTGAATGGTATTTTTCCAATGGATATTTGATTTGGAGGTACTGATTCTCATCCCAGCCGCTTCACACTCGGCTGCGAACTGCTCCAGTGCAACGTTCCGATGACACGACCACAAATGCTCAATATCTCGCCATCCTTTGAAGAAAATCCATTTCCTGTAATTTCATGATAAGACGTTCACAGTACCCACTATGTGTCTGTAGTTGCCAGAGAGCTTACTGTACTGTAAACACAGTTGTAGCAGTGGTGAAATGCTGTGTCTGGTGCTACAATGGTGGGCTTGGATGGATCTGGGTTTGCCATCCATCCACGAAGGAGTCGTGCTTCACAGCAGCCTGACTGATTCTTTGTGACGCAGCAGTGTGTGTTTGTTTGTTGCAGCGATTCATCATTCATTAGCGCGGCCTTGGCGGCGTCATAGATTTCTTTAGCTTTCCATGCCACAGATTCCAATTTGCTGCAGGTCTGAGACTTTTTTTTATGAGGATATTGATTTGAATTTCATAGTGAGACCAATCATGCTGGGTGGGAAACATGGGCGACTGAATCTTGGCTCAGATGAGCAGACCAACTCCTGCATCCAAAAACAGATGCAATAAATATTTCACTGGCTACATTACAGCTGCCTGCACTTCCTTTATAAATACTGGATTCCAGACATTTTGGTATAAATGCATTCAGTGCCGATGTATTCACCACCAATGTTTTTACATGTTCAACAACAAAACATATTTAGCAATTAATCAACACTACAATCTGCATTGTGTTGCAGTCTAACTAACTAGACTGACTGATTTCTTTCCTTTCTCTAATTTTTCGGAGGTGTAGTCTCCTCTGCCCCCAAACTGCTCATTCGTGTTGCTCCCACAGATCATGAAAACCTGGAGGATTGTATTAGTCGAAAAAGCCACACGAGTTTCTGCCTCTTTGATTTCCGGTTCAACAGAAACAGCACAGCGCAAGTATGCATTGAAGCTAAAACATTTTAACCTGAACGTGTGTTGAGTTAACAAGCAACTAGATTACTTATGAGTGCATCTACAGTCTTACCTGGCAGGTCCAACACCAGGATGCTGGATGAGGATGGAGCTGCCAGGCAAGAGACCTCGAGGTAGACCAAAGAGGTTGATCGATGTAGTGAGGGAAGACATGAGGCCAGTTGAGGAGGATGCATGGAAAGTGATGACACGCTGTGGCGACCCCTAACGGGACAAGCCGAAAGGAAAAGATGAAGAATGTGACCAACCTATACAACTCAATTAAAAAACATAAAACAAAAAAAAAAACAGTACTGTTTTAGCGAGGTGAGGTAAAAAAACAAACTATAATAACGTGTTCTTATAACTGGGGGTGTGGCCGAGTCCAGAATAAACCAATCACATTGGTCATTGATTAACCCCAGCTTTTCTAGTAGGCTTTTCCTGACTTTTTTTTTTTTTGGTCACATCTTACAGCCATGATCCGCAGAGTTTCCAAAGCATCAGAGGGATCTCATGTTCAAAGGTATCAGTCAGGAGAAGGGTGTAAAAGAACACAGTGAAGACGGTCCCCATCAAGTGGCGAAAAATGGCACAAAAGTGACATGGCAGCCTCGATGGAGACATCACGGAAGAGCGGAAGAAGATGATGCATAATTGCAGTGATCCGTGCATGATTGAAGCATTGTCATTTCTTTGGCCGTAGTAAGGCAGCACACAATGTAAGTGGGTATGCACAATGCAGGAGCTCAGTATCTGTCTGACTGTGCACGATCAAATTGACCAAAATCGCATTAGACCAGCGATCTATGTGTGGTCTGAGCAAGCTTAAGTTTAGACAGAGTTTTTGCCACCAAATTGTCACTCCGCCAGACGTATCTCCAAGGACACACCCTCGCTGCGCCGGAGCGTCCATCTTGTCGCAGACATGCAGTATCTCTTGTGATGGTGTCAGCATGATGATTTGTGGCTGTTTTTATACAGCTGTAACTGGGATGTAGAGGAACTTCATCTTCAGCATGACAGCGTGACCCATAGTACACATCCAAACCAACAAAAAAATTGGCTTCACAAGAATAGGATTAAGGTTTAGGAATGGCCCAGCCAGAGTCCAGACCTGAATCCAGTTGCTCCTGTTTGGGGCGATCTGGAGAGGGCTGTGCACAGAAGATACAGTTGCAATCAAAATTACAAAGATTTGGAGCATTTTTGCATATAAGAGTGGACAAATATTGCCACATCATGATGTTTTCGTCCTACCCAGCTGTGAAAAAAAGCCAAAGGTTCTGCAACAACGAATTACTTTCAGAGTGTGCACTGTGCATATTTATCGTTCATTCGTGGACTTCACTAGCAAAATAAGCATTTTTTTTTTTAGTCTCAAAACATAGGTCATTGACTCTTCCCAAGTAATGAAAACTTGTTCCCATGTTGTCTCCATGTGCCTAATCGCTTCACACAGGCGAGGCCGGGATTTGAACACGGGTACTCAGAACTGTGAGGCAGATGTGCTAACCAGTCCACACTGTGCCGCCCCTGTTTAGTGTTCACATATGGAAATACTCATTAATTCCTGATGCATAGGAGCTGATTCGTGCGCGTTGAGCAGGGAGCAAGAGTGAGCGTCAGGCTGATGGATGGGAGCCGGAAACCAGACCAAACATGGGCACAGGTGACGCAAAGAGGATCCGCAGTTTCCATAGCAACAGGCAGGTGCAAGAAAGACACTGGGAGTCGGTGTAGCTTTCGATCTGCGGAGGTGAAACATTTACATGCACATCACAGTGCAGCACGCACGCACAAAGGCAGGCAGGGCTATGTGATACGTAGAGGAAGACAAAGTTGATGAAATGAATGTATCATTGAAGGAGAAAAGCTTGGTGATTAAAGGTATTCAGAGAAAGGAGGAAGGTAATGATTTAAACAAAAAGGCGGACAGGAGTATGAGATGAGAACGTGGGGATGGGGAACTCGAGGACAGGAATGCTGATCCATAACCTGGGGCGTGATGCATGATGGAGGAGATGAAAGAGAGCGGGGTCAAGAAAGGGGGATGTACAAGAGTTGGGTGAGGAACACAAACTAGATGGAGAAAAAAGACAGGATTAAGGTTTTGCAGTATTAAGTTCACATATGTTTTTTTTAAAAATTATTATTATTGCAGTGTTATAGGCACAAGGGAATCCAAGTGAGGAAACACCATCTCAGGGAGCCGTCTGCACCAAGAGCAGACCGCAGCCATAGGACACCCCGGTGTAGTGGCGTAAGGGGAACTCCATGTGGTGACTGAGGACCCCATGAGGCATGAGGCTACGGTCCATTACAACTCCCAATGGAGAGGGCTCTCTCTGAGGAAATGCTGCAAGATAAGAAAAATAATCACATGTATCTATCTAACACCCCACATTCAATGAAAACTAAAACGAAGACCTAAGACTGTCAAAACAAGCGTACAAAATAGAGATAATATATGATAAATAATAAGACAACATTCAAAATACATTTTGAATGTAAGTTAAAAGTTAAATGAAATATTAGTTCAAGGCTAAATTAAAACGTTGGGTCTTGATGCTATTCTTAAAAACATGAATGTTCTCTGCAGCCCTGAGGTCCTCCGGCAGGATGTTCCACAGACGCGGTCCGTGAAAATAGAACGGTGCCTCACTGTGAGTGTGTCTCCTGATTTTGGGAATGATTGGGACGAACGCCCACCCCCCCACCCCGATTAGAACCCGTTCTACGAGCATTTGTCCCAATAATGAATAAACAAAATTAAGACCACATTCACGATCGATATATACTGTATATATTGCACTTGGGTCCACCGTTGCCTCCACACCACCATAATGAAAACCCCCAAACCCCTGACACAGAATGTCATATTTTAAACATAATTATCCAACAACAAAATTGTGGCTGTGGAAGCCGCTAGCCAGTGGCTCTGGCCCCTCAGCCATGTATTTAAGTATAAAAATACCACATATACATTATATATTCTATAACATACATTCTATACATTATTCCATAATAAATAAACAAACATATTCAGTATTGTTTTCATGCTTTGGGTCGAATTAAATGCCTTGCATGTCTTCAAATAGTGGCCGATTAAGAACTCACTCCAAATAGATGCCTTTTTCCCCCTCAGGGAAATTACAAGGTCGCTGAAATTACTTTTTCACCAGGTGGTACAGCTCAGTTCGATATTTTATACCCGGATTAGGTTAGCATTTCCATTTGGGTGGGTAGGCAGGACCCTGATAACTGCTTGAGCCGTCTAAATGCGTGACATAGCAGCAGGGCAGCAAGTAACTCACTCGCGGTGGGTCAACATAAAACCACTGACTCAGTACAATGCTGTCAATACAACAAAATATAGTTACAGTATGTAGTGAACAGCATAATACACGCATAGTGCGTTGTCGTGCACAAGAGCCAATGAGTGATTTTTGGTGGTGCTGAGATGGAGTGCTGAGTAAGCGGCGCAGGGGCGAGTGCTGGGAGACTGCAATGCTTTTAGCAGCAACACACAGTGATGGGAGCTCACGCTGATGCTCAGCAGGAGGGGCTGGGGTGGGGGGGGGGGGGGGAGGAAGATGCAGTCTCATTTTGAACAGAACATGGACATACTGTAAGTATGCATTAACAGACACATTAGGATATCACATGCAATCGTGCCCTGTACACTTGACAACCACGCACACACTGCATGACTATGTAAGTCGCAGGCCACTGCGTCACGGCCAGCCACAGGCCCAGCAGTCTCGCTCTGACCTGTGTGCTGCAAAGGCCCCCACGCTCTCAACCCGCCCACTTCTCCGTGCCCGCCATTTCCTCTGAGTCACCCTCGGCTGCTTCATCGCCGCCGCTCCCCCCCCCCGTCCATCTCCCTCTCTCGTGTTCTTGTCGTTTTTCACCCCACCCCGCCACATTCGCTTACCTGTCATCAATGATATTGTGAGGATGTATTTTTAAAAAGCCCAAGGCCTGTATCGCAAACCTCAAAGCCAACCAATCCCCACTCCCCCCACTGCTTGTATTCTATTATATAACTGCACCCCCATGGACCTTGAGGACACTGCAATCTAATTTTATCTGGCGATAGTGATGATGGGCGAGTGTGTGGATGCTGCATGTAACAAAGAAATATCACCGATCATCTCTGATGCGTTCCAATAGAGACATGGGCACATAAGATGTCCCGAATAATGTTAAGTCAGCCAGAGTGGCACAACTTATGAGACATAAATCAAGTAAAGAAAGAAGCAATTATTATTATTATTATTATTATTATTATTATTATTATGCAAGATTCATGTTGAATGCTGCACAGCCATTTTTGTCTTTCAGCGCGAGCGAGACACCAGCAGACTCCTCAAAGTTTTCAGGTGACTAACTGAATCCGTGCGATGGTAAATTTGTCAAACAGCGCCATACGTTGGTGTAAACGTTGCAGCACCTTTTTCTTGGCGCAGTCGAGTGTATAGCAAACGCTTTGAACAATTGTAAAATGTGGGTTGTTCATGTAGTACTGAACTAATAATTGTTTCAGTCTGTCTTATTGTAAGCAATCACACAAGGCAATGAAGGACAACATAAAATGATAAAGTAAGTGTTTTCACATCAGTTCAATTTGATGAATTTAAAAAAAAAAACACTGCTTTCCACTGTGATTAAATTTGTTTCACAATTGATGGAAGTGAATGTTTTATCGTCCGCTTATTGTACTTCTGTAAATATTTTATCTTTTTTATCTATCGCCTTTCCCTGCCCAGCCCTTTTCTGTCCTCTCTCATTTTGTCCTATTGGTTAGTTGTTCGTTGCATGTCCTCAAAACAACAACAAAAAATATCCATCCATCCGTCCATTTTTTGTACCGCTTATCCTCACTAGGGCGTGCTGGAGCCTATCCCAGCTATATTCGGGGCGAGGGGCGGGGTACAACCTGAACTGGTCGGCAGCCAATCGCAGGGCACATATAAACAAACAACCATCCGCACTCACATTCACACCTACGGGCAATTTACAGTCTTCAATCAACCTACCATGCATGTTTTTGGGATGTGGGAGGAAACCAGAGTACCCGGATATATATATATATATATATGTACATATCTTAATTGACTTGTCAAAACTATTAAAATAGCTGTTGTCGCTGTTATTGAGGCCACAATACCACCAGGTATTTTAAAAGCCCTAGTTACAAAATCATTACATTATATGAAATGTACATTGGAGTGTAACTTGTTGTAACATGATCCTCCACTTTGCCTCTAATTAGAGGATTAATTGCAGTTAACCTAGTCCCATTGGCTGAGAGGATGGGTGAGACGATAGGTTGTAAAAATGTGTGTTTATTTGAATTAAGGACAAAGTCTCTGAAGGTAAATGTATGTATGGCATCACACACAGCTGGCAGTGGACCAAGACAAAGAAAGAGATGAGAAAGGGAAACACATTTAGGGTGAAGAAGTTCCAAGAGTGGCAGATGTAGAGTTATCCCTGTCACACAAACAGAACACAGAACAAAACAAGTTTAGAGCTTTTAACACCATCACTTGAGATGTGAGGTTATGAGTTTAAAGGTGTTAATTGCATACCTTTCATTTACCCTTCCCTTTGTTTTTTGGTTTAGGCATGGATTCGAACTTGTCTTTGACCAACTGATATATCGCACCGTCGCCAAATGCAGTGGCTACGTCAAGGCAGTTTTGTTCTAAAAGGGGAAGCAAAATGCTCCTTGAGTTAACACTGCATTCACATGGATTTTGGGGTTTTTGTTCTAACAATGGTGGTGGTGGTGGTGCTAAGAAATCATCAAAGGTTGCTCCATGTCCAGTGGTACCTTGAAGGTTGATTGCCTTTGTATTATGGAAAACTAACTTTTTAATTGCCCATCCATCCATTTTCTGTACCGCTTAGCCCCACGAGGGTCACGGGCGTGCTTGCAGCTTATCACAGCTATCTTCGGGCGGGAGGCGGGGTACACCCTGAGCCGGTCGCCGGCCAATCGCAGGGCACATAGAAACAAACAACCATTCGCACTCACATTCATACCTACGGGCAATTTAGAGTCTTCAAGCAAACTACCACGCATGTTTTTGGGATGTGGGAGGAAACTGGAGTACCCGGACAAAATCCACGCAGGATTTGAACCCCGGTACTCAGAACTGTGAGGCAGATGTGCTAACCAGTCGGCCACCATTTTTAATTGTTTTTATACAAATAGGTGGGTCTCTGGAAAGTATGGAATTAAACAACCAACTACAAACTTGTGTCATCCATTTCTAAACATTTGTGTGAGAAATCAGAATTTAAAGTTTGAGCGAATTTGGCAAATTTACCAAAGTAAATTTAACAGTTTCTCCACCCATTATTGGATAGCATGACAGTGACCGTGGATATTAAGTCTGCTATCATTCGTTGTCCTTTGTGTATTTTCAATAACCCACTTACAAACTGATTTATATTGTGTGTGTGTGTGTGTGGGGGGGGGGGGGGTGCATAAACCTCTTTTAAAGGTTATAAAATCTCTTTCAACCCAAATTTTCCAGAAAAGAATTATCTTAAATGAAAAAAAATAAAACAAAAAATTGAACGAACAAACTGTCATTATGCATGTTTACAATGGTTGACCTTCGAGGTACTATTAATGTTCGGCAGTTATAATGAATTTTAAGTTTTGATCTAAACAACGGTTATCTGTTTTTCTTAATTTTGCGCTTACATAAAAATGAAGTATACTAAAATGGCAATTAAAACATTACAAGCAGAGTATTTAAAGACTTTGTGATGGCAAAAGTTCAACCCGTGCAACATATGAGTTGTATTTCAATTTTTTCCTATTGAGCAAATAAATTTAAAATATTAACACATTGAGGTCAAACACCATCCTAGAACAAATATGTTTCCCTTAAGAGCATCGGTGTCAAACTCAAGGCCCGGGGGGCCAGATGCGGCCCGCCACATCATTTTATGTGGCCCGCGAAAGCAAATCATGCTCGTTTCGTGATTTTTGCTAAAATCTGTACCCAAATTCAAAATTGTCATAATAATAAACAATAATGTTGTGATATTGCACTTTTCTGTGACCAAACCCTTGTTCTACAGTAATTTAAACAATACTTGAACAAACTATTATCCCTGTCTTCTGATTTCAAAACTAGTTATCCCTCAATTTGTTGTGTAATGGTAATAATATGATTTGGTGATGAAACATTTCACTGTTCTAACAGCCCTCTGAGGGAAATCATAACTACAATGCGGCCTGAGACAAAAATGTGTTTGACACCCCTGCTTTTGAGGGTCCACTCCACTGTTGTTGCTTGTTAGTTGAATTTTAGCTAAAAGTTGAATAATGTTACATTTGTGAAATAATGGGAAATTGAAATAAACACGAGAACAGAACTTTTCTCATTGTATTTATGATTGTGATTTATAATGTAGGAGTGAGAGTCATGCAGTACCTTTCTTGTTCTCCATTAAGACATTGGCACCGGCTGTAAAGAAGAACTCAACACAGGAGATGTGAGTGCTCTGGATGGCCACCATGAGGGGTGTGGTCCCCGTGATGGTCTGAGCATCTATGTTGGCTCCAGCCTCCAGCAGAAGTTCCAGTATTTCCACTTTGCCAGCTTGTGCAGCATGGTGAAGCGGCGTCCAGCAGAACTGGTCACAGATATCCACTGCTGCACTGTTCAGAACACAACCATACTAAGACTTTACCACACATTTGAAAATTATTTTCAACTCACACGTTGAGATGAAGTGAAACAAATGTGAATGGTTGTACTGTTTGTAAACCAACGAGTTTAGGTAAGATTTAGGTTAAAATATCCCTCAAAAGTTGTATGGGGACTTTGAGGTTCAATTGTAAGCATATCAGGCACATGTAAAGCTCAGTAGACTTGTGTTTGGCTAGAAAAGCACTAGAAGTTGCTTTTCTCAAGCCTAATTATGTTTCAACGTCATAATAAGTGTATGCCATCGACAGTAGCGAGCTGGAGTTCACAAATTATCATATTACGTTTTAATATATAGCAGTTAACTTATCTACTGTTAGGAATGTTACACTAACTAGCTAACAACATTAAAGCTGTGTGCCAGCCTGCCTTTAAACTGCATGTGTCAATGTCATGCATCATTAAAAGCTGATGTATTTAATTTAATTTAGTTTTTCATTTTGTTTGTTTCATTTTTACACTTAACACTGCCAGCCTTCCCAGTTAACGTGGATATTTGACTTCTAAAGCCGTCAATGGCAGTGAATGTGTTAAAAGACATTTAGGGTTAGGAATGTTAAAATTTGGCTGAAATCATGTTAATATTTGTTGTTATTACCTACATTCTGACCATAAAAATTTTAAAAAAAATGGAAGTTAGAACAGAATCTGAGAAAAAGCTCTTTTATTTAACAATGCAGAGGGGGCGAATGCGCTCAGATTACAGGAAAGAAATTTGGCTTGAAAAAATGTTATATCATTAAATTGAACCAAGGCATGTTAAACAGATCTGACTACTCAAACTACTTGCATTCTTTTGGCACTTGTTCACCCTTACAAATTGAATGAAAATCAGACCATCATTTGGCGTCATAAAGGGTGCTGGGGGGTTAGGAGATGGGGAGTGATGATGTTTTTAAGGGTCGGTAATGTACAGGAGCCCTAGAAAACGGTATTTTCAATTTGCGGCATTAACACGGCAGTTACCAAAATCCTATATGCACTCAACCGTCCTGAAATTGTCTATACTGCTTGTCCTCATTAAGGTCACGGGTGAGATGGAGCTTATCCAGTCGACTTTATTCGAGGAGCGGGGTAAACCCTGAACTGGTTTCCAGCCAATCGCAGGACTCAAAAAGACAAATAAGCATTCCGTGTTCAATGAACCTAAGAGGCATATTTTGAAAAGTGGGCTGAACACAACCCAGACAAACAAGACTTGAGCCGAGAATCAAACCCAGTACCTCGACTGTGAAGCAGAAGGGCTAACCACAAGGATAATGCGCTGAGCAAAACGCCATGAAAATATACTGTATAAAAACTCCTAACTTGGCAGTGATAAAGTAAGAGGTTTGACCAAAGCGAGAGGACGGATGTTCCTTACCTCTTGTCGAGGAGGTATTTAGTCACCTCGTAGTTTCCGATGGCGCAGGCCACCATCAGCGGGGTCTTGTAAAACGGATCTTGAACATCCACAGGAATCCTTTGACTAAAAGCCAGTCCCAGAGCCTCAAGATCGCCATTCTTCACAAGGTAGTTTATATTGAGGTAGATCTTGTCTGGTTTCTCTGTGTACCATGCAGTGTCATCAACTACAGGATGTTCTGGTGGAAGATCTTGGTCCAGTCGCCGGGTGTCTGCGGTATTTATTGTCTCCATCATGTATTCCGGTGGGCCTCCATCCTCTCGTCTGGGCTTGAACTCCGGTGGGAGGGTACAAATAGGCATAGGGAGGACAAATTTGGGTTTCTTCTTCCCCTTCCCTCCCTTCCCACCTTTTTTCTTCTTGGGGATATAGGAGAGGAGAAGGTATGGTTTCTTGATGTAGCTGGCACCTTTGATGAAGTCATTAACGTTTATAGTAGGGTCTCTTCCAATCACATGGAACGAGATGACTAACTCGAGCTGCTCTTGGGTGACCGGAGCACCTAATGTTGTTAAAACGGAGGCAAATTTTTCAGAGGGAACCTTTTCGCGATCAAAGGCTTGCAGCAGATCGCGCTCGTATTCGTTAGACCAGTCGTGGAGGGTCAGAGCCCACACGTCTGTCAAGACACTCTCATCGGTGTTCTCTTTGCCCCTCTGTTGCTCTGCTTTCCTCAGCTCCTTGACAGCCGCTTTGTGACCAGCATCTTTGGCAATCTGACGCGGTAGGAAACCTTCACAGTTCTTCACTTTGGCATTGCAACCTGAACATGAAACACAGCATTATGGAGTTTTACTGTAACTGTAATTTGCCCCGTGGCACCTCCCTTTACACATACTTTGACAGCCTTCAAAACAATTAAATTCCTTTTTAACACGTCATAACACTTTTCTGAGATAATGCGGAGTGGGTTTATCATACAGGGAGAAGTCGGACTTCAAGGTTCAGCATCACCCACAAGCCAACTCAGGTCAAAAGTGAGGAGCATTTCGATATGCTATGTGTCAGATTTCAAATTGGACCATCTAAATTTTGGAATGATTTGGTTAGTGTTTGATTCCAAACATCTCTGACAAAAGGCAAAAATGTTGATCAGTTCGAATGTCATTTTCCCCCCTCTAAAACACAAAGGCAAGTTGGCTTTCATGAAGGACCAAGGAAATCAGACATCAGAAATCACACTCGAGAGGCTGAAAGGATTTTGATTTTTTTTAAATAATGATAAAAAAGGTTCACACTTTTTTTTTTTTTTTTACTGCCTTTCTTTTCCATATTGTGTGCAGTAAGGTTGCCGCCAAGAATAATATTTTACCGAATTGTTCCGTTCAGTGTTGCCATTGGGCATTTAATTATCTGGCTACATATGATTTACCATCATTGTTTCAACTCAACCAGAGTTTGACTGTTTGGTTATTTAGTTATCTGGCTACTAAGACCAGTTTAATGAAAGAGGATAATTTGCTCATAAAAGTTGGTTTACACCTGAATAATTTCTCCACCCCACTTGATGGCTACAACACTGAGTGTAAGTATGCAATGAACCTCGATCACCGATATGTACTTTTTTTTTTTTTTTGTAGGTTTGTGGGAGAAAGAAATTTTCAATGATTGATGTAGAGTGCTTAAATTGCAGGCAGTACAAGTAGAAAAAGTAGACATATTATTAAAAATGTACATTTTAATGGCTTGCATTTTGTGTTTGGGTATTTGTTGGGTCTTTGGAGTGCCAGCACTACCTACACCTAAGCCTGTTTTAAATTGCGAAAAATGTATCAAATGTGTGAAATATTTCTCTATACCTCTCTGAGCCAGGAACTTGCAGCAGTTGATGTCGCCTGTCGTCGCGGCAAAGTGGAGGGCCGTGCACTCGTCCACATTAATCACACTCATGTCTGCTGAGAATGCAGACAGCAACACAATCACCTGGGAGAAACAACGCCATATAAAAACAAAGGGCAGAGGTCACGAATCATCTGAGTTACAGTTGAACACATCTTTCCACACCGATGTAGTAGTACTATGACTGCTGCAGTTGTTTCACCTCAAAGAAGCCCCCCATGGCAGCGTAGTGCACAGCTGACATGCGTTTCTGGTCCAGGGCATTGGGGTTTCCCCCTCTTTTTAAGATGTCTCGGACAAGCTCCAGGGATCCAGCCTTGGCAGCCTCCATCAACGCTGTCACACCAGTTTTCTAAGGATAACAGAACAAATATTAATGCCAATAAATCATGGTTCGTTATTTGCACCCCAGCTACTGTATATTGCAGATTTTTAAGCATGCCTTTTTTTTATGGGTTTTTATAGTACACAGGCAATCTGGATTCAGTTGCAACACCTTCAGTGTAGCACGTTGCTGTGAGCCTGTGACTATTGTTGTAAGGTGTTTGTGTGTTTAAGCAGCAGTTGTTTAAAGCAGTGATTCCCAACGACGGCGTCATGGCATGCGGGAGAGATCATCCAGGGTGGCTTGGGAAATTATCTGATTAAACTTTATTTGTTAGGCAATTCTTATTTATTAGTTGCATATACAGCAGCGGTTCTCAGCTGTTGTCACCCTGGGACATGCGACATGCATTTTCTTACTGTTGCAAAGTTGCGACACAATTTTGAAGAAGTTAACAGGTTTTTGTTTTTTTTGGGGGGCGGGGGGCAAGGGAGGGTCAAAAATAGCCCATGAAAACACATGTACAGCACAGTGTATATATATATATTTTATTTATTTTATTTTTTTTAAATGCGTTTCCTGTAGTGCCAAAGGCCTGAGCTGAGCTACACTGTATTTTTTTTTTTAAGTCCATTTGTGAGTAAATTGAGATCATCATTATTTCAGTATTTTTGTGACATTTTTGTTTGGTGCTATGGCGTGGGATTTGTAAGAGGAAGCACTTTAGTTTATAATTGCTGTAACATCTATGCTCATTTCTTTTAGACCGTCGATGGTGTTTTGCATTATGTTAGCATTATACTAGCAGACTTTTTGTTAAATGAAATGATATGGTTTGGTTGAACAATTTGGTGTTTAAAGATACAATGGTTAACTCTCTTTTCTTCTTTTACCGTATGTGTCAGTTCTACGGCAAACGTCAACTGGAAGTGACAAATACACAGGTTGAAGCAAGCACGCTGTGCTCTTATTTAGAGAATTGTCTGAACGAGAGGTAGAACAGGTGCTGAGGAATACTTTTAAGTTTTAAAAAAAATATGTTTAAGTGTGTTTGAATAAGTTTCTATGTGTTTACAGAATCTGGGAGGGATAAAACTGTTAAAACATTTTTAATATCATCTTTTTATCGTATTTTCACGTATCGTGGGGTAGTTTGGAACATATCCCCCAAGATAAACGGCGCTACATGGTACCATCAACAAATAATGGTGAGTACACAAAACATTCTCTCTCCTCCTCAACCTCCATCTAAATATGAACCTCATCTGTTGCATTTGGGTCGGCCCCTTTAGCCAGCATCATGTGACACATGGGAGCGCAGTCTTTGGCATGCTGACACATCAATTGGAAGACGTGAGTCCCCTGCGATGACACGTTGTTCACGTCTGCCTGGTACTCGAGCACCGCCTGCAGGCAACGTGTGTGGCGCTTTGTCGGGTAGATGCAGTAGAACAGAACCCCTAAAGTGGAGGGAGAGACATGAACAGGTTCAGCATTTTCATTTTCTGACTTGGTCACTTTTCAGCTGTATTGTATATGTCCCATTCATTTAACTGTCATGTTAGCTCTTTGAATGCTAAAATTACAAAACACATTTTTGTCACTGATAATGGCTCCTCATGCTGTGATTAATCTTATATTTCAAGAACGTGTTCCTTTTTCACAGTTTTAAAGCCTCATATTTATTTTTTTAATCATTCATATTTGGCAGAGTTGTTAACAACGCTCTTCTCTCTGGTGTGCTCCACAATGGAACACATAAGGATTATTTCATAGTATCTTATCTTAGACTCACCACTGTGTGAGGCACACCCGATAAATCAGATAGCAATACAAGAGTATCAATCATCATCAACAACCAATAATCCTGATTTTGACAAAAAATATGGTTTAAAAAATTATAATGAAAGGTTGTGTTCGACATCCAAGAAAAACACACTCTTAGTCGAGTGAAAGTGCAACATGATGCCGACAAATAGAGGACTCCACAAATTCATCCTGGAGAAATACAGGCCTTGCTATCAGGTTACTTAATAAGAGGTTGATCTGTAATTATATCTACCCACATTCCCTTTTGGCTGCTTTCTCTGCGCCTTTCTGCTTCAATCTGACATTGCCCAATGACTCTCAAAGACTCGCCATGCATTTTCATGAGCTGTGCCTTCAAATAAACCTCATTGATCTCATTTAAGATGGAAAATTCATTCATTTAAGGAAGCGCTCCTTTGCTATCAAGCTTGAATTGAAATGCAGTGGCGTCACCCTGATCTCTTATCATTTAATTGCTAAAGACTCGCGTTACAGGTAATATTCAACAACAGTAACAACAAAATGACCACTGTATGTCAAGAAAAGGTTTCTGCTTTCTTTGTTTCACCTCTGTTATTTGTTACCAAGCATCGGTCACTGCCGTGGTTAGCAAACAGAAACCAGACAGCTGCAGTAAAGTGTAATCTATTCCTGTAGGACTTTCAGGGTCATCTCCTTTCTGTTCTCCTTGCCATTTTTAGTCCGACGAGTCACCTCTGGAAGTTCAGTGCCTCTGAAGTTGTACACATAAAAATTCAACGCTTCTGGAAGTGAACTTCGATCAATTGAATTTTGGTTTAAAACATTTTCAATTGAAAAAGTAGTTCAAAGGCAAAGAAAAACAGTTCGGCTGTATCAACTCTACCATGATACCCCACAGCTTCTGGATATGCACCAGTGTACAGCAAACGGAAGTAAAGGAGTACACTACTCACCTTTGCCCTCATTGTCTTGGATGCTCATATCAGCGTCGTGGTCTGCCAACATTTTCACAATGCCGTCATTACCCAGTTCAGTTGCTAACATGACCGGCGTGTGGCCCCTCTTATTCTGGATGTCAGGGTGCGCTCTCAAGGACAGAAGAAACCTGGTCAGGTCTGAGGAAGTGTTGGAGATCGAAGCCGTCAAACGACAGATTGTAAGGAACTGTCGGACTTAGTTCAGATTTATGTCAGTTCAGTTCGCTCCTGCACAGTTTGGAAAGATAAACCCTGATAGGGATTGTGTTTACACCGCTCCGGGTAAACTGCTGAATGCCTTTTGCTACGTCAGCCACGTTCAACCCACCAATAAATATAAGAAGGAGGAACACATTGAACAAAATGCAATCAAGGCACAGAGGGCATTTTGTTTTCAACGTTTCTTGGCTTGTGATTGTTTTCATAAGACAACCAGCAATTCTTAAGAAAGAGGCATTTTGTTGTTGCAATCTCGGCTACGGCCATCATGTGGAGTTAAAAACACACGTTAGGTTAATCGAAGACTCGAAACTGTCTATAGGTGTCAATATGTGTGCGAACGATTGTTTGTCTATGTGCCCTGTGATTGGCTGGCGACCAGGATGTATCTTGCCCAAAGTCAGCTGCGATAGGCTGCAACCCAAATGAGGACGAGCACTCCAGAAAAATCCAAGATTGTGACCAAGTGGCACCGTATGTTATGTTACGGTTCGCTATGACAGAACAAGGAAGATGTCATCACCCTGATTGTTGGCTGCAACTGCCATGTGAAGTGCGCCCGTTCCATTCTGCGGCTCTGTGAGATTAATGAGATTTGCCACCCCGAGGTGGACCATCTCCTCAATCTGCGCCTCATCGTTTTCATGGATGTACTGCAACAAGCGGTAGATCTGCAGCACCTGGAGCCGGTTGTCCACCTCCCTGCCAGTCATGGTTGCGTTGAACACAGATGACTGGGAATGACGAAGAGCCTCACAACCTGTTGACGAGATGCAGTTTTAAAATAATAATAATAATGAGCTCATATCAATCCAGAATCTTCCGGATAAGGAGATCACACATTGCGATACAAGGTTGGGTTTTTTGTTTCACTTTGCCCCATTGGTGAGCATTTAGCAGGGTACACACATTCTGACAAATGGGCACAATTTGAGCATTTTTTTTTTCCCATCTGCAAAGGCCAGTTTACGTAACTTCTCTAAAACGTGATTATCCTTAGTTCGAAGTGTTATTTTTCCTCCTTAATCTGTTCGGAAACCGCTCAGGACCGACAATCGTAAATGTTGAATTTGTCCATCAGGCATCTTCAATACCATTTTTGTCAGACCGATACCGATAGGAGTACTCAATCTTGAGTAATCACCAATACCACAAGTACTTTGGATACATCAAATTTTAATTAACACAATGACAGATAATTGTGAACAAAGACCATTTTTTTCTGACGAACATGATGGTTTACTGATGTGTCAAACTGCCACAGTGTAGCGCCAACTACTGGCGAGGAGGACTAACTCAAAGTTGTTTAAAAAATGATTTTTTTGCCTAAAGTATCGCCGGCTGGTGTCGGCAGCCTTCACGACTACCCGATACCTCGAAATAAGGTCGGTATCGGCCGATACCGATACCTGATATCCGTACGTGCCCGTCCCTATTTTCTACCAATATTTCAGTTCGCAAATCATTGCTTGTGTGGTCAAAACCGAGTTTGGCCGAGCCACAGTCTACGTGATGGTCACAATAGTCAATTGGGAAACAACCTGAAGCTTGCGCTGTAGAGGAGCAACGAGTTGTGCTGAGTGTTTGCATAAAATGTCAATGTAAAAGTTATTAGTTACAATGAGTGTTGTAAGGGCAATGTACTCGATAACAGTTATCTTAGTTTCTTCTATTTCTTGTTCGACTTTAACGACTACTACTACTGCTACTTCTGCTACTACGGCTACCACGATTATACCTTCTTCTTTGTACATTTTGGCAGTCTGGGTGCCTTGTGGCACCATGTTGCCTTTTGCAGGTCAGTCTTGGTACTACAACAGACATCTGATTTGCTTGAGGAGACTCAGGATTGTCAGTGGAAATACAGCATCGTTATGTGTGTGGTTTAGCTGACTGTGTTGGTCATTTCGAGTAAACCACAGTAAGCACACACTGGCGTATTTTTTCCTTGTCATGTGTGGGGTCTCTCGTGTTACAAATCTTTTGAGTGTACCCTGCTTTTGTGATCTTCGTTTACATTCCATGAGCTCGTTCTCTGAGTAGTACATATATACAAATGTACTTCTCCATACTAATATTGTCTAACTCATAAAACGAATGACTACTGATTACTCAGCTGATTTTAAAGAGCACAATGCACAACATCTGATCGGTTAGTAGACTGTTCAAGCATTACGCACATCTATATAGTGTAAGTCAACCTCGACCTGATGAAGTGGCACTGATCCACTTGTAAAGAAGACAAACGTCATTTCGGCTTATTTGTTCACATGAGTGGATTTCATTTTGATGGTATGAGGATCATTTAGGATGGGAGGTGGGGGTGGGGGGGGGGGGGTTAGATTTCCACCTTAATAAAATGATTTACTGGTTGAACAGACATTTCTGCACAGCTGTTGTATGGAGGTTCAGACGCGAGGTCATGTTACATGAGAAGGTGACGTCATATTCATAAACCTCTATGACGCTGTTTCGGCTGTAAGTAATAGCAACGTGACGTCACCCAGAATGTTCAACTACCTGTACCGATACCAATTTACTGATAAACTAGTTTCTCTGCTTCGATGCGCATGCATATGTATGTAATCGGCACATATATATATATATATGTATATATATATAAACATACTGGCATGCAATTCTAACAACAAAAGGTAAGCTTCAATCACGACTGCACTCACCTGCACTATGAATTCACACGTCCACTTCAAATGACCGCTGTCCTCAAAAATAACCGCCAACATCTTTAGCCATTACGACCATGAAAGAAGGCTAAAGAAATATAAAGATGAGATGTTCTCGTGAGTCCGTAATAGCATGCGGGAGGCTATTGTCCTATGTCAAAGCGCCGCCGGACTTTTGTTTCCTCGCTTCCATGGCAACGAAATCCCGGCAGTGCAATGTTGCGAGACGTGCTTTTAAGAAGTACTTGTGGAAGAAAACGACCGGTAAAACCTGAAGTAGTGATCATTTGAATCGATTCAATTCTTGTAGCCTACTTATAATAACTATTTCAAAGTAAAGATGCATGTTTAATGTCAGTTATACATTATGCACATGATCTTCTCATGTTGTCTCGCACCTTTTTTGTTTCCGATACGCCCTCGTCCCTCCAATACAATAAATTGTCCCGAAACCATCCAGTCCATTTTGCTTGACTACTGCGGTCACGCGTCACTATCTGTACTTCCGTCTCTGACCACACGATGGCACCATAGTGCAGAGTAAGAGACGCACATTGTCTGCGCTTGAACACCGGAGTCGCCGACCTTTTGTGAAACTTAGAACTACTTTTTCGGTGCTGATTAATGCGAAGGTTTGATACACACTTTTGAAATAATACAAATAAAAAAAATGCTCAAATTGCCTTTAATGATATATTATTACAAAGTATATTAATCTATGTGAAGACAGATCCTTTTAATGTTTTCACAATATTTATCAGCAATGATTTAACCTATAAATATCAATATGCAACACTTTAACTCAAGTTAAAGGGATGAGAGAACAATAGGCACAACAACAGCTGTATCAATGACAGTAATAGTCCCTTTTTTATAAATCTCTGTAATCATTTACATTTGTCTAATGATCACTTCTACAACATACCTAGGAAATCACAATGCCCCATCAACGGTGAGCTAATTTCATAACAGGCCCACGGGCTACTCGTATGGCACCATTTTGGTGAACGCTACTTAATCAAGTGAGCGACTCGCTGAGGCGAGTGGCGATGGGATAAGCTGAAAGTCACAAGGACATTCAATGTAACTTATCTCAGGGCCCCTGTGCTTTCCTTAAACCGAGAACCACCCTCAGTTTAAGATAAACCCTTCCAGGCCATCAGTATGGAAGAAATGAAAAAGAGGAAGTACGGCGGTAACCGAATGAACACTGTAACCACATTACATTCATTCATTGTCATTTGTAACCTTCGTAATGGTGACCCCCGCTTCCACCAACAATTGGGATTTTCCATCCCAACAACAGGTCCAAAATGATAACTGCACATACAATCAAAGTGACCGAATCCAAATAAACCCATACTGCCAGAGTCCCTGTTCAAAGTGTGTATCTTGTATTTGCCAAACATATTACAAAACATACACAAACATATACAGTACCTTGCAAGGTGAAGTGGAAGCATGTTAAAATATTACATGATAAAATGTTTAAAAATATTTACATTCCTTCTAGAGTGTACAATTCTATATAAAAAAAAAATAATAATCCCATTGTCAACAATGAATAATAAGAGGGTGTTTCTATCAAGGGAAAATATTCATTTGCAACAGAATGCATTGATTGGCATGAATACTTTTAATGCTCATACAATAGCTTACCCATAATGACATCTTATTTATGCATAAACAAATTATGAAAGCATGTTTTAGTAGTTGTTAAATGTATTTTTGGGTAACTTAATTACTTTTTTGAATGTTTTATTTTGTTTGAATGATTAGATGATGCGCACCAAATTCCTCACTAGAACACAGAAACAATTCCCATGTTTGCCCCCGGCTGGCCTGCTCTTTCCTCCATGTCTTATCCTGTGGTCTCCACCACATGAACTGTGGACAACATTACTTTTGCTCTTCCCACAAAGAATAGTGGTTTAAACTGTCACATTCCCACTTATTTCTCTCTGCATTTTTCGAGGACAGTGGGCTTCCTTGCGTCATGTTTCTCGGAATCAGCTTGTGGTTAAACCAAAAATGTCAGCACTGAAAAAATAGCAGTCATTAGAAAGAAAAATGTCTGTGAACATGGTAAAAACCTGAACAATGATATGCTACCTCAAACACAGAAACTCAAAGAACCCCATGTGCTTAATATTTTATCCCCCACTCTTTCTTTTCATTTTAAGCACCTGAGGGCTACGATATCACAAACTAATATTCAAGTTTCCGGCAAGAAAAATGGATTTGTTAGATAACCAAGAAGTGACTTTTGTAATTGAGATCAAGACCACAATGTCTTTTTGAAAAACAGTGTCTCTTTAAAGCTGCAAAGCACAAACGATTGGTTTAAAAGGGGAAGCATGTTTATTTAAGTTATGAAAATATGCAATTCCCTGAAAGAACCCTTGTATCCTCTCAAGAGACCTTCTTGGATTATTTTTGTCTCCATGCCTGATTGCATGTCTTTAAACAAACAACAGGAATAAAAGAGTTCTGGAAAAGCCACCAATGTCCATCCAATCAGATGGTCTCATACAGCAACATCCCACTGAAGATGGTCAAGGGTTCCGACGAGTAGGCCAGCTTGCCGGTGACCAGGTCGACACAGACCGTATCCCCCGCCTCCATGGGCAGGATGATGTTGAAGACCGCCAGAGCTCCAGGGATGTGCTTTGCTTCCGCCATAGGCTTTTCCAGGCCTTCTGGTTGATATCCTGCTGAGTCAACACGAGCCACACCGGTGTTGGATTTGGACAGCACCGCCTCGATCTTCAAGTTCTTATGGCCGGTCAGGATTGCACTGAAAAAGTACCTCCCTCTCACTGGAGCTGTGAAATAACCTGCGGGACAAGACAGGGAACTAGTCACTTAAAATGAACATATACAACACAATTGCTCATGTTAGGGGTACATTCAACAGGCTGGTTTAAAAATATATATATAAATCATTCCATACCACAGCCACGTGCACACATAGACCCCAAGTGGTGCTCAAGCACCCAAAAAAGTGGATGAAAAAAGTGCCCTTTTTTCTGCACCCTGTTTCTTCATCAATATTTTTTAAAAAAGGAAAAATTACCCATTCTCATCAATTCCAACAAAGTGTTTTGATATTTGATGGGCGCTGCTTTGAGTCCTTGGGAGAATTGTACATACAGAGCCACTTTAAATGGTGGCAGGTGTGGCCTGACCCACTTCCTCTAATGATGCGAAGGAATGTGTATTTCGCACTCAACAAAGTCAAGAGGTTTACAAGTAGGTTTGCGCTAGCGCTGCTTTTCCAGTTATCCTTTATGCATATGAGCAACTCTTGTCAATTAACTTGGTTGGCACAAGCATGTCTGCCTGGGCTGCTCAGTACATTATTGCTAACTTAAAAATAATTCACAAATCATAAAAAAAAGAATGAAATCTACACTACAAAGGTGAATTAAGGCCACCCCCCTGTCACATAACAATGTTTACAGTCGTTAAATGGTTCTTAAAACATTTTTTATGCAGTTAAAGGTTTTGTGATTATGTTCCACTTGCGATGTTCAAACTAATGTAGTCACATAAAAAAAGAAAAGTTGCTCATACAAACCTGTTCGAGGGTTATAGACACCATTTTCATTGACAAATACTTCATTGAATGCAATGGTTCCTACGCCCCTCATCGGCCGAGTGAGTGCTGCGGAAAACGAAAGTCGTGGCACATGGGCGTCAGAGCCTGCAAGACCTGATGGTGGGGCAAGAAGCAAGAGTTTAAGCTTACGCAGATGAAACAGTAATGGAGTGTTTATGTGATATTTAGTTAAGCACAACACATACCCTGTTCACCTCTGAGGCCTGGAAAATGAGATGAAAAACAAAAATAGCGAGTTACTCATCAGCCTCCTTTTTTTTTAATCAACAAGAAAAAACTTTTAAAAGACAAAGAATTTAATTTGCAAATCAGTTCTTGTATCCATAGCCTACTACACAAGTGATAAGAATTTGGTTGTCTACCTGGGGGTCCAGATGGTCCTTGCTTGCCCTGTTCCCCCTGAGGCCCCACCTTTCCTTGGGGTCCCACAGCTCCCTGGGGTCCAGGCAGCCCTCGCTCTCCTTTGGGGCCTGGTAGACCAGGTGGACCTGGAGCAGAGAAACACTTAGTCTGGATTCACACTACATTGTTCCAGTGACACATTTCAGTTTCTTTTTCTCCCCCGTGGCTCAGTTTCAGATATGGGTCAAGGCAACGTTTTGCATTTGAGGATTTTTTCCCACGTACTGTACTTCTGTTAGATTAATTGAATAATCTAAACTGACCATTGCTGTCAACGTGAGTGAATGCATGATTGGTGAGTGACTGGTAACTAGTCCACAAAGTGACTTGTGACCAGCTCGAGCTCACCAGTAACCCTGAACAGGATTAATGGTAGAAAATTGATGATCATGGCACCGCAGAAAAGAAGGAAAACAACACTGACTCATGTATTTTGATCAGGATCAGGCTTCTTCCAAATGTGGATTCAAATCTGACAGATATCTTGACAACGCTTGAATGGACATGCGTTTAGTAAAAGTAAAAGTATATTGAAAATTGGCCAGTTGAAAATACTGCACTTTTGCAGTATGAACCCAGCTTAAAAGAAGAGGTTCCAATTTTCAAAGAAAAATACCTGTTACCTTGGGTTTCAGGAGCTTTGCTGAAACTGACAATAACCACCTCTGGAATATATTTAAAAAAAAATGCCCATCCCTTGTTTGCTAACAACTGGCATAAGACTAGCAAACAGAAGCAGAGCGAAGGGACAGATCAGGATTCAGGAACGATGCGGAATAAGCCAAATTTCTGTCCGAGAAGTATGTTCATCACCTTTTTGATGTTTAATTGATTGTACATTCCCCCCCAAAAAACTTCAATCCGATAACATTTAGTGTTATAGTACCACTCCCTTACCAAAAAGGCATGCTACTGATGTAGCAGCTGTGGCTAATGTTGGCTTGTTACAGTTCCAGTGCTAGCTTAATATTCCTATTGCTATTTTTTTTTAAAGTTGAATATGTTGGGGATTTATCACAACTTTGCCCTTTCATAACGGCATGCCTTTATGAGTGGCCTGTTAGTGAGGGGTGCAGCTTTCGTCAGAGACTCGACGGGGGGATTCGTGAGGTGAAGCTATATTCAAATCTTGCTAGCAGTTTTAAGATTGCAAACTCCCTCGTAAAGTGAAAGAAGACAAACCCTCTTCTGAGAATGTTCACTGATAAGCGATGTCTCAAGGAAGATTCCTAAAAGTTGTGTTGGTAAGAAAAGAAAGCTGTGGCCTTTAACCTGGTGTGACTGAGTCATTCACCCTGATGTTTACTGAAACTCCCCTTTCACACAGACTGCAGACTTTATAGGCTCTTAAGTGACTGCGTGACAGGCCAGATTCTTTCTTTGGTCTATTTTTTACATTCTCTAACTTTGCCTCCCATTAACCAAGCTTTATATCTTGTCCGAAAGTCAGATCTCATGCCCTGCATCCTCCGACTCTTACCCATGAAATCCTGTCTTATGAAATCGTGGAACTCCTTAGTCAAGTCCAGCAGAGATGAGTTCAGCCTGTGTATTCTAGAGTGGACTTTCTCCAGCTGGACATTCTGGATATTATCGATGAGATATCCTTGGGACGTGACAGTTACATTGAGTCCATTGACACAGCTCCACAGCACAGACACTTGTTGATTCAGACCCTCCTTGATCCTCTGCAAACTGTCCGAAAAAGAGTCGAAGCGTCCACACAGTCCCTCTAACTTGGAAAAACGGCGTTCCAGGCCATCGCTCGCTCGCCGACACTCCCCGACCTCCGTCACATAGTTACTCCTGATCAATTCAATGTCTTTGCCAAGGCTGCCAAATCGAATGCTTGAATCATCTACATGCTCAGCCAGATCAATCTTCAAATCGTCCACCTTTAACAGAAAACAGACATGTTAAGAGTGTTTTCTGTATGATGCATAGTCTATTTTAACTGTTACAGTCCATAAAAAAAGGCATGTTTCAGTCTTTACAGTTCAATGAAATTACACATAAAACATCCTTGCGGCAACGGCACTGTTGCCATAAATGGTAGCCGGCTGTTCCATTCTCAAAGGCCATTTAAAGTTTAGTAAAACAGTGGTTCATCACGGGATAATTTAGGTCATCTATAACACCAATCATTTCAGATAGACTTGTCAATGCAATGTTTTTTATTAACACCCTGAGAAGTCAGAGCTGATTGTAACCCCAAAGGGTGAGAAAATATTTATTTGTATTTGAGATTGCAAAGAGCATCAAGGTTTTACCTTAACTGTTGGTAGTCTTGTTATTGTCTAGATGTTTACATTGTCAGGCGCACTTACATTAATTTTATGAAAACTATACAACAGGGTCCAGAGCTCCCAATACATACTGTAACTAAAGTAAACTTGCATTTGTTAACAGAGGGAAGACATGGTGAGTTGTCAAAGAGCTAAACACTAACAACATAAATAACATATAGTATCTGTGTTATAGCATCATGTCATTAAATAAACATTGCCTGATCTTTTTAGTGTGCAGAAAAGTTTGTACAAGCTCTGCACACAGCTTTAAATAGCAGCTTTGCTGCTGCTAACAAGACAAGGTATTCAGGTCTACAAACATTGCAGGTCGGCCGTCATAATGTTGTCCTCGATTTATGACGCCATTCCTTTTCTACGGTAGCAACACAAGTATGCTAACAGTGCAGTAAACCTTATCTATAAGGACTTTGAAATTGGACTGTGATTAACCCTATTAAAAGCCAGTGTAACCTGTTACGTATTTTGAAACTAATGCACCAGTGGTTGTTGGGAAAACGGCACAAAGAACAAATATAGTCATAGAAAAATTCACTGTCAGTGTCATTACCAATTCATCTTACCTCAGAATGAATCTTGTCCTTAGTGTCAGTCAGATCATCTAGTGTGTACCCATGTGTCTGGATGGTCGTATCCATGCCCTTCAGAGTGTCATTAATGGAGCGGAATGCGACCATGACCTTAGATAGTTCCCCTTGGATGGACTTCAGATCTCCTCCTAATCTTCCATTGTGGTCAGTGTGACCGTCTAAGCGATTCCTCACATCATTGATGTTGATTTTACACTGTTCACTGCTCTTCTCCACTTCCTCTCTGAGCAGCCCCACCTCTTCTTGAAGGTTTGAGCACACCTGAGAGCACACTGTTTCTCCTGAGTCCACCTTTCTGCGCACATCGTTCAGCTCGGTCTGACACTTGTTGAGGCCTGTTGTGGTGGAGTTGGCCAGCAAACGTAAGTCTTCCTCCACATTGCTGCAAATAGAACAGTCCTCCCAATCTTGGCTCAGTGTTTCAACTTCCGTGACTATCCTGTTGAAGTTCTCACCGTCCTTGCCTGTGACAGCAATTATCTTTTTGACATCGTCTGTTAAGTTAATGATCCTGTCTGCCAGTGAGTCACCTGACACAGACAAATCGTTTAATCTTGTGTTAAATTTCTGGATTTCTCCTTGGTTGGCCACAACCCTCCATTCTAAGGTTTTTACAGTGTCTTCAGTCTGATGGTCTTTTCCGTTGAGCCCACAAGTGTCATTACACATTTTTGTAGTCACTATTAAACGTCTGTCAATGAAGGTTGTGACGTTCTCTAGCTGGCTTAATCGTCGACTGTGGTCGGTAACAGTGTCTCCAAGAACAGCCACATCGAGCTCTAGCTTTCCGATTTTGAAGCTATGATCATCCAGCTGACTGAGTACCATGTTTCGTAGCTGTGTGACATCTCTTTGGACACTGTCCTTCAGATTGTTGCCAGTGTTAGTACACCTTTGCTCTGTTTTTCTCACTGTGTTGTTCACCCTCTTCTCCAACTCTCTCAGTTTGCCATTCATCCTGTCCTCTGTCACCCTTCCCTTTCCTCCCCCGCTTCCAGTCAGCTCCTTATCCAGTCGCCCTTTAATGGTGTCACACTTGCTGGCAGTGGAGGTGACTTGGCCATTCAGATCTGACAATCTCTTCTCCAGCTCAGTGACTGTGTTGCAGCACGCCCGGGACTGTTCTGTCTCACTGCGAATGATTTGCAGGCTCTGCCTAAAATGTTGGTCCATGGAGCTGATCAGCTTCTCCAGGGCTCTTACTCTTTCTCTGTCTTCCTCCTGCTGCCGCCTCAAGTCCTCCACACCAGCCTGAAAATCAGAAAATTACAAAAACCTTTCCTTCTATTTTCACAGTATTGACTTTCATCAGAATGTGTTCTTTGAGATTTGTCATGCAAGATTCTTTTTTAATTAGTGAATGTACTTGAATGTACTTTGTGCATGGAGTAACTGTTGCTCAATTTCTTAGTTAAATTTGATGTGCTGTTTAGCTTCTTTTCATGTTACACTACACTATACTAATGTACGCTAACCCTTACAAAGAATGTATGCCACTTTTACACTGCACAGTACCAGCTTAGATTGGGCTGGTTGGTTTTCCACTTTAAAATAGCTCAGCTAAAAACGGTTAAAACCATCCCGCACGAATGAGAGCAAGAAATAAATGCATCCTGCAGCAAAGTGGAGACTGTGGAACCTAATACCGCAGTGTCCAGAGCTAAGTTAGAGCAAGAGGACGAGCTAACACCAGCACAGGGGTCACCAACATGGTGCCCACAGGCACCAAGTGACCCCTAAAGACAACATGAGTAGCGTACGGGCCTGTTCTAAAAATAGCTTTACCAATTATGACTTTGTGAGTTCCTCGAAATGTTCGAGAAGGGATACACTGAAAATGTAAATACTCATGTTTATCTGTTTCCTACCTTGTTAAATCATTACAGTGGACCCCCGCGTATTCGTGTTTCGGCACCTGCAGATTCACCTATTCAGACCTTTTTTGTTTTTTCACCTTTTTTAAAATGTTTTTTGTTTGTTTGTTTTTTTGGGGGGTAGTAACCCCTATTTTTCCTGGAAAATGGTTATTGGCAGGACATCCTCACTTATTCAACAATTTTTGGGGTTTGGGTTATTTGGGCATAGCTGTCAAATACCAAGAAGTAGCTCTCAATGAAATGATGATGATTGTCAATTATTTGTGATCAGTGTCTTCAAGTTCACAGATGAATATTATAAGTAAGTGTGTCAAACTGGTAGCACTTTGTATTAATCAGTACCCAAGAAGTAGCTCTCAGTAAAATGCTATGTAAGATGATGAATGTGCCCAACAAATGAAGGGCCAGCAGTGATTTGCGTCACACATGGCATCTGGTTTTCCACTGGAAAAGCATTAATAGTGAGTAGAACCAGGATAAGCTCAGCAGGTACGACAGTGCAGTGGAAAAGTGGCACTATACTGTAGATTTCCACTATACATTATATATACTATAGAAAATGCATTTAACTTTTTAGGGACAAATCATTACCTCTAATACTCAAACTGATGTACCTGTAACACTGCTTATGAGGGATCATAGGCAATTAATAGGCACATGCCTTGTTGTAAGGAACCATGAAAGGTGAATGAGGCCAGAAGTGAATCAGTGTTTATGGAGAGGAAAGTTATGGCTTTAAATGGGCTTATACATTCTCTCCTCCCCCTCTGGTGAAAATCGTGGCAGACCTTGATAATACTTCTTAACATTACTTTACACGACCGTATACCAGAACAAGTACTGATACTGTAGCAGAGAGGCACCTGGATAAATAAGCAGGTTCTAAAAAAAGCACTTGATGTTAATCTGATCTTTGGAATCTATTCACGTATAGTACATTAGGCTTCACCTGGCAGGCAGAGCAGGATAGAGTCACCCTTCTCTCTAGCTCTGTCAGTATTTGTTCCTTGAGTGCGATCATCTGATTCCCCCGGTGTCCTCCTCCTCCTACAACGGCTCCGTCCAGGTCATTACCGCCTCCGTTCTCTAAGTGGTTGTTAATGTTGTGCAGGGTCTGATCATGGACCTGAACAAACATACCAAATCACAAGGTATATCCTTGCATGAAATATTCAGTGTCTGGTCCTAAACTATGTAAATGCACTTTGAGATGCATATCATTGTATGAGAAGTGCTCTATAGATAAAGTTTCATTTGAAAAATGTACTTGTTCTTAGTTAAATAAAGTGACAAACCCTTTGTTTGGCATGCTATTGAGTTGTGGAGGGGTTAAAAAACTACATAGCTAATAGTATTGAATAATATAAAAACACATTTCTACAGGTAAAGGCCTTGCCCCTCTGAGATGCCTGGTATTCTCCGTTGCTGACTAAATACATACTGTATCCTCTCCCACTGAGATGAAATACACTAGACAAATACATATTGTTTACCTGTGTCCTATTATACAAATGGTCCAGTTTGGTGTGGATGTCGTTGATCGTTTCCTTCATGTGTGGCTGGGCAGAATCAGCTGGCACAATAGCTCCATTTAGTACTGAACTATACAGGACAACAGTTGACATTACCTTGCATTACAAGAGGTATAGAGTGAATAACGTAGCATTAATGCAATGGATTAAAAAAACATTCACATACAACTTCTGGTTTAGATCATGAATGGAGGTCTGTATGTTGTGGAGGTCTTTGGTAAGGCCGTTGATGGTTTCTTCCAGCTGGCTAACCTTTTCACTGTCACCTGTGTACAAAGAAGGAGTAAAACGGGGATTGGAAGATGGGTTGCGTTATACCCAAATGCCTTTTTTGTCTGTGATTTGATTGACAGCAGCTGGTGGATGGCAAGTGTTTTCAGACAAGCTAAATAGACTACATCAAGAATGCGATGAATGCGATGCTCGAAGGGGTCTGGAGGTAAATTGTCATTTAAATATCCAATGACAACATGATTTTGGCAGGCACCTTATATGGCCAAGGTATTCGATAGTTCCACCTACAAAAAGCAAAACAATCCAAATATGGAGTGAATACCTCCTTTCCCACTAGAATAGCTTTCACTCTTGTGCTAAGGCTTCCTGCAAGATTTTTGTGTCTTTGGGATTTTTCATCCAGCCAAATTATTTTTTTTTTTCCCCTCCAGGTTTGTTTGATTTTGTCTCGTTCAACAAAATGATAAAGTGTTCATGTTTCTAAGTCAGATCAAGATAGGCCAGCAATTAATTTTGGGCTTTAGTTGAGATTGTGTGGTTTCTGCTGTGTATAGATGCGGTCTGGCTCAATGTGTCGGTTTCCACTGGTTTTGCAAAAAGGCTACAGATAATGGAAAGTATTGCATCAAGTGCAAAACAAAGGAGTGCGTCATGGAGCCACAACATTAAATTTACAATTATAGCATTTCGATGAATAATTTTTCCCTTAAAGAACACCGAACCATATGATGTAGTAAAGAAAATTAAATTTCAGCTGGAAAGGTAGAAACTTTTAAAACAGTAGTTTCTATCTCTCTCTCTCTCTCTCTCTCATCTATATATATATATATATATCCATCCATCCATCCATCCATTTTCTGAGCCGCTTCTCCTCACTAGGGTCGCGGGCGTGCTGGAGCCTATCCCAGCTGTCATCGGGCAGGAGGCGGGGTACACCCTGAACTGGTTGCCAGCCAATCGCAGGGCACAACAACTATTCGCACTCACAGTCACAGTCACACCTACGGGCAATTTATAGTCACCAATTAATGCATGTTTTTAGGATGTGGGAGGAAACCGGAGTGCCCAGAGAAAACCCACGCAGGCACGGGGAGAACATGCAAACTCCACACAGGCGGGGCCGGGGATTGAACCCCGGTCCTCAGAACTGTGAGGCAGACGCTCTAACCAGTCGTCCATCGTGCCACCCTTTCTCTCTCTCTCTCTCTCTCTCTCTCTCTCTCTCTCTCTCTCTCTCTCTCTATATATATATATATATATATATATATATATTTATATATATATATATATATATATTTATATATTTCTAAGTGTGTGTGAATGTGAGTGCGGATGGTTGTTTGTTCATATGTGCCCTGTAATTGGCTGGCGACCAGTTCAGGGTATACCCTGCCTCTCACTCAAAAGATAGCTGTGATTAGGCTCCAGCATACCCGCGACCCTAGTGAGGACAAGCAGGATCCTTAAAAAAATTGCTGAAAATTGTCAATATGAAAGTTCTTTAGATTTTTGACCGACTGCGATTAAATTGTACATGAGTTTGACATCATGCTGCTAATTACCATTTCCACTCTGTCCGCCACCTTGCGTGGAGCCTGCCTGTGTGACACTGGGTCGGCCTGCGTTGACTGGCCCATCGTGACAGTCCTCCCCTGAGTATCCATGGCAACATCTCCACTCCATTTCTGTCACCATCTTGTAAGCCACCTTGTACCTCGGCCTCCTGTATGTCCGGTACCTGAGCATTGAGGTATTACTGTAACTCATGATCCATGAACAACAATAATGTCAAACAATAATGTCATATTCTTTATATTTTTACAACATATTGCAATTCTAAAAATTCCACTTGTACGCTCATAAATATTGTTGCCAGTGTTATTTAAGTGCACACCAAATTCTGGAGCTCACCAAAATGTGAGCTGCAAATAGAATGATCCTCCAAGATACTATGCCAATCTGCTACATGCAGAAAGTCACATGACCAAACCTGGAAAACAGTTGAGTTGACTTCCTGCATATGCTGTGATAACTAGCATACCTACTGGTTGATGTCATGATGGCTTGAACCTGAAAATTGTGTTTTCTTTTTGGCTGGTGTCTTCGGACAAAAGTTAAACATACAATTTATTTATACAAATATTGTATGATATAAACTTCAATGAACCCTAAACATCGGATATTGTCATCTTTGGTAGTTCTTGAAGACATCTCGTGTAAAACAAAGACATTATCAACATCGAAAGTTCCTACGGGCGCTTTGTTCAGGTCTCCTGCTTGCAGGGCTCCGCCATTTACCCAAGCCGGAAGGAAGTGACAAGCTGTTCGAACTGTTTTGCCAAATGCATGAATGTAGTTAGTTGCCCATAACCCCTCTAATGACACTTTTTCTACTGGCCTTCAAAATAGTACTGTGGGTAACTGAAAACATCACCACCAAAAAACAGGAGAACAAGAGTCTGTGTTATTTTAGAGGAGACTTTGGGCAACCAGCGACAAAAAGTGGAGACTTACAGTCCTGGACCATCCAAAGCTAAGTCATAGCAATAGGGTAAGCTAATGTTAGCATGAGTTTTTGTTTGTCATTTGTAACTTGTATTCTCAAATGTTACAATAATGCAATGAGGAATCTGCTCAAGCATGAGTGACAGCAGTGTTTCATCTCAACCATATGGAATCGGCTTCGATACCCTGCTGACCAGGTATTTGAAATAGTACCACGCAGTACCTGGTAGTACCTGGTTTTCCCACAAAGAGAAGCATCAGTTCAGTATGACCGTGTAAAGCAACTATCATGCAATGGAAACACGAATTGCTGGAATTAATTGAATACTAACTGGTTAATACATCACATCATACTATAGAAATACCCAAATGCAATGCTGTGACCGGCATTGGATTAGCAATAGCAACAGAGTGACCGGGCGCTTAAGGGGATAACATCAGCAATCCATTTGGACATTTAACGTGATGACATCACTTGGAACACTTAACCGCTCGCTCGCCTTTGATTTTCTTGTTCATAATAGGAGAACCGATAAGTGTTTGGATTGAGGCTAATAACAGCTCACTCCACCCGTACGAGCCACACATTGTGTATTGTGTTTAAATAAGTTGAGAGATGACTGCTGTTAAACATCGTTAAATCAGTGGGAATAATAAAAATACGCAAGGTTTTTTGGCACAGAACAGTATAAGAGTGATGTGTTCTCTCTATATACACATGAGATGACAGGTGGAACCGTTCAGAGTTCAGAGTTGTAAACATTGCCTGCTAGTCCTGTTTTATTCTCCAAGAAATCAGCTATATTTAGCCACTACTAAAAGTCAATGTCTTGCTGGTAGGAGAAAGTAGAAGGCTTATCTTGGCCAGTTCTCCCGCTCATTAATGTGTCATTCAGACTTGCGATTGAGGGCCATACACGTCTCAATAACCAGGCAATAATGAGGCCAGCATTGGACAGAAGTCACAATAAGGTTTATGGCAGCGACTCAGGCACATTAACGAGCGTCGACTGTAATTGTTTAGCAGGTTGCTCCCTTTTTAAGCCTCTTCACAGGCGGCACTCAAAGTATCATATGCACAGCCTTTGCTACGCCATGGAAAAGATCTTCATCTTCCAGCTCGCTGCACTGGGAGCGTGAGAAAAAGGGATTCAACATGCTCTCAGAGGAAATATAAAAAGAGTTAAGAGAGGTGGCAGGCGGAAGAACAATTATAAAAAGAAAAGGACAGGAGAGCTAGATTGAGATTGTTTTCCAGTGCTCCAGACTAGATGGCAATGGCTGGACCTCTTGTCTGCTCCATTCTTGTCATAGTCAAGGTTTAAGCAGATGATTCAGGCAGGCACAAGTATCAAGGGGTGAAGCCAAGGTCCACAACAACATGGTTATTACTTCAACAGTGCAAAAACATCAAGAGAGCTTGGTGAATGTTTTCTCACTGTCTGTATTTGGAGAAAATCATCAAATCCCTCCAATCTACAGTCAATTTGTTCCTTACTTCAGGTCACCGGATATTCCCTGGTCAACACACGTGTCAACAGCATGTGTGGTTTCGAATTCAGCACTTCATCACTGAACTCAAACCCTTGCGGTGTGAGCATGCACATAGCGACATTCTGGCAACACACCAGGATAACCACAAGTGAGCACCTCTGACCAGATTCTCCTGAAAGATGGCTCGAAAATAAAACAGCACTGAGTGAAAGGAGTATCCTCAAACAGGAAGAGGCGAGATGGTGCCAACAGACAGAATGAATACAAGCCAATGCAATAAAAGCCAGGAAGTTAATGAGCAAGATATTTGTTTGGAGTGTGCACAGTGCAACGCCCTGTGGTCGTACAAATTGAAATTTTCCGGAAAATTTTGCCTCCAAAGCAGTAGTTTCAAATATACGCCCCGTGGGCCAAAATTGGTCAATCTGGCTGGCCTGCAGGAATTATTTGAAAGTGAAAAAAAAAAAAAAAAAAACATAAAAGGTGGTTATAACATAAGGCAATTCGCCATGACATCACACATTATTCCAGGTGGCAAAAGTTCAACCGTTTCACGATGGAAACACGAGACAACAAACCCTTCGTGTCATTTGATCGAGAAAGCGATTGAGAAAACATGATAAATGGCCTGAATAAATGTCTCCTTGTGGGCTGGTACGAGAAGTCTCATATTCACAAGTGTATATGTCTCTTGATTTGATCGCCTTCTCTACCCCGGTAGTGTAAATTGTCCATCATACAGAAGATCCTATATGAGGTAAACTGCTGTGACAGGGGGACCAATGCCAGCTGTAATTTCCATTTTAACAGGTAAGTTGATTCAAAAACAGACGTGGTAGAAATTTAGACATAGTTAATATGATTATTGAGGGACTGTCTATTTAATTTCCGGTGAGGGTTGGACTCCGCCAAGGCTGCCCTTTGTCAGCGATTCTGTTCATAACTTTTATGGACAGAATTTCAAGGCGCAGCTGAGGCGTAGAAGGGGTCCGGTTTGGTGGCCTCAGTATTGCATCTCTGGTCTTTGCAGATGATGTGCTTCTATTGGCTTCATCAAGCCGTGATCTCCAACTCTCACTGGAGCGGTTCGCAGCCAAGTGTGAAGCGGCTGGGATGAGAATCAGCACCTCCAAATCTGAGACTGTGGTCCTCAGTCGAAAAAGGGTGGCGGGCCCTCTCCAGGAGTTCAAGTATTTTGGGGTCTTGTTCACAAGTGAGGGAAGAATGTAACGGGAGATCAACAGTCGGATCGGTGGAGCGTCCGCAGTGATGCAGACTTTGTATCGGTCCGTTGTAACGAAGGAGCTAAGCCGAAAGGTGAAGCTCTCGATTTACCGGTCGATCTACGTTCCTACCCTCACCTATGGTCACGGGTTGTCGGTCGTGACCGAAAGAACAAGATCCTGGATACAAGTGGCCGAAATGAGTTTCCCCTGCAGGGTGTCCGGGCTCTCCCTTAGAGATAGGGTGAGAAGCTCTGTCATCTGGGAGGATCTCAGAGTAGAGCCACTGCTCCACATCAAGAGGAGCCAGATGAGGTGGCTGGGGCATCTGATTCGAATGCCTCCCGGACGCCTCCCTGGTGAGGTGTTCCCAGGACACGCTGGAGAGACTACGTCTTTCGGCTGGCCTGGCAACGCCTCAGGATCCCCCCGGAAGAGCTGAAGGAAGTGGCTGGGGTGAGGGAAGTCTGGGCGTCCCTGCTAAAGCTACTGCCCCTGCGACCTGACCTCAGATAAGTGGTAGAAAATGGATGGATGGATGTCTCATTAATTTAAGATAAATCTTCTTCTTCTTTGCCTTTCGGCTTGTCCCGTTAGGGGTCGCCACAGCGCGTCATCCTTTTCCATGAGAGCCTATCTCCTGCATCATCCTCTCGAACACCAACTGCCCTCATGTCTTCCCTCACGACATCCATCAACCTTCTCTTTGGTCTTCTTCTAGCTCTCTTGCCTGGCAGCTCCATCCTCATCATCCTTCTACCAATATACTCACTCTCTCTCCTCTGGACGTGTCCAAACCATTAAAGTCTGCTCTCTCTAACTTTGTCTCCAAAACATCGAACCTTGGCTGTCCCTCTGATGAGCTCATTTCTAATTTTATCCAACCTGGTCACTCCGAGAGCGAACCTCAACATCTTCATTTCCGCCACCTCCAGCTCTGCTTCCTGTTTTCCCTTCAGTGCCACTGTCTCTAATCCATACATCATGGCTGGCCTCACCACTGTTTTATAAACTTTCCCCTTCATCCTAGCAGAGACTCTTCTGTCACATAACACACCTGACACTTTCCTCCACCCGTTCCAACCTGCTTGGACCCGTTTCTTCACTTCCTGACCACACTCACCATTGCTCTGGACGGTTGACCCCAAGTATTTAAAGTCCTCTACCCTTGCCATCTCTTCTCCCTGTAGCCTCATTCTTCCCCCACCACCCCTCTCATTCATGCACATATATTCTGTTTTACTTCGGCTAATCTTCATTCCTCTTCTTTCCAGTGCATGCCTCCATCTTTCTAACTGTTCCTCCAGTTGCTCCCTGCTTTCACTGCAGATCACAATGTCATCTGCAAACATCATGGTCCACGGGGATTCCAGTCTAACCTCATCTGTCAGCCTATCCATCACCACTGCAAAAAGGAAGGGGCTCAGGGCTGATCCCTGATGCAGTCCCACGTCCACCTTAAATTCTTCTGTCACACCGACAGCACACCTCACCGCTGTTCTGCTGCCCTCGTACATGTCCTGTATTATTCTAACATACTTCTCTGCCACTCCAGACTTCCGCATGCAGTACCACAGTTCCTCTCTGGGTACTCTGTCATAGGCTTTCTCTAGATCTACAAAGACACAATGTAGCTCCTTCTGACCTTCTCTGTACTTTTCCATCAACATCCTCAAGGCAAATAATGCATCTGTGGTACTCTTTCTAGGCATGAAACCATACTGTTGCTCGCAAATACTCACTTCTGTCCTGAGTCTAGCCTCCACTACTCTTTCCCATAACTTCATTGTGTGGCTCATCAACTTTATTCCTCTATAGTTGCCACAGCTCTGCACATCACCTTTGTTCTTAAAAATGGGCACCAGTACACTTTTCCTCCATTCCTCAGGCATCTTCTCACGCACTAGAATTCTATTGAACAAGCTGGTCAAAAACTCCACAGCCACCTCTCCTAGATGCTTCCATACCTCCACAGGAATGTCATCAGGACCAACTGCCTTTCCATTTTTCATTCTCTTTAATGCCTTTCTAACTTCCCCCTTACTAATCATTGCCACTTCCTGGTCCACCACACTTGCCTCTCCTACTCTCCCTTCTCTATCATTTTCCTCATTCATCAACTCCTCGAAGTATTCTTTCCATCTACCTAGCACACTGCTGGCACCAGTCAACATATTTCCATCTCTATCCTTAATCACCCTAACCTGCTGCACATCCTTCCCATCTCTATCCCTCTGTCTGGCCAGCCTGTATAGATCCTTTTCTCCTTCTTTAGTGTCCAACTTGCCATACATGTCATCATATGCCTCTTGTTTTGCCTTTGCCACATCTACCTTTGCCCTGTGTCGCATCTCAATGTATTCCTTTCGCCTCTCTTCGGTCCTCTCAGTGTCCCACTTCTTCTTAGCTAACCGTTTTCCTTGTATGATTTCCTGTACTGTGAGGTTCCACCACCAAGTCTCCTTCTCTCCTTTCCTGCCAGAAGATACACCAAGTACTCTCCTACCTGCTTCTCTGATCACCTTGGCTGCAGTGGTCCAGTCTTCTGGAAGCTCTTCCCGTCCCCAATGCCTCAACCTTTGTCATGGTAGCTTTAGCCTCAAGGCTAGCATACTAATTTGTAAATGAGCAGAGCCTACCAATTGAGTGGTTCTTTCGGTGACTGATTTGACCTACAATCAGTTAGGCTACTGTATGGTAGATGGTCTATTTCCCTTTTCTTTTTTCTTTGTTGCTCCGATTAATGGCACAGACATGCTCTCTTGAGGGTGAAATGGAGAGTGCACTGTCGTCTACTGAGCTAGGAATTGACTCAAAACAGTGGATGTGATTGCTGCGCTGAACCCTCTGATGACACGAGAAATGTCGCATCTGGCTCCCAACATGGAACTCAGCAATAACACCCTCAGCAGTTTGTCTTAGAGCACTTTGTTCACAGTTCGGCTTTTCATGTACATTGAGCAAAAATTAAGTACTCCAGACTAAATTTAGCTTCAGACACTCTTTGCATTCTAAAGACTATAGTTCTGAGAAATTAATCCTTGCTGTGGTAATAGTTAAACATCCAATTTAATGTTAAATCAATAGTTTCACTCCAAGAGAGTAAGGTTTGGTTGAATCTTAATGTTCAGCAATGCCATAAAATTTATTTTTTTCATGTATGTATAAAAGGAGTACATTCACTGTGCAGGTGATCATTTTCTTCCTTAAGCATTTAAATAGGTTCTCACTTCAGTTTGTAGATACAGTTCGGCAGTCCATTTAGGTTTTCAATTTTAAATGTAGAAAATTGAGTTTTAAATAATTCCTAGATCTGGATAGCTTGATTTAATTTTAATACAATATTTTTCAGGTCCAAAATACCTGTGACTTTAAGTTTTGTGCCTTAATATACAATCTCTGTGATCAGTTTTGGTATAATGCACACATGTAGATGATGAACAGAAGATAATGGCTCATTTTTTTTGTTAATCTTAGGCTGCTCCTAATGTTTTGTAAAAGGATAGTTCATTAAATATGAACATTTTTCCCATTGTACTAGTATTATTTTGCATTTAAACAAAGGGAAAAACATCAAATTATTGTTAATGATATGCTGTTTTTAATAGTCTGGACCATTTGACATCAAATTAGGCTGTAAGTGCACCCTGAACTACAGTGTGTTTGACACTCCTGCTCTAAAGCACCACAAATTTTGAGTTCATGCATGGTGTCACAAGAGACCCATCATCAGGCTTCACTTGGTGTGTGTTCTGCTTTTTTCCTTGGCTTTTTGGGGCTTTTTTCTTTTTCTTTTTTGCCACACATTGTCATAGCTGTATCGGTGTCATCGTGAAGTACCTAAATTAACCTAACAAGACCTCACTTTAGCACACATTAACGGTTAACGTATTTTGTTTTGTTTTCTCCAGGTTTTTGGGACTTTCTTGCTACATTTATTGTAAAAAAGTACAAGCTTAAACACTGGATGTTCAGAGAAGAAAATGCAATATATATTATGTGGCATAAGGTAACTTTCTTTTTTTTAAGTTCATTTATCCTAAAAAAAAATCATCAGTTTCTTACTTGCTTTCTTTTCAAATCCTACTTTTAAAAAAATGCAAGTACAGTGAACAAAGGTTTAATAGTGGCAACTGTTTTGGCCCTGGAAAAGATTACTTCTATTTCCGTTAATTCCTAGGAGAAAAATTGGCATCCCGTAATTGATTCCATGTTTGACCTCAGAGGTCAAACGTGTGTGTGTGTGTGTGTACAGTACATGAGTAATAGATACTCACGCCACTCGAGGACACTGGCCCCAGGTACAGCGTTGGTAGTCTGGTTTGATATATGTCTCCACGCCATCCTCCATCACACAGCTAACAGTGCGGGTCACCACATATGCACACCAGTTCCTATGATACCACACACAAAAACACACAGGCTGAAGGAAATGACAAATGATGAGTGGCCCTATTTACCATAAACACACAGTCAGGTCTGCTGACAAGGCTAGTCTTTGTTTCCCTGAAAAACGAAAAATTTGAGATCAAATCTCAAGCCATGCTTATTATTTTGTACATTCAAGAGGGGCACTAGTGAAAATGTCAGATCAGATCAAGAAAACTTTGCTAAGTCAACAATGGATACCATTGTATGCCTTCTCCAGAAAACACACACACACGCAAAGAAGTAATGGTCGATTTCATAAGGTTTAGCATATTTTTATATATTTTATATATTATTATCAGATGATATTGGATTGGAAAGAACACTATTAAATTCTTAGCGCTACAATCTGGGTTTATACTCTGCTTTCTGGTTATGTAATATGGACAAATGTATTGGGACACTTGGCCATAGCACAGGAATATTAAAAATAAAAAAGTGTTTTGGCAGCACGGTGTTTTCGTGGTATTATAATAAGAATCAGAATCATCTTTATTTGCCAAGTATGTCCAAAAAACACACAAGGAATTTGTTTGGAATTGGAGCCACTCTAGTCCGACAACAGACTACTAACGCTGTCAATTGACAGAGAACACTTTGGAGACATAAAGACATTGACAAAAACAGTGAGTAAACACTGAGCAATAAAAGGTTGCTAGTTATCTGGTAATGCCGGTACAAATGTTGACAATTGTGCAAAAAGATGCAGAGTCCTCTACCACTTAGAGCAGTTCGAATGAATAATATAGCAATAGTCCGGTGCAATGACCATTGTGCAAAGGGAGCCGAGACTTCAAGCGAGTCATGCGATAATCTGGGACAATGTTGATTGTGCAAATGTTGCAGATACTCCTCAATCAGTGTGCAAATGGAGCAGATGCTACTCTGGCATGAGTGGCCACTATTGGTCAACAACAGATATGCAAATAGTGCAGCGTGGCGAGACTATTAAGGGTATTAAGATAAGGGTTCAAATCCGGGCTTCGGCCCTTGTGTGAAATTTACGCACAGGTATGTCACGTCTTTTTAATTAGGAAAATAGCATTTTATAATATTGTACTTCATAAAAACATACGCTAATAACTACAATAATTAAAATAGAGTAAAGAATTAAACAATGAATTCATTGCGGCTCCATCTGGTGTGCATAAATTGGCCACTGGGGGTCAGTATAATAGTCATAGAGACAAAACACAAAAAAATAATCTCATTTACACTGTGACTCAGTAATCTGTAGTAATGATGGTTGTTTGTCGCAGACGATAAAGAATATATGCCTGTAAACACTGTTATATTGTCTGTCTATATTTTGATTGTTTTGTTGATGTGATTGTGTTCAAATATGCATTGCTTATCGCCTTATAACACAGACACATACTGTAGATGCTCTCCGTTAGCCCATCTATGGCATTCTGCATTAATTGTTAGCGTTAAACTAAACTCCTGTGTAATTCTATTGGTTTTATGTTTGATTTGACCCAAACAAATTCAACTGGGCTGCGATTGGCTGGCAACCGGTTCAAGGTGTACCCCGCCGCCTGCCCGATGATGTCTGGGATAGGCTCCAGCACGCCCACGACCCTAGTGAGGAGAAGCGGTTCAGAAAATGGATGGATAGATGGAAATTCAACTGGGAAAGGCGTGATACAGCTTTAAGCCTCTTTTTGAAGAATTGTTGACTATCTGCCAAACTGCTGCTTGTTGTGAAATGAGCTGTGTGCAGTTCATTCCCACCGTACAGCGCTTTTATCTCCAAAAAGTTGCTCGCAAGTCAAAGCAAAAAAATCGGCCAAACGACGGCTCGCATTTCGAAAGACTCTTAAGTCGAGTCACTCGTATCTTAAGGCACCAGTATACTTCTGTCTCCTAATCACACTCTTTTGTAGCTACAGTAGGACAGAATGTTTCTGTTACTGTTAAAGTGTTGGTCATTAATCGCTACATTTCATCACTGTGATGAGCAAGTCCACTTCTAAGTGTTATGGCACAAACCTGTAGGCATTTGAATGAAATGAACTGCCTCTTGGAAGTGAACAATTGAAGCAAACCATTTAATGATCTGTGTCTGGAACTAACACAGACACCATTCAATCACTTTTTATCAGCCACTTCATATTATTCCAAATTCTACATTCAGATCTATTTTCTTGGTCATTATATGGTCTAGTAGGCCATAGTGATCATTTCACACACTTTAATTGTACCTTTCTTGCTGACAACGTCCTCCCTTTCTCTCCACAGCATCATCATATTTCATTCCTCCAAAAACCCTACTGTATTATATGTGCAACTGAACACAACTGAAATATTTACACAACCTACAGACTCGCCTGTAAACATATTTCTGCTATGAAGCAAATTATTTTCTTAACAATGTTTTTATTATTGTGGTTTTGTTTCGCAGTGGTGTAGAACCATACTACATCATACTGAGAACGGTTTCTAATAAGTCGTGTCATGTTGTTACATGAGAGTAAACAATTTGGAAACAGCTCCCACTATGATAAAAAATGTGTGCCCGACCAATTAATCCAGCTATATTGGTGCTTTTCAACAATCGTCCCTTTTTTTTTTTTTTTACACATTGAAATTTGCAAAAAAAATCAGCTGATTTGGTGTGTGTGTGAGAGAGAAGAAGATAATGACATTCAAACAAACAACAATACCCAATTTTCGTTATGTTTCCACAATTATAAATGTATATATATATATATATATATATATATATATTATGTTTTCATTTGGCTGATTAAAAAAAATTCATATCGGTGGGGGCCCTAATAAAAATATCACAATCTTGTTAAATTAACACAGATTCAAGATTCATCATTATTGCCTCTTTAAAAGCAGAATTTTTGATATAACTCCTGTACTGAATATCATTGTGCCGATGCGTGAATAAATTACACCACCAGCAATAAGAATGTACTGTACAGACTTGAAAAGAGTTCGTAGGGCTGTCTGGGTCATTTTCAGATTACTGGGAGATTATATATACTGTTAGACTCAGAAACTATTCAAGTTGAGAAGATTTGCCACTTATCACTGTAATCCACTTGCCTGTCACTTGCTATTCGCTGTAGTTGTATTACATTTTAATTTCACATTCTGTGGTGGTACTCTATGATGTATTGAGCCAGCAGTTTGCCACCTTGCTTCTGGAATAATCAGCTTTTGTCAGCCACCACAAACACAGCTGCCGCTCAACTTTGTTCTCATGTTCTGTGGTTGGTTCCACTTTGTGCGTTTTGGACTTTCTTCGAGGGGAAATTTCTCCATCAGGAGTTGAAATGGAACACAGATGAATGGAATGGGGACCATCTAAAATAAGACAGCTGCCATAAATCTATAGTGCTCTGTCTGGTCCCTCTGTAGTTTCACTGTGTTTTGGTCATTGTGATTCAGTGAGTCGCCTCTAGAAATCTATTATCCCGTATTACTGACTCAGGCTCAAAGGCAGAAGATAAGCATCAGGTTCACACTGTTATCCCATTTGATGGAGAACAGACACTGCTTTTCATACGAATAATCATCTTTATTTTCTCATTTAGCAGACACAAACACAATTTTTTCCATCTTTGTAGCGTCTGCAGGAGCACTCTTTTCCCTGACGTGTATTTTTCCATCTTTCCATCATGGCCCTTTATCGGCGCCGAATTCACAAGAGGAGCATTTAGGCGATGCTGACTTTAAATTAGTGTGTCTGTATGTGTGTCTGAGCATTTAGCGTACCGCCTCTGCTAGAAAGAAAGCACAGTAACTTTGTTTACATGCACTCCTGCATGTGTGCATGTTGCTGTTGGTGACAGATTTGGCCTTATTTTCCCTCTTAGCAGAGTGAGGTCAAGCATTCCATACAGTAATCCAGTAAAACAACGTTAATGCAAAAAGCTGGAAAGAAATCGCTCTGATGAAAGTCCCCGAAAGAATCTTAAAACAGTGGTCAGCAGTCAGGACCAGCAAGGCTTTCCCTGCTAGCCTAAACACCATCAGGAGCACTGACCACCAACATTTGCTGGTACTACCTAAATTCTAATATTGCATGAAATATTGATATATCCAAAGTCAAAATCCAGTCTATTATGTTCCTTTCGTAGCGTTTCTGCGCTTCCACTACTCTATGCGGATGCTGGATTTTGGTGTGTGCGTGTGTTTGTTTGTGTGTGCTTATGTGCATGTGTTCGCCCGTGAATGGCATATTCAGCCACTGATCGCCCTGTTTCCCTTATTGCCTCAGCCACACAGGAAATGATTGCCCACAAATAGTGTACATTCTGCACATATTTGTTTACAAGTACAGTGCTGTCTACTGTGCGAATGTTTTAGACAACATGTAGCTTTGTTTTTTTTAATGACCTTTCTCGTAGCAGTAATTTTGAATCACAAAACGAACCACAAATAAAAGGACAGACTCTCCTAGCAGAATTACAAATTTGCACAAAACTTTGTCGGGGGATGGTGCATGCTCTAAGGAAGACAACGTTAAATTTTGGTGAGGATTTGCCTAAGAGCTCAGATACAGGCATGGCTTTATTTGTTATCAGTCACTATGGCACCAATGGAACAGTCCAGCCTCCATAATCGTGATGAAATCACGCTTCTTTTAGTCATCCTCCATGAACCAAAAAATAGCCTTGTAACAACCAAACGAACAGAAACACAGCACTCCATAATTATTTTCCCATTTGTTATGATTTCAGCCTTAGGGGAGGACTGCACTCCACTGTAGTTATACAGTATAAGGCCTTTATAGAGTTTCTAAAATAACAAATATAAGACCTTTGCACAGTACTGTGAAAGAGAGTCTTATCTTTAAAGACTAATCAGAGGCAACTCGTCTACTCTGAAAATGTAAGGGTCATTCAGACATTATAGCTTTTCTACAGTTTTCCCTTGAGTAACTTCCTCTATGGAGTGAATCCTGGGAAATCAAAAGACAATTCAAAAATATCCTTTGTGAACAATAAAATGATGAGTGCTGTAAGACCACTGCCTGCATATCCTAATTCGTACAGTAAGTTTAGTTGGGAGCCTACTGTATGTCAGGTTGACGCCACCCTACTGTACAGGGTACAGCACCTTTGGAACTCCAACTGAGCAGCTACTACTACTTGTAGCATCTTGTATTACCTGATTTTGCCTCTGGATATGTATCAATAAGCGAGTAAGTCACAAGGCGAGTAACTACCATGTAGTGGGAAAGGGGCTAATACTACCCATTTGCGTAGTAAACATACAATTGGTCATCTAAAAATACTAAATGCAAATCGCTATATAAAACAAGGGGTTAAATGAACAAAAAATATTTGGAGGCCATGCGTTTAGGCCAAGAATGAGCACAAAGGTTGGATTTACACTGCAGGACTGAGGCCTAATTACGATTTAGTTTATTTTGCCAATCTACCATTTTTCACCGTTTTTTTAACACGTACATATATCTGATACCATGTATCATAACAAATGTGTCAACACATAAAACGACCCACAATAATGCATTAAAACACGTCTTCTCTCCTATGCATTCAAACAGCTCAATTAACACTCACGCAGACATTGATCTGTGAAATGTCCCTCAGACAGACATCTTACTTGTATTCACAAGGCTATAACTCAGCATGTGTCGAGCAATTGCACCTGTCTGAGCATCCATAAAATCCACCTCCTTGTTAAACTGCAGCCAAGCACTGTGGCTGAGCACACCATGGCACAGTCAGAGTCTGACTTCTCAACCCACACATACCAGTCTCTCTGTTGGAGCCCTGTTGCATGGAGAATTGTGGATAAAGCTAGAATGTTTAGTGACAACAGTGACACAGGGCAAGTGGGAGCATAAATGAAATGGAAAAGATGGGGGAATGAGGCTTAATACCGAAAGAAATCACTAAGCGGTCCCTTTTGTTGTGAGTCCTTTCATTTGCCTTCAAGGGAAAGCACTGAAAGCAACTTCAATGAGTTCCTTGAGAAGCGGTGTGTCTCTGTGTTTGAACTATGACCCCCCCGCCACCCCCCGGGGTCAAGCATCCCCCCAGTGTCGTAATTGTATATATCCTTGTACACACAGAACTATACACTTGAGTGCACTCACTCCTGCTTGAGCGATTGCATGCGGGCGACGATAATGGCAGAATACACATTCTTCCAATCTCTTCACTGTGGTTTTAAGCGAGCACACACACACACACGCGCGCGCACACACACCATTCTTTGTTTGGACCGGTTCCAAAATGTAGGGACAGCATGACTGTGTAAACTTCTCTTTGATTGTTTAGCCTGGCGGTCACTAAGCTATACAGAGATGATCCACGATACTGCCATTTGCTTTAGCATTGTCCACACATGTCAGCATTGAGACATTTGTGGGCGGTTGAGTGCGACTGCTTTAACTTAACCATTTATGGAAAAACCTTAACATAAATGTTTGACAACATATTGCAGTCTGGTAAACCCTAACATTCACACGGAAGTGATCCACATTCACGCAATATAAAGGTAAGCCAAATGATGAGGCCCAAAATGCAGGGAGTGCTGGGAGCTATGCTAATTCATTTACAATCGCTGGGGCTGGAATGGATCCTTTTCCCACATTTTCACTAGAAAGGAGATTTGTCAACTGACCTAATTAGCAGAAAATCAAACAGACTGTATTTGGATACTTTCCAAGGTTTGGCCAAGAACAGGAAAATCCTATTACACTCAAATTGCCTGGTAACATTTCGGTGCCTCCTGGTATGCTGCCCCGCTTGTACTAGTCAGTAAAATAGCACACAACATTGCACTGTGGTATTTGTAAGTTAAGATTTACAGACCAAGGCACTGATGCATAGAATGGTATAGATGTACATTACACAACTTACAGGGAAAATTAATACGTACACCTGGAGAATCAAATGACATCCAATTTAATAGCTGTATCAAAAATTCAGCTTTAAACATACTTTATAGTGGTGTATAACTGTACTGCACAATACAAAAAGTGTGTTTCTAATATTTTGGATACCATTAGCTCGTGTAGGTGTGCTTAATGAAGTGCCAGATGAGTGCATACTGTATGTGGCTTACTTGTAAACCATTTTCAATACCACTTGTGCTCCTGACGGTAAATGGAGCCTGTCAAAGCTACATCCTGGACTGACTGCCAGTCAATTGCACATTTTCAAGAGACTGGCTAGCGCACATCGCTGAATGTTCTGAAGTCCTGTTTTAATGCTAATGTAAAAATGAGCAGAATAATATTTGCCAGAGGAGTTGCTTATATGTTGACATTTGCAGCAAGACATGCAAAATAGATCAACCCACACAAACACTGTCATGCTGCAGCTACAATGTTATGGATAAAAATGGCTGATTTTAGATGGCTGCTAAAGTCTTACCTAACAGTAACACAAGGGTTGTGACTAATGGTTACACCTGTTGTTCATGGATACGAGACGGATTCACGCAAAATTGAGGCAAACCAACCCTAGTTGTCAAAAAGCTTGCTACAGTTTAAAAGTACAGTGGAGTGGAGATCTGCTCATTTTTGATCTGGCATTTGCAAATTCACCTATTCACTGATTTAAAAAAAAATGTTTTTAAGAACCACTGCTCCGTTATTCATTGAAAAACTCAACTATTCGCAGTTATTGGCGCCATCTGGTGGCATATTGATGCCAAGAACGCTTCATTTCGACAAAAGTACTCCTTTGCCAACATATTCTGGCATCGATAGGCAATGGACCATATACATCAGAACGCCATGAAGCATTTTTCGGTGAGAAGGTCAGGTGGCATAACCTCGGTAAATACCCGTGCTCGGACTCGCCCCCTAAAATTCCAATCCGTATTTGTACTGTCTTTGGCGAGCGATGATTGAATCAATTCGATCTCCTACTCCTTGTATTAATCCAAAATAATACTCCAACAAATGAAAAATCCAATTTGAATATTTGAAAACTATCTGTAAAAAGCATTTGCCAAAAGGCTTCTTGTTAGTTTAAAATGGCTTATTTTAATTATCATGATCCCTCGTCGTGGCCAAGGTCTGTTAAAGCAGGTCTCGGTGCCGAAAAATGCGTCCTCCACACTGCCTTGCAAAAGCTTGTCTACTACCAGCTAGTTAGCTTCGCTGCTAGCTAGCGGTACCTCTCGTCAATCATCTACCACAATGTGTAGAATGACTCTTGCATGACTTTATCCAATTCATCTGCCGCGGTCGCAGTCTGCCATGAACATTCATGCAGCTTCTCCTCATGGGACGCTTCGTTCTGCGCAGATTCTTGTCTCAGCGGAGACGGCTCCATGATATGTTACATATTATACATTAGGGCTTACAGTGGGCACTGTACACCTGCACATGCGCAGTAAGTCAAAACGCGCTGGGAGTAAACAAGGACGTGGCCGGATGACTTCATTCATTCCAGCTCCTGTCAGGATAAGATACATGAGTTCGTTCGCTTCCAATCGAACGCGAACATTTTTAATTCGATATTCTTTAGACTTAAAACTGATCTGATCGGCCTGATCGGTCTCACCCGATAATTAGCATTTTAAGCCGATCGGCTGATCAGCTTTAATGTCATAATTCGCCGATCTGCTCCGCAAAAGACATTTACGCCACGTCGCTGTCATGTACAGTACATCTTTTGACGTAGTACTGTATAAATGTCTTTGTCTTTGTGTTACCGAAATGCATGAGAAGAGTCAACAGCCTCTCAAATATGCACCCTCTCTTTATTCTCATCTGTTTCCTCTCTTTGTATCATTATAATATATAGTAAGTCTGTTTAGTGTATAGTTGATCAGCATGAAAACCTATACGGATCCTTGTTACAAATTACTGGCCTCTGGTGGTGCGCTAACGTTTTACTTTGCATGAGTGTCCGTGAACCAAAAACAGAACAGCAGGCTTCTTACAGCTGGATTCCAACAATCCCGCAGCTCCACCCGCACACCTCATCACCGTGGCACTGACAAGAAGATGTCCTGTCAGACGCCTGCTGGACATCTTCACTTTATTCAAGTACTGTTAGCACTTACAGCCTACTACACACATCTGTCAAAACAAATCATTTGAGTTCAAACAGATGTCAGTGGGTCAACCTGCATTGCATTCTTTTCTCTCATCTTAGTGTACGTGTGGTGTATTTTGTTCATAGTGACTCAGCCATGCAGACCCCTCATGGCCTACTGGTTTCACTAAGATGGGTCCTGACTAGTCTTTTCTGTTACTGTGTGACCTTTCTTTTATTTTACAAAATTTTCCAGCATCTCCGGTCATGCCTGCCTGTCTTCTAATAAATATTTTCCCAACATTTTTCTTTTGGTCCTATCATACCCTCGGGTTCTACTTGGTCTTCTGTATTCTGACTCACTAAGATCAAATGTTTATCTATGCTTTGCTCATCTCTTAGGCTCTATTTTGCGGTTGCATTTTCTTGGGAGTGTGAACACAAACTGCAGAAATCAGATTTGGTCCACTTCTACCTTTTCTTCCTAAATATGATACACGTTAGATAGTTTGCATTGGGACCTCAGTCTGCCTAATTTATCACAAAGCGACTCCAATGCAAGTTTATTTACAATCACAAAATTACTATTGGGCATTTCACAACAATTTTTTTTTATTTTTTTTGTCTTGATTGTGAAGAAGGCAGCACAGCGTTTTTCTATGGGTGCTGCCGTTTCCTGCCACGTTCCAAACAAATGCATGTCGGGTTGATTAAATAAACTCAACGTCCGTAGGTGTCCCGACACAAAATGGGAAAAACACAGACTTGTGTACTCCAGCCGCAGACACTTTTAATATTGCTTTTTGTTTTCCTCCTCATTGTATGCTCCAAAAAGTTCCAGAATACTCAGTGGATATTATTCTGCTGTATGAGCTACAGTACAATAGAAGTGTGTATGACTCTTATGCCATCACTAGATTTGTTTTAGCAATGCTATAGTCACCATATCAAACGAGTATATCAATCAGTACAACGCAGACCAACTATTAACATAAGTGTGTGTGTGTGTGTGTGTGTGGGGGGGGTGGTGGGGGGTGGGGGGGTGGGTATTATAGCATATATTTTCTGTGTAGTTTGTCCCTCTGTTTGTTATTTAGCAGGTTCATGGAGGATGACGAACAGGCCAGCAGCGCTATTATGATTTTGGGTGGTGGACTCTTCTACAATGGAAATTGGTTTTGTACTTTTTATGTATTCCGGCTGTGTCCTACTACTTACTTACTGTTTTATTATGTGAAAAATGTCATTGAAACCCACTGACACAAACTGAGCAATGACTCAAAAAAATTAAAATCTGAGTTAAACATTAGGACTGGCAGTGTAATCTTAGGTTATGTTCACTTTGCATGTGATGCCCAATTCTGATTTTTTTGTTAAATGCAATATTTTTATGTAGTCGTTCACCTTACAAAACAAATGTGAATGGTATTGTGGATGGAACGAGTCTGTGACGTCACACGCATGCGCACAAAAAAGGACGTCGCATTCGCGTGCACACAGACACGAGACGCCGTATTAATGGAAATAAATATGGCCCCTCGTGTAGGTCACATCATGACGCACTTTTGGTAATTTCAAGGATTTTGTCAAACCAGAGCCAACATTTTCTATTTATCAATTCTAAAGCATCCTCTTTTCGCCAATGATTGTTTTCTGCTCCTTTGTCCACCGTTGCTTTTGTGGTGTATCTGTTTTGTCAAACAATTGTGACATTTGTCACCTTTTGATGACAGTATTTGTCGGATAAGCGCGACGTAAGCGTCCTAACTGCACTCGCATTGGATACATATCTGATTCTTATCCACATAGGAAAGAGGCCTGGGTCGGATATGAAAAAATCGGAATTGTACTGTTCACATTGACATGTAAAAATTAGATACTGTACATGTCACATTGGGCAAAAAAAATTGAATTGACCTGCAGTGTGAACATAGTAGTAGTGTCGTAGTAGCACTAGTGTCTGGTTCCCTTTTCCTGCTCCATCTCCATTGTTTTCTCACGATTTCACAAACATTTCATTCACCCTTTCATATCATCATTCCTCAATGCTTACTGTATAGCTAAAGACAAGCACTCATATTCACTACAGGAAGGTTTGAGTCTCCAAGTCACCTGAAAAACACATTTTGCTATTGTGGAAGGAGGCCAACCAACCATGTAGCATCACTGAGTAAGTTAAAACAGCAGCAGCTGACTCCTATGATGTGGCGAGAGAAACCTAATAGAAGCTAATATTGCGGGAGCTCAACCTCCTGATGCTTTGCTTGTACAGACACACACATATATACACACTAAGTGCAAACATATGGTAAGCATGAACACAGCTGTAGACCACATGTAATGCTGGAAACTGTCATTTTGTTGTGGTGAATGTATACGTTTTATTACCAAATACGCACACATGAATATACTTGTAGTACGGTATAATCCTTGACTGCCTCAGTTAAATTAAGCCATTCATTCATTAACATACACACACACTACATGTGCAGGTCACTTCCAAGACTTCCCGTCCTCACACCGAACCTTAAGCTCAATTACTATTTGGCTTCAACAGCAAAACAAAAAAACATATATGTGTGAGCCTAACTACATTCCATAGCCACTGCAAAATTGTAATTACAGTGGAACATCGATAGATCGGACTAATAAGGCCAAATGCACCCATATTACTGTACAGTGCAACATTATTGTTTTGTAGTTGTTGTTTTTTGTGGCCTAAAACGACACGTACAGTACAAAGTTATTGTAAATAAATTAGTGTGCTTCCTAGTTCCAAATCCAATGCCAAAGACGAACGGCGTGGCACAAAACCCCCCAAAAAAACATTACTGTACCAAAAACAGCATGTTCCAGACTCAATGTTTTGTATTTATCAGAGTTAACACCGCAGCAATGCCGCTCTCTTTCTGCATGGCACTCTATGTATTGTAGACAATAGCTAGAACCCTCATCACATGGCCGCCACGTCAATGCCCTACATTCAACATGGTCGCCACGTAGCCACGGGAGGCACGGGAGGCACGTCTTTTGGAATTGGATCTAGTCATATTGTATATCTGTGACCAGGAAATACATCAGTCCCATTCACTGCCTGCATTGTCCCACAATGCCAGTAAACAACAGCCGCCAATTCTGGAAGTTACAGAGTTTATCAACGACATTTTAAGTGACAAATGGAAACTATGCTTGGATACATTGTTCAGTCTGTTTTATCCGATATCCGTTAAATCGGGGTCCATTTTATCAAGGTTTTCACTGTATTTCCATGGAATTAAAAAAGAAATTGTTGAGATAAACACTAAGCTGCACTGTTAGAAATAGAATTTCATTAGCACCTCGGTTCAAAAACATACCATAAATTGTTTCAAGACTGTTCGTGAACTGGAATGTTTGTGAACCCAAAATTTTCCCATTATAAATGAATGTAAATAGAATGACTCCCCCAGCATTGACATGTGCCCAGCCCTGCCAGCGAAAAGCTCACCGGATGCCACAAAACCCGCGACACTTTCCAGAGCTTCCGAAAAGCACAGTCACTTGCACTTTCACTTTCTTGGGAGCCGTAGTGACGGCTAATTTAGAGGGAAAAAAAGATACATCCATCCATCCATTTTCTGAGCCGCTTCTCACGAGGGTCGCGGGCATGCTGGAGCCTATCTCAGCTATCTTCGGGTGGGAGGAGGGGTACACCCTGAACCGGTCACCAGCCAATCGTAGGGCACATAGAAATGCAATCATTCACACTCACATGCACACCTATGGGCAATTTAGAGTCTCCAATCAACCTACCACGCATGTTTTTGGGATGTGGGAAGAAACCGGAGTGCCTGGAGAAAACCCCCAGGCACGGGGAGAACATGCAAACTCCACACAGGCAGGGCCGGAATTTGAACCCCGGTCCCCAGAACTGTGAGGCAGTTGTCCACCGTGCCCATTTCAGTGATATGACCCCTATAAAAAGTCTCCACTGGGTCCCCTGGATCACGCACCGCTGTGTATTATCCAGCCATTTTCTATTCCACTTATCCTGTCCAGGGTCACAGAGAGCTGAAGACTATCCCAGCTGACTTCGAAAGGCGGACTACACCCTGGACTGGTCTCCCGTCATTCGCATGGTATATACAGAGAAAGACAACCATTCACTCTCACATTCACACTGACTCCCCTGAGCATTAGGGTAAATAAAAATGAATCAGCAAGTTGGCATTTTGTACCACAGGGGCAGACAGGTGAGCACTTCACACTCCAGCTGATGGGATCCAGGTTTGAATTTCACCAAGGAGTTTCTTTGTGGAGTTGGTATATTCTCCCTGCGCTGGATTCACTCTTGGAACTCAGTCAAAAAAACATGCATGTTAGGTTAATTGAAGATGATATCAACAGGAAGCAGTATAGAAAGTGGATGGATGGTGTGAATTGTATTTGTCAGCTCTGTGAGTGAGTGATATAGTGATCAGTCCTGCCTTTCACCTTAAGTCAGCAGGGTTAGACTCCAGCTTGCCCATAGTACTGAACAGGATAAGCAGCATGCAAAACGGATGGAAAGATGGATGGATGAATGGATGATATTTCCTGAGAATTAAGCATTGATGCCATATTTCTTTCTTCAATGCCTGCTTTGGTGGGTTTTAAGGCTATGAAGTTGTTTCAAGACTATGAACTCATTTCAATACCAATAGCTCAATAACTTTATTTCTAGAGCCCTCTCAGAACAACCGCAGCTGTAACAAACTGCTGTACATAAAACATAAAAGACATGAATTAAAATATGAATACAATCATAAATAACGAAATAAAATATTCTTTTTGAATTAAAACATACAAGAGCTCCATTTACATTGGCATTTATTATATAGGAAGTGCAGAGTTTTATTCCATCTTGTTGCACGTCATGTGAAGCTGTTAGTAGATGAGAGAGAGGCGCAAGATTGAAGTCTCCAACGACCATAGTTGATGAGAGAGAGGAGCAAGATTGAAGTCTCCAACGACCAGTATGAGCGCGCTGGGATCGTAGATGAAACTGTAATGGCGAGACGTCGCCAATGTTTACTACAAGCTGTGTTTGAAAGCAAACAAGCACCCGTAATTTTCCAACAGATGGTAGGTAGTTTGTGCCATCACTCTATTATAAATAATATTTTTATCAATTTATTTGAATTATGTAAGTGGGTGTAATTAGTCTATTATGATAAAAAATGACTTTACACTTAAGTATTTATTTGTGTGATTCCCCACCAGAGCTCATTACATACAGTATACATACTGTATTATGTATGTATGTATGTACAACCCCAATTCCAATGAAGGTGGGACGTTGTGTTAAACATAAATAAAAACAATAAAATGATTTGCAAATCATGTTCAACCTATATTTAATTGAATACACTACAAAGACAAGATATTTCATGTTCAAACTGATAAACTTTATTGTTTTTAATAAATAATCATTAACTTCGAATTTTATGTCTGCAACACGTTCCAAAAAAGCTGGGACAGGTGGCAAAAAAGACTGAGAAAGTTGAGGAATGCTCCTCAAACACCTGTTTGGAACATCCCACAGGTGAACAGGTGGGTGCCATGATTGGGTATAAAAGGAGCTTCCCTGAATTGCTCAGTCATTCACAAGCAAAGATGGGGCGAGGTTCACCTCTTTGTGAACAAGTGCGTGAGAAAATAGTCGAACAGTTTAAGGACAATATTCCTCAATGTACAATTGCAAGGCATTTAGGGATTTCATCATCTACGGTCCATAATATCATCAAAAGGTTCAGAGAATCTGGAGAAATCACTGCATGTAAGCAGCAAGACCAAAAACCAACATTGAATGCCCGTGACCTTCGATCACTGCATCAAAAACCGACATCAACGTGTAAAGGATATCACCACGTAGGCTCAGGAACACTTCAGAAAACCAATGTCAGTAAATACAGTTCGGCGCTACATCCGTAAGTGCAACTTAAAACTCTACTATGCAAAGCAAAACCCATTTATCAACAATACCCAGAAACGCCGTCGGCTTCTCTGGGCCCGAGCTCATCTAAGATGGACCGATGCAAAGTGGAAAAGTGTTCTGTGGTCCGACGAGTCCACATTTCAAATTGTTTTTAGAAATTGTGGACGTCGTGTCCCCCGGGCCAATGAGGAAAAGAACCATCCGGACTGTTATGGATGCAAATTTCAAAAGCCAGCATCTGTGATGGTATGGGACTGTGTTAGTGCCAATGGCATGGGTAACTTACACATCTGTGAAGGCACCATTAATGCTGAAAGGTACATACAGGTTTTGGAGAAACATATGCTGCCATCCAAGCAATGTCTTTTTCATGGACGCCCCTGCTTATTTCAGCAAGACAATGCCAACCACATTCTGCACGTGTAACAACAGCGTGGCTTCGTAGTAAAAGAGTGCTGGTACTAGACTGGCCTGCGTGCAGTCCAGATCTGTCTCCCATTGAAAATGTGTGGTGCATTATGAAGCGTAAAATACGACCCCGGACTGTTGAACAGCTGAAGCTGTACATCAAGCAAGAATGGGAAAGAATTCCACCTACAAAGTTTCAACAATTAGTGTCCTCAATTCCCAAACGTTTATTGAAAAGGTGATAAACACAGTGGTAAACATGACCCTGTCCCAGCTTTTTTGGAACGTGTGGCACCCATAAAATTCTAAGTTAATAATTATTTGCTAAAAACAATAAAGTTTCTCAGTTTGAACATTAAATATCTTGTCTTTGTAGTGTATTCAATTAAATATAGGTCAAACATGATTTCCAAATCATTGTATTCTGTTTTTATTTATGTTTAACACAATGTCCCAACTTCATTGGAATTGGGGTTGTATGTATGTACTGCAGTGCTACAATAGACTGGAAACTACATAATAATTTCAGTTTAATAGGATCTGTTTGTGTGCAGACGGCACAGTAGATGACTGGTTACAGCGTCTGCCTCACAGTTCTGAGGACCGGAGATCAATCCCCGGCCCCGCCTGTGTGGAGTTTGCATGTTCTTCCTGTGCCTGCGTGGGTTTTCTCCGGGCACTCCGTTTTCCTCCCACATCCCAAAAAACATGCATGGTAGGTTAATTGAAGACTCTAAATTCCCCGTAGGTGTGAATGTGAGTGCGAATGGTTGTTTGTTTATGTGTGCCCTGCGATTGGCTGGCAACCAGTTCAGTGTGTACTCCTCCTGCCCGAAGATGGCTGGGATAGGCTCCAGCACTCCCGCGACCCTTGTGAGGATAAGCGGCTCTGAAAATGAATGGATGGATGGATGTTTGTGTGTAACGAGAGATCGGTGGGTGTGCCATGGAAAATTAGCCAGTTTTACTTAATTGTTCTGAAGATTATTATGTAGATTGTTTATTTACTACAAATAGTGTTTCCTTGTTCACCCATGTAAGCCTGTAACGTATAGTGACAGGCAAAACAATTAAATGCTCTTCCACAAGATGGTAGACGGTAAGAACAATTAACCTGAGGCTCCACCTGTTGACATTCATACAACAAAATACCTCTGTTCAACTAAAAAGGCACACATTTCACACTAAATACATTTGTGAGTAAACTGAGATGAGATCATTGTTTCAGCATACATCATTTTTGAGAAATTTTTGCTTGGTGGTGTGCTGTGAGCATTTTCGAAAGGGAAAATATGTGCCTTGTCTCGATCAACATTGGGAAACACTGATTTAGCTCCATGAGAGGGACATAATAATTTGCCCCATGTCAGATACAGTACATTACTGCCAACCATATTGTTTAATTCATATTTTATTCTGACAGTATCAATCACAAATGTATTGTTATTATTATTATATCATCATTATCATTATTATTATTATTATTATTATTATTATTATAGGGTATGGCTAAATAAGTCACTCAAGCCACTGTGGAGAAACTTGAACCTTGGGGGCCACATGCACCATCAATCGCTCTGAAGTACAAACAGCTTGTGTGTGGTCCTACCTGTGTCTGCTAGCCGCCCTCTGGCCACTGTGGACGGCGGGCTCCGCGTATCCGAGACCCCAAGACAGCCGGGCCAAGGCGAGGGCGAGCAGGTAAAACAACGTCTCCATCCTTGAGTCCGATGTAGCTGCCTGTCAGTCGTCCCTCGTTGTATAGTTAATCCAAGAAGGACAAACCAACAATAAAAAAAGAAGAAAAAAGAAACTGCCGTTATCGGCAGCTGAGTAGCGATGGCGACATAAGATGAGAAGCTCCTCTGAGGACAGTCAAGTCCATTTTAACTTTTAACTGCTGCTCAATAGTTGGAACTGTAGCAGTGCTGGTAACTCTCCTCCTCGGGCGCCGGAAAACTGGAGGAAACTTTCATGCGTCATTTCTCTCTCTCTCTCTCTCTCTCTCTCTCCCCCTCTCTCTCTCTCCCTCTCTCTCTCTCTCTCCCTCTCTCTCTCTCTCTCTCTCTCTCTCTCTGGTTTATGTTAAAGACAAACACCAGCAGCACAAACTATTACTATATTTGTTTAAGCCCTCCAGCTCCTAGCATGCTCCTTGCCAGCTATTACAACTCATTAAGCCTCAAACTGTTATTTCAAGTTTATATGCAATATATTTGTGTATAGTTCATTGATAGTTTTTTTTTTTTTTTTGTAATGCTTTAATTTTTGTATTTTTTATTTTTATTATTTTATTATTATTTTTTTTTATTATTATTTTTCTTTTTTTTTTACTGTCAGTGGGGAGATGTCAGACCCCAACAGTCCGCCTAGCAACATGCACAGCTGCGTCTGCTCGCTTGCTAAAATGTTCATTCAGTTGTAAATTTTTACAACAGAAGAATTACCAGGAGTTCATAGACTATTTGTCTATACATTGTAGTTCATTGATATTGGTAAAGATACATATATTGGGTAATAAAATGTTTAACAGCCAGGCTGTGTGAGACAATACTGTGTGTGTGTGTGTGTGTGTGTGTAATGATATGTGACATTTTTTTATTATTCTTCTTTTACAGAAGCAATAAAAGTTAAGTGACGACAGAGTGTTTCATTCAATCATTTCGACCTTGAACAAGCTGCAGACCTTTCAGTTCTGTTTGCAGCCATACAATTCATCGCTAAATGCTGCACGATGAACTGATATTTCATCTCATCTTGTGACAATGGGTAGCACAAAGCTGAGGCCATCAAACCACTGCATTGGTATTATACCTAAATTATGTCTGATTAAATAATTCAGTTTTGCACACTTGCATCAATTAGACTGACTACAGTGAATATACGGGTCATTTGATCAATAACAGTAAAGACATGGCCCACTGAATTTCCTTTTGAAAATCAATTAATTTTACTGATAGAAGATTTTGAATTATTGGCATTTGTTATGCATCAGAACGGCATAATTTTTGAAAAGAAAAAAAAATGTTCTGAAGGTAATACTTTTCAAAATTTTAATGCCAAAATGTCTTTCCTGTTGTCCGAAATTAAGTTTCATGATTTGCAAACATGTTTTCTGAAGATGCGAAATACATTTTTGGATGTATAGAATTTTTCTTTTATTGCTTAATATTCCTTTTCCATGAAAACACACAAACATAGGGACAGACAGGGACCTTGGTGCTCTGATCTCCGGCTACAGAAGCTAGCTCTGAGGACATGGAATGTCACCTCTCTGGCAGGGAAGGAGCCCGAGCTGGTGTGCAAGGTTGAGAAGTTCCAACTAGATATAGTTGGGCTGACCTCCACACAGCTTGAGAAGGGTTGAACTCTCTTCCACTCTGGAGTTGCCCACGGTGAGAGGCACCCAGCAGGTGTGGGTATACTTATTGCCCCTCGGCTCGTTGCCTGTACACTTGGGTTTAGCCCGGTGGATGCGAAGGTAGATGCCCTCCACCTTCGGGTGTGGTGATGGGTCCTGACTGTTGTTTATGCCTATGCACCAAACAGCAGTTCAGAGTACCCACCTGTTTTGGAGTCCTTGGAAGTGGTGCTGGAGAGCACTACTGCTGGGGACTCCCTCCCTCTGCTGGGGGACTTCAATGCTCACGTGGGCAATGAAGGTGAGACCTGGAGGGGTGTGGTTGGCCGACCCCCCCTAGAACCCCACCCTTACCCGACCAGAACTCAAGTGGTGTTCTGTTATTGGACTTCTGTGCTCATCATTGATTGTCCATAATGAACACCATGTTCCGACATAAGAGTGTCCACGTGCACTTGGCACCAGGACACCCCAGGCTCCCAGTTCGATAATCGATTTTGTGGACGTTTCATCTGTTTGTGACTTGCAGCCACATGTCTTGGAAACTCAGGTGAATAGAGGGGCTGAGGTGTCACCAATCACCACTTGGTGGTGAGTTTGCTCCGATGGTGGGGAAGATGCCGGCAGACTCAAACGTATTGTTAGGGTTTTTTGGGACCGTCTGGCAGAATCCCCTGTCAGAAGGAGCTTAACTGCCACCTCCAGCAGAACTTTGCCCACATCCCGGGGGAGGCAGGGGACAGGGAATAGATTCTGCCCCACGTGGGGAGTTCAAGTATCTCTGGGTCTTGTTCATGAGTGAGGAAAGCATGGAGCAGGCGATCGACAGGTGGATTGGTGCAGCATCTGCAGTAATGCAGACTGTGTATTGGTCAGACATGGTGAAGAAAGAGCTGAGCCGAAAGGGGAAGCTCTCAATTTACTAGTCGAACTACGTTGATACCCTCACCTATGGTCACCAGCTGTGGGTCGTGACTGAAAAAACAAGCTTACAGATACAAGCGGCCAAATGAGTTTTCGCCGCAGGGTGTTCGCTCTTAAAGATAGAGTGAGAAACTTGGTCATCCGGCAAGGTCTCAGAGTCGAGCCGCTGCTCCTCCGGATTGAGAGGAGCCAGATGAGGTGGGTCGGGCATCTGGTTAGGATGCCCCCTGGACGCCTCCCTGGTGAGATGTTCCGGACACGTCCCACTGGGGGGAGGCCCAGGTAGGTGAGGTAACTTTATTTGTACCCAAGGATAGGTTTGGTTGCAGTGAGTTGGCAGCTCACACATACACAGACATCATTTAAACCATGAATAAACTAAAAAGGACAGTGACATACAAATGACAACAATGCTTCAGATCAGGCATAGGCATTTTCCGGGATGCTCAAGCACCCCAAACAAGCTTGAAAAGTGTTTAACCATTCAGTACTTGGTTGAAATATATTTTAAAAACAAAAATACAGCACCCCTTTGCCTCAAAAATGGTTAAGCCCACACAGTCCCTCCGACTTATTCCTGACTGTGCTCATAGCGTGCCATCTACAATGTGCCACCTTATAGTGATATACAGTTATGTGTGTCAAGGCAATGGCTTAAACCAGGATATGTGGAACGTTTCTTAACTTCAATGACTCAATACTAACACACTACTATCATTACCATTTCTCCTTTTTGCTGCATTTAATCATAATTTACTAACAACATAACATGTTGTTCGGTAGGAGCTATATGACATTTTATTTCTAGCTAGGAAATGTTGCAGGTGGTCAGAGACAGCGCCACTGTGCTATGTTGGAAATGGAATGAGAGACGCTAGCAGTTGTGTCATGTAATATATTAATATTAAAGCCAAGGTGGAAATGAAATTGCATTAAAATATACAAAACAGACATTTATCTTGCCCGCTTGGCAGCTCAGCACCTCAAAACCTCTGATCCTAGAATCGCCCCTGCTTCCAACATAAAAACATGAATAAAACCAAAAACTGAAATGGAAATCACAAGGGAAAAAAATTCCGTACTGAATAAAAACTATTATGGCAAATACAGAGACTTCTTCTTTTCCTTTGAGCTTGTCCCGTTAGGGGTCGCCACAGCGTCTCATCCTTTTCCATGTCAGCCTATCTCCTGCATCCTCCTCTCGAACACCAACTGCCCTTATGTCTTCCCTCACGACATCCATCAACCTTCTCTTTGGTCTTCCTCTAGCTCTCTTGCCTGGTAGCTCCATCCTCATTACCCGTCTACCAATATACTCACTATCTCTCTTCTGGATGTGTCCAAACCATCTAAGTCTGCTCTCTCTAACTTTGTCTTCAAAAAGTCCAACCTTGGCTGTCCCTCTGATGAGTTAATTTCTAATTTTATCCAACCTGGTCACGCCGAGAGCGTCAACATCTTCATTTCCGCCACCTCCAGCGCTGCTTCCTGTTGTCTCTTCAGTGCCACTGTCTCTAGTCCGTACATCATGGCTGGCCTCACCACTCTTTTATAAATTTTGCCCTTCATCCTAGCAGAGACTCTTCTGTCACATAACACACCTGATACCTTCCTCCACCCGTTCCAACCTGCTTGGACCCGTTTCTTCACTTCCTTACCACACTCACTATTGCTCTGGACTGTTGACTCCAAGTATTTGAAGTCATCCACCCTTGCTATCTCTCCTCCCTGCTAGCCTCACTCTTCCCCCCACCCCTCTCATTCATGCACATATATTCTGTCTTACTTCAGCTAATCTTCATTCCTCTGCTTTCAAGTGGATGCCTCCATCTTTCTAACTGTTCCTCCACCTGCTCCCTGCTTCACATGTCATCTGCAAACATCATGGTCCACGGGAATTCCAGTCTAAGCTCATCTGTCAGCTTATCCATCATGACTGCAAACAGGAAGGGGCTTAGGGCTGATCCCTGAGGCAGTCTCACCTCCACCTTAAATTCCTCTGTCACACCTGCAGCACACCTCACCAGTGTTCTGCTGCCCTCGTTCATGTCCCGTATTATTCTAACATACTTCTCTGCCACTCCAGACTTCTGCGTGCAGTGCCACAGTTCCTCTCTGGGTACTCTGTCATAGGCTTTCTCTAGATCTACAAAGACACAATGTAGCTCGTTCTGACCTTCTCTGTACTTTTCTATCAACATCCTCAAGGCAAATAATACATCTGTGGTACTCTTTCTAGGGATGAAACCATTGCTTGCAAATACTCACTTCTGTCCTGAGTCTAGCCTCCACTATTCTTTCCCATAACTTAATTGTGTGGCTCAACAACTTTATTCCTCTCTAGGTCCCACCGCTCTGCACATTACCCTTGTTCTTAAAAATGGGCACCAGCACACCTTTCCTCCATTCCTCAGGCATCTTCTCACCTGCTAGAATTATGTTGAACAAGCTGGTCATAAACTCCACAGCCACCTCTCCTAGATACTTCCATACCTCCACAGGAATGTCATCAGGACAAACTGCCTTTCCATTTTTCATCCTCTTTAATGCCTTTCTAACTTCCCCCTTACTAATCATTGCCACTTCCTGGTCCACCACACTTGCCTCTTCTACTCTCCCTACTCTCTCATTGTCTTGATTCATCAACTCCTCAAAGTATTCTTTCCATCTGTCCAGCACACAATTTCAATGAAGTTGAACTGGCACCAGTCAACACATTTTCATCTCTATCCTTAACCACCCTAACCTGCTGCACATCCTTCCCATCTCTATCCCTCTGTCTGGCCAACCTGTATAGATCCTTTTCTCCTTCTTTAGTGTCCAACCTGGCATACATGTCATCATGTGTGAGGTTGCACCACCAAGTCTCCTTCGTTCCTTCCCTGCCAGAAGATACACCAAGTACTCTCCTGCCTGTCTCTCTGATCACCTTGGCTGTAGTGGTCCAGTCTTCTAGAAGCTCCTCCTATCCACCGAGAGCTTGTCTTACCTCTTCCCGAAAAGCCGCACAACACTCTTCCTTTCTCAGCTTCCACCGCATGGTTCTCTGCTCTGCCTTTGTCTTCCTAATCTTCCTCCCCACCACCAGAGTCATTTTACACACCACCATCCTATGCTGTCAAGCCACACTCTCCCCTACCACTACCTTACAGTAGGTAACCTCCTTCAGATTACATCGTCTGTACAAGATGTAATCCACAGGCGTGCTTCTATCTCCGCTCTTGTGTGTCACCCTATGTTCCTGCCGCTTCTGGAAAAAAATGTTCACTGCAGCCATTTCCAACCTTTTTTCAAAGTCTACCACCATCTGTCCCTCCAAGTTCCTTTCCTGGATGCCGTACTTACCCATACTTCTTCATCACCCCTGTTTCCTTCACCAACTTGTCCATTACAATCTGCACCAATCACGACTCTCTCTCTGTCTGGGATGCTCAGAACTACTTCGTCTAGCTCCTTCCAGAATTTATCTTTCACCTCTAGGTCACATCCTACCTGTGGGGCATAGCCACTAATCACATTATACATAACAGCCTCAATTTCAAGTTTCATCCTCATCACTCAAGCTGATACTCTTTTCACCTCCAAGACATTCTTAGCTCACTCTTCTTTTAAAATAACCCCTACTACATTTCTCTTTCCATCTACACCATGCTAAAATAATTTAAACCCTGCCCCTAAATGTATAGCTTTACAGCCTTTCCACCTGGTCTCCTGGACACACAATATATCAACCTTTCTCCTAATCCTCATGTCAACCAACTCCCGAGATTTTCCTGTCATAGTCCCAACATTCAAAGTCCCTGCATTCAGTTCTAGGCTTTGTGCTTTCCTCTTCTCTTTCTGCCTCAGAAGTCGTTTTCTACCTCTCCTTCATCTTCGACCCACAATAGCTGAATTTTCACCGGCGCATTGGGGCAAATTGTCATGGTCTGTGTTTTGGTTTTTGTTGTGTTTAGTTTCGTTCCATGTTTTCTTGTGTTCCATGTTTGTCGTGTGCTCATTAGGTTGTTGTGTCCACCTGGTCTCGTCTACTTTGTGTCGACCAATCAGCTCTCTCCAGCCACTCGTGTCTTGTCCAGGTGTTCCTCGTTGTCTTGTCAATTTGTTTGTATTTAGTTCCCTGGTTTCTTTCAGTTCTTGTCGGTTCATTATCGTTGTCACGTCTTGCCATGTCATAGTCGCCAGTTGTTTTTATCATTGTGATTAAATATTATTATTTTGAGATTCCCGCACTCCTGCCTTGCCTCCCTGCTTCCCTCCAATTGGGTCCACCATGTTCTTGCCTTGCGTTCCTCGCCTTCGCCCTAACCACGTACGTGACACAAATACAGTGACTAGGTCAGAATAAATCCATCCATCCATTTTCTGTACCGCTTCTCCTCACTAGGGTCGCGGGCGTGCCGGAGCCTATCCCAGCTATCTTCGGCCGAGAGGCGGGGTACACCCTGAACTGGTCGCCAGCCAATTGCAGGGCACATATAAACAAACAACCATTCGCACTCACATTCACACCTACGGGCAATTTAGAGTCTTCAATTAACCTACCACACATGTTTTTGGGATGTGGGAGGAAACCGGAGTACCCGGAAAAAACCCACGCAGGCACGGGGAGAACATGCAAAACCCTGGTGCTCAGAACTGTGAGGCAGATGTGCTAACCAGTCGGTCACCATGCCGGCGTTGGAATAATAATAAAAAATAGATAAAAAGATAAAAAAAATATTAATCATATAATAGTTTAATTGCCATTTGGACTGCATTTCAGTCTTTAAAAAAGGAGGATGACACATCCACACATACACACGAACGTAGTAACACCTCCTTATCTTGCGGGATAAGTTGTTTTCCAAGTGTGATTGATGCTGTTGTCTTTGCTGAAGCTGTGAGAGAGTTTGACTGTATGCCCTGATTAACTTTGCACTTCATTCCAGTCCGCCTCTTTTCTGTCATTATCAGAGTCCAGATTTAACACATACATCCCAAATATGTAATGTAAATATAAAATAGACAAGTTTTTCAGTTCCCCTCGATAAAGGGACCTTTGAAGTAAATTTTCCCAGTTTTCCATTTATCCACCACATTCCACTTTACAAGATGAATTACTATATGTTACCCGAAACATTGTCACATTTGGTTCATTTCGATGAGAGCTTTATCTGTGACTCAAGACGTTCTGGCTTCCTTTGCTGCGTTAGTAATCCATGAACTCTTACATTTCCTCATGACTAACTTTGGTGAGAATCTTTGTAGGCGGTTGTTTACTCTCTTCTTATGTTCCCTTCTTTTTTTTCAAGTATACTCTCCTTACTCAATGCAAGCTGTGCATCACTTCCTCTGCCGTTAAGGAGGAATGGGCAGCTCAGCAGTCCTCTCATCAGCCCACTAATGGGATCAGCTGCTCTGTCACAGACTCGGTGACTCCCCACTCGGAGTGGAGCCAGGCTCACTGTGCAGGATGAGGTCTTTTACACAAACATGTAGCAGGTAGCTTGGGTGATGTAAAACAGAAACACTTACAACTCTCGTCGGCATCCACTGAACCAAATCCCAGTTTAAGTTCAATAAGTTGAACTTGTGGAGATGTCAAATTCACTCGCGTTTTCTCAGGTTCTTCTGTTCAATGCTTATGAATCTGACTGGCAGCTAAAAGATGCAATGCATGTGGCACACATGCATTCTGTAAGTACTCTTATAAACATGGTTATTAACTTCTTAACACACATGTATTTCAATGCCCACATAAAACTATGCTTTAATATACATTAAATCCTGCCAAATATCAAGTGCTATAATCAACCTGTGTTTGATGATAGGTGATGCACTCTATATTTTCAAAAACAGGAAAAGGTCAGCTTGATTGTTACATGGCTTCTGCTCGATGATGAAAGTGAGATGATGGCCAGGCTGCAGTGAGAGTGATAGGCGTGAGAACAAATGAGAGAGAGCCCTTGTAAAAGGTGAAATGCACGACAAACTATCTCGAACTGTAAGAACCTCTAGTTTAAAGAGGTGAAAGGCCAAAATTGCTGAGAGTGCAGCATACGCCTTCTTTGAACAAAGTATTACTTTTACATCCCCTTTGGATAACGATGAAAACCGTGAAAAATACCCCTGAGGTCATACAAATAAGAATTTGACTTTTTATGGGGTCATGTAGAATCACAAGATAGAAAATTGATAAATGAAGATAACTGAAGACTATAAATTGCCCATTGGTGTGCATGTGAGTGTGAAAGGCTATTAGTCTCTTTAAGTGCCCTTGAATTGACTGGCAACTAGTGCACTGTTGTCTGCCTTTTGCCCAAAGTTAGGTGGCAGAGGGTTCCATCTTTCCATTACCAAAGATGCACTGTAAAAAAAAAAAAAAAAAATATGGATGGATGGTTCTATGATGGCATTACTACTACTTTTATTATTTTCCATTGGAAAAAAATGTTGACCACACTGTGTGTTCCACCTTGGACATTCCAGTGTATTCATAAAAAATGCACATGGTAAGAGATACCGTATCTTAGACATACTGCAGGACTGTATATTGTCTCCCCCATCAGAGATAATTCCCCCAAACTTGTCCAAGTTGTCCAAGACTGATTTGTTGTTGTTTTTAAAAAAAGGCATACACATATTAAGATAATTGTTAAAAAATAATAATACATATATTTTTTAACTAACACATCCACAGGTAAGAACTTTGAGTTCTGCTAACTGAAACATCATAAATCTGTTTTGCAAAAACCCTCACCCTGCAACCAATACAATTGCAACTAGTAGAGTACTGACAAGAAAAATATACTTAGCAATTTGGCCTCAGCTGTCTTGACAATCTTTGGTCACATATCCACTAAAAGCTTTACGACTGTTGTAGAACAATGATTCCTGAAGTTTTGAAGAACATTGTTTGACACTTATGACCTCGAGAGCACTGACAAGAAACCTCTGTGGACTGGAGGCTGAATCCTGTTTTGTACAAATAATACCAGTTGGGTTTAAATTGTGTATTGAGTGTGCATGTATTTTACTTTTATTTTTGGTGAATTCATCCAAATTTTCCCACACAGAAAAGGTACCAGTGATAGCAATCCAAAGAGATAGAATGAGGTGACATCCATAGAAGTTGAACTGTATTACCTTTTCCCAATGTGTTTCTGCTACTCACTGCAATCAGTAGTTTAAAAAAAAAAAAACGTCCACATTAAGTTAAGATCTGTGGTGTGTTGGATGCTGGTGGCCCCAGGTTTATTTGAATTAACGAAAAAGACCTCGGATAAGGGCAGACAAAACAACAAAAACCTTAGACTCAGGAGGTGTCTGGCATGTTTGAAGATGAAGAGCAAAAAACAGATGATACAACAAGACCGGGCAGAAACTGAAAGACTATATACTATACAGTATACTAAAGTGACAAGCTGATGACACACGTGGGTAGAATACGGGGCTGTCAGAACGAGGGAAAGACTAAAAGTACACAAAAGACAGGTGAACCTAACACAGGTAATCAGACAGGAGGAATTCATATTGTCACAAAAGGAGATGGTTTCAAAACAGTCGTCAAAAATATACCAAATGTAACGTCAAATAACATGCCTATGACATGCAATCATCAAATTATCCTCAGGAATCAAGAATTATAGGAAACCTTACACACCCTATTGTCTGGCTGAAATCAGTCCATTTGAGAGGCAGGCCCTGTCTCATGCAAGTGAGCCAGCCCTCACCCTATCCCAAATGCCGCTGGGCCAATGGCGAGTAAGAATGTTGTTTCCACGATGATTAGGGGCAGAGTTCGGGGTGGCTGCACTTTGTTCCCCCATCCAAACAAGAGAGCGCAAATTGTGAAGCACACGCGAGTCACGAAAAGACAGCCTGGGTCTGAATCGTTCTATCTCCAGCTTCCCGGCTATTTGATGGAAGTGACCCCAAGGGCTACTTTAAACCGCGACCGCGCCTACGTCTCTGCGGCTATCCCGCGCGCAGTTTGCCTTTATACTCGAGCGGCACCCGCGTGCACTGTTTTGAAAATGTCCTGTAGTTCTTCTCCAAGTCGGGGGTGTCGCTACGGCTGGTATTGACAAGGACACCACAGGGTGGAGTTTCCTCTGCATTTTATGGCCATTTTCCGTAGCCGTTCCTCATGAGTTTCCACCTTGGCTGGCACTCCAACACCTCAAAGCTACCGCTGCGGAAATTTCACGCCAGGAGTTCGCTGACATTGTGCATCTTTGTCATTTTTTTTAATGCTAGCATCATAAAGATGCATATATTTGCGCACCTCGTCGCACAGATCTCCTCAATCTGTTCCATGTTTTGTATTTGAAAGATGGCGGTATTGAGGAACCAAGGGGAAAGCTGAGTACGTCATCACAGCATGTGACTTAAACGGACCAATCACGAGAGATGATCTCCGTGGCATTCTGCGCGCGGCGACAATGTGTTCCCTGTGCACGTCAAGTGTCGCATAGGGGCCGCATAGGGCCCAATGCGTTGGTCACGTGATGCAATGTGGGCGCAGGAGTATAAGGGAGGCCTTAACACATCAAACTCATCATCATTCCTCTACCGACCTTGCATTGTGTCCTGTGTACATTCATGCTAAAACAGAAAAAGGTTTCCCCCATACTCTGCAAAGGTTGAATCAAGACAATTGGAATGTTCGTGTTTGTTGAAGACATTTCACCTTTAATGCAAAAGGCTTCTTCGGCTCTAAATTTTCACTGTGCAGTCCCTCTATTTATGCTTTGGTGGATGTGTTCCCTAGGAATGGTCAACAATACGGTGTTATTGTTGTTGCCCAGCGTGGTTAGTGAAACGACCATTCTTACCAATCAATCATTCATTCATCTTGTTAGGGCCACTCTTCCCGTTGAATGAGGCAATCTTTGTTGGGAGAGATGTCAGGACATTGTTATAGGCAGACGATAGGTAATACCTCAAATCCCCTCAACGCTTTAGAGACGGCTTTTCTAGTTTAACATAGGACGGCTTCTTTTCCACCTCTTTCAAACCAGCGGTCATCCCTATACAGAATTTGGACTTTGGTGTCCTTGAAGGAATGTCCCTTGAGATGCAAATGAACCGTTGACTCTGGACCCAAACGAGCCTCCAGTCGATGCTGCAGCATGCGCCTGTGCAGCGGCTGCTTAGTTTCTCCTATGTAGAAGTCATTGCACTCCTCACTGCATTGCTCTGCAGAAACAACATTGCTAAGTTTGCTTCTCAAGATTTTGTCCTTGGGGTGAACCAGCTTTTGACTGAGGGTTTTATTGGGTTTGAAATTCATTGAGATGTTATGTTTGGAAAAAATCCTTCTGAGTTTCTCTGACAAACCAGCCATGTAGGGGAGCACCACTTTCTGTCTCAGAAGAGACTCTAAATTGTCCAGAGTGTGAAAAGGAGACACGGGGGAGGAGATTTAGTTAATAATAAAAATAATTTAAGTTAATTGTCTTCACTCTTGGGGCGAAACACAGTCAGGTACATGCAGCAAAAAGAGGACCCGGATCTCTGCGGGATTTGAGGAGCTGTGGTCTTGATTTTCACATTTGTTATCAAAAGCCCACGGCTCCAAAGATGATAAGAGTCGTTCCACTCACACAGATACCGCTTTCTCGCCACTGTTCAACGAGCAACACACTTTAAAACACTCGCCGAGCATGCAGTCAGAACCGTGCAGTAAAAATAACCTACAGATAATACAGTACATTTCAGTCCTAAATAAAGCCACTCCAGTTTGGAAAAAGACACAAACAAAACCACTGGAAGGTGACTGGATGAGCAGTGTTGCCTGTTTTGCACGTTGGCAGCCTTAGCTCATGTCAGTTTCCTTGAATTTTGCGGCACTATGATTTTCCTCTTAATACAGTACAAACATGGACAGCATTCACTTCAGATAAATGACATCTTCCCTAAAAGCATGAAAGTGCTTTGAGACCGAACTGCATTCATTGGCTGTGTTTCTGGACTCTTGACCAAAGCCCCTTGGGAAGATTAACATTCCTGTGGGAGGGGACCACTATCTGTGTGCTTATAAATAGATGGATTATGCGATACACAACAAAACAAACAGCAGGTCGCTGTGTTGTAGCTGCATAACAATATGTGTTGTTGACACCACCAATCTTTTTACAGAAGTTACCAGTCAGAATTGTCTTTTTTTTCCTCAGGATTTGTATTTTATCTTAAGACTATTGTTCCCATTGTACCCCATTCCTTTTCTATCTACTCCCACTGCTTCCTCTGCAGCCTTTATCTCGACCTTTTGTGTGTGAGTGTTTGACCGGCGCATGTTTCCGATGCTTTGCATCTGCCATGTTGACATTCTTTTGAGGCCTGGCCCGCATTTCACATTTGTACAGGTCAGGCCGTTTTGTTTGCGTTAACTATTATGGGACACCCCCAGTTGTTATTTCGCACTTTGGAGGAACTTTCGAAATGCCTATGCTGGTGTGGTATGCTCTGTTGTTCAAAAAAAGACTCGAGGCTCAAGGGAGGTATCTTTGGAGTGTAGTTAAGCCAAGCTTCTGTCAAGCTATTGGACTCATTCGGCGGATTCTTCTGAAGCTCTGCATACTTAGAAGACAACCTGCATTCATTTGTCTTAGTAGCCTACAATGTGTGTCTGGTAAACATACAGTAGTGTTAAACAAACCCAGACCCCTTATGTTTTCCTAGCCTTAACACACACAGGAGTCACTTATTGAGAAACTTATTTCGACTCTTGAAATCATCAAGAAAAAAAGGGGGGAGGGGGGTGGGAATGTCTGACGGAACAAACCCAAAGTCAAAGGAAACAGTTTTATCTAAGGCAATGTTGAACAGCATGGGTCATAAAGTGGTTGCATTAATTAGCAAATTGGGAGCTCAACATTCCAAACAGGGTAGTCTAAACATATTCAATCTTGCTGTGACCCTCCTCCCACTTCACGCAAGTTCAATAACTTCTGTTATGAGAAACCTTAACTCTTTGAGCGTCGGCGATTTGTGTCTGTCTTGTGACTCGATTTGTTTATGAAACAGAGATAAAGAGGGGAATAATGCATATACACACATATATGCATAGTAATAATGTGGTGCTGTGTTTATGAAGCATCATGATAGTGCTGCTTTACAACGCAACCTTTGAAGTCCAACAGAGCTCCAGCTGTTCAGTATGAAGTTCAACCAAAATACATCCATCCATCCATTTTCTGAGCCGCTTCTCCTCACTAGGGTCGCGGGCGTGCTGGAGCCTATCCCGCCTATCTCCGGGAAGGAGGCCGGGTACACCCTGAACTGGTCGCCAGCCAATCGCAGGGCACATAGAAACAAACAACCATTCGCACTCAGATTCACACCTACGGGCAATTTAGAGTCTTCAATTAACCTGCCCTGCATGTTTTTGGGATGTGGGAGGAAACCGGAGTACCTGGAGAAAACCCACGGAGGCACGGGTGGAACATGCAAACTTCACACAGGCGGAGACGGGATTTTAACCCCGATCCTCAGAACTGAGAGGCGGATGTGTTTCTCCTGCACTTAAGAAGCCAGCTGATTTTCATTGTAATCAGGTGCGCGTAGGTGTCTCCACCAATCCGCACTCACCCAGGCGACTGGGAAAACAAAACACACGCGATCAACACTCAACACGGACAGGTAATGAATGAGATCATGACAAAATGTCCATTAAAGAGGTGGCATGAGGTATCAAAAAAAGTCAGCAAAGCATATGTAAGTAAAGTTATAATTGTACAATAACGTTTATAACACGTTATTAGGTTCTGAATAATTGAATGCGAAAGCTCCACAGGGCCCAGCAGCTTTCACTGTGCGGTACCGAGCAAGTAGAGAATTGCCAGCTGCTTCAAGAAACATTGCATAAGACATTGTTGGCTGTAGCCCAAAACAGTAAAGTCGTGAGCAATAAACAGGAAACAATGGGCAAATAAAAACACTAAAACGCTGTGGAAATAATCAGAGATAATTTCTGTGCATCCATTACAAACAAGCCTGCACATAAATATGAAAACAAAGCTACTTCAAAACATTTGACAGTCATTTCTTTTACACCCAAGGAATCTTATAAACCTTTTGCTGTGACTTGAAAGCCTGCAAGATCTGATAGCCTCAAACAGTAACAGAGGCACACTTCTGTTTATTTCCCCAATATAATGTGGCCTCCCTATCACACACGGAAATAAATAGACTGGCTCTTTCGATCTATTCTGCTCTGTTGAAGCTGATGTCCCAGTGATGCCGGGTGGGGCACAGGGGAAACAATTTCTCTATCATTATAGTCATTATCCCTATCATCACACATTTTTCCAAGAAATCCTCCATTAGTACACGGCATTTTAGCATCATTGTGTTTCTCAGCCTGGCCAGTTCTTCATGTTCTTTAAATGTTTTTGAATGGAAGTTTCCAAATGTAATCCTACAACTTCACAATTTTCATCATGTTGTGGCATACTTGCATGCCAGGAATTATAAGGGACATCATGCAGTGACCATGGAAAGCAGATGCAGGGGGCAAGCCACCAATTTACTATCGCCATCACATGCCAAGTTGAAAGCAATAAGCATTCTTTTTTATTATTATTGTGGCTCATTTCTGGTCTCTCTTGTTTATTTGACGTTGTGGCGGTTTGATAGCTTACGGTGACTGATACAAAAATGAAACCCACCTCCTGTGTGGGCTTTGATTGAAGAGACTGCACCCATAAAGAAACCATGCGGGACTTGCAGCAGGAAGTTTATGGGGAAATGCACGAGCACGTAGGCTTTTGCCACAAACGCATGTGCAGTAAAAGTGGAAATCCAGACTCGCGCCACGACTAATACACAGCTAAAAAAAACTTTTTTTTCCCGCATGCACTGCAATACAATGACTACATATGTATGAGGGAGGCAGCTGCTGTTTTCTTTTTCTCCAATACGTACTGTATCTACTGTATACACAAATGTGTATGTATGTTCTGAGAAAATACACAAATCTGCCAGTGCATGATGTCACAAACTACACAATTGTCTAACACATTTGAGTGTGGTTATCAGAAGCTAACGCTGGTGGCACTGTTATCTATAGTCTGTAACTTTTTGGGCTACGGTGAAATCTTGAAAAACGGCGGATCTTCGGCTCGGAGACACTTAGCATGGAAGTGGGTATTATGCAAATTAGCCCATTACGTGCCATTGGCGTGCCGATGGAGAACGGCTCACTCACAAACATATTTGCAGAATTTAGTTCACTTCCACACGTGATAAGTGGGCAGGCACTCCAGAGACCTAACGACTGTAATTTTATATGCTACAATCATTTCAAAAATATATTATTATAATTTGTAGTAGTAGTAGTAGTAGTATTAATTCATTCATTCATACATTGTGACCCACTTATCCTTTTCATGGTCAAGGTTTGTCATGTGTGTGTGTGTGTGTGTGTTCCGGGTTTTGTCTTCCCCCCTGTTTCACACACACCTGCTCCTGTGAGCATCTTCACCACCTGTGCCTCGTTCACCCTAATTACCCCTCGTATATAACCTCGTGTCTCATTTCCTCTCGTTGCCAGTTCGTTGTACCTTGTCGTCGCGTTCCAGCATTCCTTGTTTCCACGCCATAGATTCACAGTAAGACTTGACCCTGTTCCGATTATCGACCTTGCCTCTTTGCCTCATGTTTTTGGATACCGTTGCCTCTCTTGGATTGCCTGCCTGTGTACCGACCTATGCCCGTCTATTAAAGCTCTCTTTTTGGAAACTGTCCATTTGTTTTGGAGTCGTGCATTTTTGGGTCCTATCCTCTGTTCCGTTCATGACAAGGTTAGCATGAGCTGACTTTGGGCAAGAGGCAGGCCGCCTCCCTAAATGTCTGGTGCCCCACCATTTATTTTATTTTTATTTTTCAAATAAAAATGCCACTGGCAGTAAACACATTTTCTCACACTATATGCACGGAATTCTCAGGGAGTATTAGTTGAGAGGGTGACAGGTAGTCCATCACATTTGCTAGGGTTTCGTTTTGAACCCAAACTAGAGCAAACTAGAGCATGCTTAAAATAGTCATATACTGCAGCGACTTAAAACATCAGATTTGCACAATTCCTTTCTTTTTTTTTTTTTTTTTTTTTTAAGTGTCAAATTGCAGCTTAATGTTTACCAGGTGTCTACAGCAATCACAAACATCTTGCAGCGGCTGCTTTGCCACTTTGCTGTTCTCTCAAGGGAAAAAATGTTTGAACTTTATCATGATCACTGCATTTTGTCAATTTTGGCGTAATGTCATTTGGACTTTAAGTTGTAGGTTTGGTGCACACATCCGCTCAGGACATAAGCTAGATTTTGACTTTGCAAGTCTATTGACTATTTGGCTATTCATTTACAGAACAATAATACAGTCCAAAAACAAATTCCATTCTGTACAAGCGGAACATCTCAACATGTTAAGTGGCAGAGGACAGTAGTCTGTCCTTTTCGGGCTTATCAGGTGAAGTGTACATTTATTTAAGTGTCATTACTTACTCGAGTTGTCATTCACATATCACATACACGCTAGCAAACATTCTAAAGACCACAGATATGAATAGGTAGATACGACAACGCCGCTTTTGAGCTGCGTGGCCACCCCACTCGCCAGTCAGTTACAGAGATCCTAGTGCCCCTCAACGATACGTTTCATCACCGGAAAAGTTTGATCCTCGATCTCCCCACCGCCGTCGACGATTAGTTTAGGCAGCAGAAAAATACACTAGGCAAAACAGAAGCTGCCAGTTGCTCAACAATTGATCTAAGGGTTGACTTGAAGCCACTGACACAAAGGAGTCATGCTAAAACGTGTGTCTTGTGGTTGCTGGCTTCCCAAAAATCATTGGAACAATAGATTTCTTTAACTCACTAATATGTTTCTTTTTCCCTTCAAACTTCATCTTGGCCTTGCGGTGCTCTCCTAAATTTTCCATGGTGAAAACCATCAGCGCTATCAAAAGCAATCTCCACTACTTTTACACTTGTCAATTGCCAGTTGCCAATAGCGTGTGTAATCTGTTACAGTAAGGGAGATTAAATGGAGCCTTCTGTACCGATTATAATCAGTTTAGAAGCCCAAACTGAATGAAAATGCTCCATACTGTATAAACACCTCTATCGGAATAAATAGGCCAAAGGCGAACGGAATTTAATTGGAATATTCCTTTTGCCAAACCAATCAGAAGTAAATCTGTGCCATGTGAGTCATTATTCAGAATAGAGCCGGGAAAAGCTCTGTCTGTGCATGTTCCATCTCGACGTAGATGCGCAGTGACATCATCTGTGAGCATAAATATGGCGGCTCCCGTCAGAGCTCGTATGCGACGGAGATCTTGTTTTTAACTACTAAGAAGTTGTTTTTATCAAGCGTTTTTTTTTTTAAAATAAACGTATAAAAACAATCCCAACTACTGTGCTAAATAGACGACGGACCTCCATCTTTGTGTATACACCCAATTGGAATAGATCATGTCACATATTAAGTTGACCAGAGATCTTGACGAAAAAGTCACCATGCAAACGCAGTCAGTGAGATAACACGCAATTTAGCACGCGCTATTTCAGATATTAGTAAGTTAGGCCCAGTAAAATATGAATTACACATGAAAAAGATACTTTACTGATTATAATGTAGTACAGCAATGTTTTTCGAATTGCTTCATTGACAATTAAGACCATCAGGGGATTCATAATTAAAAGAAAAAAACTCTAACGGCTGTGTGACCATTCGGGAGCTGCAAATCACTGCTCGTTTTCCTGTTTCGTATACTGCACAACAAACAGCACCGACAGGTGTCTGTCCACCATCTTGGAATTGGGTTCATTAGCACATTATATGCCCCAGCTTTTAGGCTAAAGAATTTTAAGTTTATGAAAATAGTGTGCACTAATCCTAATGGTTTAGCCTGTCAAAATTATGGCAAAATATTGTGTTTTCCACGCAAAGCTAACATTTGTCTGGAGTGTGTCTGTGGGGGAAGCTCTTGTCCAGGTGCACAGAGTTTGCGTATCCACTTTGAGGCTCTTTTTTCTGGAGAAATGTTAGGATTCTCTCATAATTATAGTACATAGATTTTAACGCCACCATCAACTGCTCGTGAGAAACCAATGACCTTTTTGCCTTGGGCTACTGAGGTTAAATCAAGGGGGCTGGCTGCAAATACAATGCCAGTGTTTGTTCTAGCTATTATCAATGTCACACATAAAGAGCTATAACATTTATATTTTTGTAAAAATACGTTGATAGCAGCCTGCTCGTGTGTTGCGGCCTGATAATCCACATCTGCGTTTCCACCACCAATATCCAATGAGGGAAAACATTGACACAGATGTATCCAAATGTAGTGCCAGGTAGGACCATCTCTGCAAAAATCCCCACAGGAAGTCATATGTTTCATGTTTCCAGCAGCAAAAACAGTAGCCTGGACTGGATTACTGATTTTTATTATAGCTACCATTGCCAAAGAAAGGAGCAAAACAAAAGAGAAAAGAAGAAATTAAGGAAGTGTGAGATTTACTGTCACTAAATTGAGTTAATCCAGTAATCCCACTTTTATAAGTGTTGCCAAGACACTGTCTTTTCTTCCTAACTCCCTAAAAGGCAGAGTCCAGTCTCGAACGTTTGGGGTCTGCTCAGAGCAAACGTGTGCTTGACTGCATTCTGCTCAAGCTTGCCCATCACCAGCTTCCCTCATGCTGGTGTATAAGCCTGGCAGGAGGGAGCAGCTTTAATGAGAGTTTAAAAAAAGCAACAGGCTCTAGGGAAGAAAGACCGCCTTTGTGTGTGTGTTCTGCTTCTAATAAAAAAAAGAGAAAAAAAAGAAGAGAAAAGGACACACACGTATTTGAATGTGCTGGGAGGAGCGGACAGTCCCGTAAAACCGCCAGCGGTGCCGCCCCGCACTTGTAGCCGTGTGCGCATGGCTCAGTTGCACCACAACAGTGAAACTGCATCCAAAGCCAACACCACACTACCTGTGTTTCCCCTTGCATTCCCGCAACTTGGAATTGTTTGTTTTCTAAAGGCCCTCTTTGTCCTTTGCAGATGTGTATGGTTTTGGCGGGGCACACAGTCTCCTACTGCTTGATACTAGCTCAGGAGAGCTGTTATGCTGAAACAGATACAGGCCCCCTCAATATCCACACTGATGACTGGTAAACCACTGGTCTGCTCTTCAGTGCTCTGCACATTTCCCTCAAAGTGAGAGGCCCGTGAGAAGCTACTGTACTCTATATACGGCAATGTGTTGGATTACAGGGAGTTTCCAAACTCCTTCAGTTTCTTAGATGTGAGTACTTACAGTATGAATGGAAATGTTAGAAATTCGGTGTGTTTTGCACCACGTTCTTTCCTTCTCCCGGAGGTGATGGCGTCCCACACGTGCCAGCGCACAAAGCCCAGCATTCATCCTTAGGTCCTCTACGCCCACTGCCCCGACTGCATGGAGAGCAGCAGCCGACGGGACGAAGCACGACGTAGGACTGATATTTCATGGAAAAGAAACACAAGTACTGAATGAACAGTGCTCCGAACACACCGAGACAGTTTTCTTTTTAGCATCTGAAGGGTTAGTATTAACAGACAACACAGCAGTGTTCGCAACTTGCGTCTTCTGAATGAGTCCAAAGAAGCCAAGTCACCCTTACAGTACCCTCAGTGCATGCACAGCTCCAGTAACAAATGTCTTTATACTTCGGAGAAAAGTGTGAAAAAGTTTAGACTTGACAAAGTTCCTTGCATTGTTTTTTTTTTTTGGAACTATTCTCGAGTGTCACGTGAGTATAGAAGCTCATTTTAGGATGTTGTACAGTATGAATAAAAAAAATGAAGTCAGTGCTGTAATCTTCCCTCTGCAGTTTTAAAACTAAATAACACAAATTTCCTCCTCATATCCATGCAGAATCAAACAATTAAAAGGCATAATAGTCGTCCCTGGACAAAAAGAATCTGTTGTAAAATACTGTTCTCATTCTGTGCTTGATACGGTGGCCTGGAACAATATAACAAATTGTGAAACACGTCTAGAACACTTTCAGAAAACAAATGAACAAAATCCAAAACACTTTTACATTTCAGAAAACACATTAACAAAAGCATACATTTTTTTTTACCAAAGACGAAACACCCGGAAACGGAACGTCCCATTTCACAGACATTCTTAGAAATCCCACGCCCATTCTCGGCAAGACCCGCCCCGCTTCAACCTGATTGGCTCCTGCATCGCGGGAAGGGGAGGCTACGCAGATGGAACGAGATGTCCATCCCAAATAGCGATTGTATATACGGACGTCCCGAACAGCGAGCCTGTATAGCTAATGTTTATGTATCCCAGCAACGCGGCCAGGACACCTGTTGTTGTGTAATCAGTACTAGTATCTGTGCTAATGTTACCCTTTAGAGTTGTTTGAAGTGCTACTACAAAGGTTTTTGCACACTAAAACGATGCGACAATATTCATTGAAGTCAATATGTTAAAACAGAGACAAATTGTACAGGGGATTTTATGCACTGTACATTCATTGGTTTCAGACTTTCAGTCTTTTGAGGCTCAAGTTACAAAAGCATGTCTAACACAGTTGCTTCATTTTTACAATTGCTTAAAAGTAAATTACACAACTTTAAAAAGGAGCCCAGGAGCAACATTGGTCTCACAGGCAAAATAAGACTATTCTTGAGTAATGATGGGATTTTCCATGAGTGAATGTGCCGGGAACATTGGCGAGCGGTGAGCTCTGTGGGTGCCAACTGTGAACTGTGTGGGAAGAGCAACAAGACTCGAGAATACAGTAGGTGGGTTTTCTTTTATCCCTGAGAGCTGGCAGACGATGTGGTCAAACTTATCACAGGCAGCGCTCATTCGATGACATCACCTTTGAATCATCAAACGCCATTTCCAATAAATCTGTCTCCTGCAAGTGAACATATCAATGCTTCACTTAAATAACTGAAATGAAATGTGACTTTCCCCTTTTAAGTTGCTCCATACATCATTCATTTATCTATATTTAGCTTACTGCTTCACAGATTTTGCAAAATAATGGCAATACATCAATTGCCCTTAGCTATTCCTTTCACAGGTCAAATATAATTTTAAGCACACATTTGACACGGTAGCTACTCTGCGTTGTGGGTAGGTCTTAACACTGTTCAAGTGTGGGTGGGCCACATCCCAGCTCTAAAGTACAAGATTAAAAAAGAGAACAAAGAAACAAGTTGGAGTATCAGAAACACAATTTCAATAAATGTTCCACTCTTCTGATCATAGTCAGCAAAGGCCCGACACGACATGAAAGCTTTGCGAGATCTCGCGAAACCTTTATGAGATCTCTCAAAAAAGTTGCTTTTATTCCCCAACCTTTATTTTGTCTCCTTAGAAAGGTAATGCAGAGAGAGGTACTAAAGTCGACCCGTTATTGTGGAAAAAATGTACCAGAGGGGTTGTATATGTCAGATGTTTTCTTGTTTTTTTTGTTTTTTCACAAAGAAATTGTGGAAACTATCACATTGCATGATACCTCAATGTTGTGTTTTGCATTTTTTTCCCCCTACGGGTCTGTCTAAAATGAGGTGTTTAGAGACAAACCTGCAAAAGTAGGCTATACACCAAGGGTTCTCAACTGTTGTCACCCTGGGACCCGCATTTTCCTATGGTTGCCAAGCCGCGACCCCCTTTTACAAAAGTGAAGAACAATAAAGAAAACAAGTTGGTCTAAAACATGTATGTCATATTTTTAAACACAACAATTAACAACAAATGCGAACGTTCAAAGTGCCTTTCAGAGCACCCTATTATGAAATAGAGGATGAACATGACAACTTCATGCACAAAAATGAAAAAAGTAAAATTAGCTATCAAGAATGATCAAAATACGGCCACAAAATTTCACTCATCTTGGCACCGATCAAAAAAATGTATTTTCCAAAGAAAAGCCAAGTCCGACCTGGGATACACAAACTGGACAGGGTGTCCTAAAGTTTTTTGCTTACAGAATTTGTATCGAAGTTGGCCGTGTGCTGTCCCGTAGACTATCAATCACTAAGCCACACTAACATGGTAGTAAAGTAATAATTATATTATAAAAAACACTTGATAAATAAACAATCCAATGAATAACAGTAAGTATAGCATTAAGTGAGGGTGCCTTCTTGTGCCAAGTGCCCATGTATTGTTTTTTTAATGTGTATTCTTATGGCGCTGCGGAAACTAGTTCATTGCACGCCATTCGTTACCTTGAAACATTGTTTATCGGTCCCATTGAGGCCCCCTCCCCCCTTATAATCTTTTAGGAGCTGTCAGTGACCCACCCATTGTGGGTCCGCGATCCACTTTTGAGTCACGACCCACCAGCTGAGAATCGCTGCTATACAGAAATGTATGTAATTGCAGCAGACTCGCATTCGACGCGTTAAGAACCCAGCATAACCATACACAAGCTAGAGTACTGTTTTATTGTTTTCACATTTTAGATTGGTTACTACAGTTCCACTGTTTATAAAATATTCCTGCAAGTTTTTTTTGTTAAGGCCAAGTATACTATATATAGGAGCTCTTGTGTTGCATCTCATTCTAAAGTTGAAGTGGTCATAATGTGCACAATCATGCGTTTTTAAATTTCCAGTAGTACTATGTCTAGCCATGAATGTCATGACCTCTATTGCTTTGAAGTATTTGAAGTTTCGATACCTGCAGGCACCACGAGCAAGCCAGACATCACTTGGATCACCACGTGCTGTTCCCCCCCTCTCGTTCACTGTTATGTCTTCCCCTTGCTTTCTAATTTATGCAGCAGCTGTGGGCAGTTTTTCCAAGATCTTCCGATTCTTACTTGCTTTCTTCGTTTAGAATCTGTGTTGCTTTAATTCATGTCCCTTTCAGATTGTGTTTGATAAGGCTCTCTTTGTTGTGTTGTCTGAGCGCTGCAGTTGTGACTCCCAACTTTATCTTCATAGAATTCCTCAGCTCCTCTAAAAAAAAAAAAAAAAAAGGTGATTTACAGAAACACTGAGAATCCATGGTGAGGGAATGGCTGTCGGGTATTCTATCCCAATTAAAATACTGTGTATATTGCACAACATTTTATTCAACAACACAGCATGTTCATTCATTCTTTCATTCATTTCATTAAGTTGAAATAAGTTTGGGCCAAAATGGAAAGTCAATACAAGTATTTTTTACAGGTGTCTTAACTATCATATTCTGTATGTTTACGACGCAACAACCTAGTAATATGGGGATGTTTTTTTCTTTGCGTTTTAATTGAAGATTCCATCCATCCATTTTCTATGCCGCTTTTTTCAGCTGAATTTAGGAAAAACAAGACTTACCCCTGGACTCGTCCTCAGTCAGTTGATTGCAGATTCACTTACACTAATTTCAAATTGATCCCTGTTTACATGGCCATGCATTAAACACTGTAAACTAAATCCAGACCACTAGCTGAAAATGTCAGTGTGTCAACCCACAATTGTAGACCCATACTTGGTATTTTGCCATACATTTTGTCTGGCACTCAGAGGCCTACAGAACTGAAATTGCTGCCCCTGGCAGGAAAAGGAATTTCCACTCATGGCTTGGATGCTCAGTGATCTGAAGTCTCACAAGATTTGCTGACACCTCACATCACAGCACACGTGCCTGTTCAACCTTCAACTCCTCTTTGACTGTTAAGGCACATTTTTCCAGAAAACGTTGGTTGAACTCCAATCTGTCAGCATTTTAGGGGGGGTCACCATCGAAGGTTCCACTGTATTCTCTTGTGACTTCAAGTTGCCCTTTACAGCTTCATAGAATTTGTTGCCTTTAATGTTCGATCTTGACATTTTCATGGCAGCTGACAGCAGGGTTATAATAGCAGCAACTTTATTCGAAACAGACATTTGTGAGCACAAGCCTGTCCAATCAAATCGGCTCCTCTCATTCCCTTTAAAAGTCTGTTTATACTGAACTGCAAGGAGATCATCTATACTGTATCTATGCCATGAAGTGGATACTTGGAGATCATCCTCATCCCAGAATCTTTAGTCTGACCTTTTTCAAACACTGAAAACAATGAATTTCATGCATGAACCATTTGGCATGAATTGAATGAGTTGCAAGAGTTACTAGTCTCGGTCAATTACAAGAGTGCACAGTTAAGGGCTCGTGTTGCTCAGGGTGACCACAGTGTGAGACTCAGCAAGTTAACCATTGACTTGAGAACGTGGAGCGATAGCTGAGCGGGACCTCTCCACACTACCTATTAAACCTTGTGACCGCGACCTCACGAGCTTCCCCTGCTGCGCACAGCACAGGGACCCTGCTGGTCTTGGAAAAGAACGCGTACAGCCTCTTTATCGTGAAGGTCAGCAGCGACATTGTGGCGTTGTCATGTATGTTTAGCTGGATACTTGAGACTAAATAAATATGGACGGAAGTCAGCATACCAAACAGATCAGACTATTTACATCAAACTGGCCTGGAGTAACAAATTAGACATTGTATACACTTTTTGATACACTCGTCAAACATAACTACACTCTGTAATACAATTCAAACTGTGCACCCTAGACTTCTTCCAATAGATCCCAGTCCCTCTAGTGCAATATCATCATTCTACACTTTCTCAATGCTGCTAAAGTGACAAGCAGCCACATAGTATTTATGGGTGCTATACGGTGAAAGCCTGGAATCTTCCATAGTAAATATTTCAAGACCAAAAGGTTTTTTTGCTAACATGTGCCCTGTGTAATGTGAGATCATGGAAAAAAAATTAAAGAGGTCAGTATTCATACAACATAGGGGGTAGCACTTTAGCAGGGCATTACATTGCACCCCCATCCACTAGACACAAATTTGGAATTGATACTGGTTCATCTTCAGAAGTTTGCATTTAGTAATGCCATCCATCCATTTCCTGAGCCGCTTACCCTCACAAGGGTCAGTGCTGGAGCCTGTCCCAGCTATCATCGGGCAGGAGGCGGGGTAGCCTAGGTTGCGCTTTTGCTCTGTTAGCATTGTTTTTAAGTATAAACGTCCCAAGTTCATAGAACAAACTCACAGCTCTCTAGACCAGGGAAGGGCAACTTAAATGATGGTGTGGGCCACAATTTTTTTTTTTCAGCGACACCGGGGGGCCACATGGGACTGCAATTTTCTTGGTCAAGTCTACTCTTACGGCAGCTTTTCACCATTATGTCATTACTCTCTCTTTCTGCTGATTTTCATCAAGGCATCACCAATCATCGGGCCCTATAAGAAGTGATTTCTGCTATCTTGTGGTGAATGGTATTATTACAACTTAAAACTGCTTACGGTAAAAGAAACGTAAAGTATTTATTGTCACATGTGGGGAGTAGCTGGACCCAAGAGCAGGCGGAGGCAGATGTAAAATGATTAACAGTTTATTGAGGAAAGGTTATGGAGGTGGTCCTGGATGTGTTGGCAGGCGGCAGCGTGGACAGAACAGGCAGCTGGCTTGGTGGCAGGAATGATGTGGGTCAGGAACACAGGGGAGCACTGGGAACAAGGAGACACAAGAGTTAACAAGGGAAGACAGGAACAGTATAGCTTACTTGACAAGGTGGGCCGTGGTACCGCTAGGAGAGGCTGCAATACTTTGGCAAGAATTTCCAGGAACAGGCAGGCTTATATACACCGGTGGTGATGAGGCTGATTGAAGACAGGTGCTGAAAACAGCGAGGGGAGGGGGGAGAGAGAGGACACAAAGCGCCCCTCCCGGCTCCAATAATGGAACTGCAGGGCAGTATATGACATTTATAATTTTTAAAAAACTAATTTGGGGGCCCCTATGAGTGTGGGCCACATGTTTCCTTCACCCCGTTTTAAAAAAAATAAAAATAAAAAATAATTACTCCCCCGCCCCCAAATTATTGAGGGACCACTCCAAGTGTGCTTATAGACCGCATCGCTGATCTAAACAGTGAATTTGTGGATGCAGTGGCTATGAGGTGCGTGTTTGTGGTTGTTTTCCAAGCTGTTTTATAGGAAATTTGCAGTCGCTTTTTCGATTCAAGACTCGAAGCACAGCCACCTCAAGCGCTGACCCTTGTCATCATGGTAACAATATCTATACTGTACTCATCACTGGTCCCGCAGTAAATGGGATGGGGTGAGGGCTGGCTCACTTGCAAGAGATAGGACTGCTTGCTCAAATTGGGCTAAATTGAGCAAGACAAAAACAGGGTGTGCAAAGTATGGCATAATTCTTAACCCTCTTAATGAAAGCATGTCACACATGTTAAGACACCTTTTTGGGATGTGGGAGGAAACCAGAGTGCCCAGAGAAAACCCACGCAGGCACGGGGAGAACATGCAAACTCCACACAGGCGGGGCCGGGGATTGAACCCAGGTACACAGAACTGTAAGGCTGACGCTCTAACTAGTCGGCCACCGTGCTGGTTTTGTCATACTAAGGTCCGGAAAAGGCCACTCTGACAGCTACTTCTGAACCAGTTGTCCATATTTGGCTAAGTCTGCCCCCTTTCCTGTGATTGGTTGACGTCGTGTAGAAGACCCACTTGTGAGAGTGAGTGAGTTATGTTGACAGCGCTGGCTCGGAAGTAAAGAGGTAGGCGGAGATCTTCGCGAGTGACATAGGTAAGCTAGAGAAATTCAAAAGACCTCTCAGGCCTCTCAGCTGAAAAATGTCTGGAACTCAGGAATGCGTGGACGATTTTAATTCCTATTTCACATGTTTACTAAGGTACCATAGAGCCAATACAACAATCCAAATACTATAAAAAGTTGGTTTGGTAAAATATGGGACCTTTAAGGTACAGCAAATACAGTAAGTATATATTTTTAAAAACAATAGTGGCTGAGCAAAGTTTAATTATGATTTTCACTTATTTTGCTTTCACTACATAAAGTACCTGAATAGCTCAGTATACAAAAAAAAAGCTACAAATAATTATTTTTTAATCTTCATAAAACTCTGGTAAAAAGTGATCTTTCCCTGGGAGTCAATTTTGAGGAGGTCTGCAAACAATTTCTCACAGGAAGACAAATGCTGTTTTTCAATAATATGTGACAACGGGTGGCCAAGGTGTTGAGGTCCAATGTTAAATCATTTTCTGGCACCACAGACGGTTCCATCGTGACTCTACCAGTAAAAACTGAACGTATATTGACTATAATTAACTAACTCTTTTATCCAGATCACCAAAATGTGTGTCATGTGCCACCCCTTCACAAAGTTTCATGCAAATTATGCAGTTACAGAGGCCCTTGGTTTACCATGCATTCTGATGCCTCTGATAAACCTGAATGTACCAACACTCTCTATTGCTAGCTTATGATAATGCAATAGCGGACATGATTACAGTAAATATTTGTATAAAAACACATATACTGTATGCTATGAACATAAATGTAATCAAAGGAAAAATGGAGAACAATTTCTTAACCCTACTCCTGTGGTTGGCTTGCTCACCAGAAGTGATGCAAGCTAGTTATTTGCATACCGTTCACAACCGAGGACCATGTATAATATATGATATCAGAAGAATTTGCTTTATTGGCCAAGTACTGTATGTAAAATGAAATATATATATATAAGTACTGTATGTACAAAGAAATACAGGAGGCGTCTTGAAGCTGTCATTGCAAACAAAGGCTTTTGTACAAAGTATTAAATAAATACCAGATGGCGTGTTCAATACTTTTTCCCTTTGTCATTTCACATTATTAGACACAACTTAATTTCTGAGTTTATTTGTTTTACTTTCTTTGTATGTATGGATTACTTGGGTTGTTCCCAACATCTGGTGAAATTTTCATGTTAATAGCACATTTGGAAATATATTTAATGAGAAAATGGTGACGTGTTAAATACTTATTTTAGCCACTGTATATACTAGTTTTTGGGTAATCCTGTTGACGAAATAACAAAACAATAAATTGAATCAAAAGTTACAAAACTATCATTAGTTACAAAAACGTTACAAAATGTATCCATCCATTTTCTGTACCGCTTATCCTCACTAGGGTCGGGGGCGTGCTGGAGCCTATCCCAGCTATTTTCTGGTATACCCTGAACTGGTCGCCAGCCAATATATATATATATATATATATATATATATATATCTTTTTTTAAACTTGCCAGAAATCTCTTCTGAATACCTTGGTGACTTTTACTGGACTGAAAGTAGTTGCGCCATTACAACTCTTTGTTGTTGCCTAATCCATGATATGACCTTTTTACCCACATAACAGCAGACGCACCTAATACGTCTAGAAATATAGTTCATGGAACACATTTGGCAAGTGTGCAAACCTCACTTTTGCCCTTTTTCCCCTGCACATCACTGAGTCTGCACGGGCGGACATTTGGTAGAGGCTATACGTTTCCAAGTCATGCATCAATCAACTTATCTGTGTGTTTTCACAGAGCAGGTCTGTCACTAATGCAGTATTTCATCTCCCCCGCTCCCCCCTGCAGATCCAGCTACTGTGATGTAGAGCCAGAGAAGGAGGGAGGGGCAGGAGGAAGGCTTGAGTCCTTCCTGCCCATAAACGGCACCGCTGGGGAAACACCAGGGAACTGTAAAGGTAAAAAGTAAGCTACAAAGGGAAACACCTAAGAATTTTTACTGACAAACTGACTGTATTTTTTTTTAGGGTACTTTCACAGTTCATGGTCAAGCTTATTCTCTTACTGATTTGTTAACAATCTCACTAATGCCTAGATCAGACTACAAGATTTTAGCCCCGATATTGACTCGCGGGCGATTTCCCATCCCGACATATTATGTCAGGAACAACAAAACTTCTTGTAGTGTGACATAATCCACGACCAACGATTTGGCCCTACGATACCCTTATGACGGCAAAATAAAAAGTCAAGCATTAGGATAAGCGGTACGTGACATATCAACGACAACTCTCCGACAACGCACCTTGACGTCGACCAATAGGATTGCGCATTGTGACCGGCGCGTCGCCACCCGTGCTTGCTGTTGTCAACGTACATGACAACATTCCTTCACGCGTACAAACCAATGTTTACCGAAACTTTAGAGCATGATTCGACACGACGCGCGCATGTTTACATACAACCGTTAGTGCTAGCACTAGCTTGCTAGGCTACATAACGTTTTGCTTCCTGCTGCGAGCTGTATCTTATTACAAGTAAAAGTATGTGAACATACCTCAAGCAACCCTTGAATGAACATCCTCTCCCCAGCACTGGTGACGACCCCCAAACGTTTTCCCCAGTTTTGTTCTTTTTTTCCCCATACAATACACTAGCGCAATCCATTGTTGTTCACGTCGCCATGGTAGCGGGTGTATGTGGTCGCATTGACCGGTGACACATTTTCTGGTTCTGCCTCTCCGACAGTGTTTGATTTGACAAGATAAAGCCCAGTGATCGTAAAAGTAGGGATGCGGTGGTATCGGAATACTTGTCGTGTAGTGTTGACACTGTCTACCCGAGATACGGCAACATTTTATGCCAGTAGTCTGACATAATGCAATCGTGAAAGACCAAATTTGTCTTGTAGTCTAATCCAGGCATTATACTGTATGTCTGTCATGACAGCTGCATATATTTTTATATCAACAGTGAAAAAAAGAGTAAGAGACTGATAAAGTGCCTTTTTATCAAATGATCATCCGATATTCTCCATATAATAAGCCGATGTATCATCAAAATTATTTCAAAGATGTCATTTTAAAATTATAAGTAAATATTGTTACTTTTAAATATGTAGTGAAGAGTACTGACATTTAAAAGTGCTTGTTATTCATTGATAATTTCACAATAGGAAGTCAAAACTCGACATTTGTAACTGCTGATGCAACCACTGTGACAATCGTAGCCACCCTGACAAAACAATTAGCGTCACTCAGCATCGTAATGTTACTGTCATGTTACTTTATACTGTATTTACCAATTCAGCATTGACATGTTAGTCCCACTACATATCTCCCAACTGTATTGGGCAGATGTGAGGAACGTAGCGCATCATCTGATCACTGAGCACCTCTTTAAAGCAATGATTCATGGGAAGCACTCTTTCAAAGTGAAAGGTGATCAAAGGCGTGGTAGAGGTCTGTTTTCGCTTTATGATTTTGTGCGTGTGTGTGTGTGTCTGTGTGTGTTGTCGAATGGCAGGCCCCGTGATCCGATGGTGGAATTCTATTTTCCACAAGCCCACATCTGTGTTTGTTAATGGGCCGAACTAATGCAAAATAATCTCTTCAGAATGTTTTACCAAATAAATGTGGAGTATAGGTAGCATAACCGTTATCAGTGACATATATAATTACTTTCGCTATGCTTGAATGATTTGATTGCTGTTCTGTTCAGTATAAATATACCAAAATGTTAAATGTACCTGGCTTTATGCCTGGGGTAGGAAATATTTTCTCATTTTAGAAGCTTACACACCAATTGAATTTGTAAAGCACATGTTTGCTATTTACGTATCTTGTCCTTTTTAAAATATAAGCACACTCTTGATTACTGCAAAGATTCAATTATTGTACAAATATGGTACAGTTATTTTGTTACAGGTTAATATGTCCCAATAATAGAAAATAATAGAAAACAAATATTCAGAATATATGGCTAAACTGATGGGTTTTGTTTGGCTTTGTTTTGTTTTTACTCAAGTAGACATTACTTTACACATTACACTGCGTGTACACATCGATAACTTCACCGAGCAGTTAAGTACCGTATGTGCCGGTTATCAGAAGCTAGCACTGTTAGCTAACACTAAAATGTGCTTCTAATAAAACTCAGTGCATACCTTTTGGTGTGGCTCATTTAAAGAAGCATCTTCAGAAACAAGTATTTGTTTAATGTCAGCGGGCAGGCACCCAACTATTTGTATTGAAGCCGTTAAAAAGTTCAGTGTTCTACAATACTGTATTTACTATCATATTTTTAAAGCCCGCTGTCCAGCATTAATATACATTGTCACCGATAAAAGTTTGCTTTAAGAGTTTGTGTTTTTAGATTTTTTGTAAATATCAAATTCATCTTTCCATTATTCGACCACCCACCAAAGCGTCCATCCTTATATTCACTCAGTGACCAAATTCTTTCATCCAAATACAAAAGAAGAAAATCCATTGACCTACGCATTCACTCACTTACCATACCATCCATTCATCCATTTAATAATCCACCTATCAAATCATCTACTCATCCATTCACCGAGCTATCCAACCATCCATTTGTCTTTCCGTCAATTTACCCACCGACTAAACCACCCGTAATCCTTCCGCCTACAAAATTATCTATTCACCTGCTTACCACATCATCCCGAATACTTCTGTCCATTGTCGCAAATTGAGATTTTCAAGCTCGGAGTTACATTGCGGAAGCCACTTTAAGTTATAATTTGCCCTTAAATCAGCCTTTTCGTTTTGATTTATTCTTGGCGTTATAGTTTGACTCCGTCCTTACCGAAGAACTACTGGACCAGAGGTCACCAGAAGCCTTAAATGGAAGATACATTTTGTTAAAGGACCATGACGGTTCCACCAAACGAAGTTGATCTGAAAAAAGGAAGCCCTAGTCCATCCCCTGGAGAAACGTTCACCCTTTCGCCCAGAGAGGTCAAATGTCAGTTCAGTCCTACCCAGGCGCTTGTTTGTTCAGTGGGTCACCACCTGGATCTGTTTTTAATGCTCGATGGCAACCTCAAATGTGCCTTTGTTACAACAGGGGGAGGTTGACACCATTTATCAAAGATGTGAGAGGAAAACAAAGTTACTTTTTGTCAGTTTAATCATGATTGTGGGTTCTTTAATTGTTTGATTTGCTCATTATTCTTTATATTAGCTCTAGCTTTGTATTTATTTCCTATCCACCCATCCAGAGAGGTACGACTAATGTCAATGGTTAGCCTGCAGTACAACTACTCGTTCAACTTAAACTAACATGTCACGTCACTGGCAGAGTGCTGTTTATTTAACAGAGTTTGGACTGTTTACTTTGCCATGTGAACTGAGAAGAGTACTTAAGGAGTTTCGATCTCTGCCAAGGCCTATAGTCTGCTTCTTATTGAGTGACAAAACCACCACTAAACACAATACAATTGTAGGGGTTGATTTTCAAAATAAAGAAAGTGGAAGAACAAATCCTTCACTTAAAGTGAAACCACTGATACAGTAAACATATTACAATAATCCTAAAATTAGCACAGGTGAAAATGATGTTTCTAGAAAGATAAGATTAAAGAAATAACTACTAGATGGAAAGGGTTTTTGGCATTTGGCAGACAAAAGGTGAAGTATGAATAAAGTCAGTTCGTACAGTCAATGTAGTGAGATGACAACCGACTCCATTGGATGCGAGACAGTATTGTTTCATTCTGTCCACGTCAAGTGAACAGTCCCTCTGCAACAGTGCCCCCTTGTGTCCAGGCGACACTTACCACATCATTGCATCTCCCCTTTTCCTTCCAATCGCAGTGTCTGGAAACTGCATATCTATTTAGGTATGGACACCGATACCAAGTAAATACAGTGTCAGTATCGCCGATACTGACACCGATACCGATATTTAAGGTAGATCCATCATCGAATTGCTCAATCTCAATTCATTTTTGTGTCCTTTAAGTTTTAGTGATGGTTCCTTTGTTATTATTAAATGCCGTATTTTCACGACCGTAAGGCGCACTTAAAAGTCTTAGATTTTCTCCAAAATGGACGGGGCGCCTTATAATGCGGCGCGCCTTATGTGTGTACCGAGTTCCAACATCTATGAATGTTGTCGTGTGATGAACGCTAAGCTTGACTTTTTTTTTTTTTTTTTTGTGACTTTTTTTTTTTAGCACTTGACTGACTGGGAGCATTTCCTGCCGACACGCTGCTTATAAGAGGAAAAGCGGACATGGCTGAGGACAGCATTCGGACGTAAAGGGGGAAGTGTGGGTGAAGGAGGACGCTAAAGCCACGCTCCCAGTAGGTATATAGCGCCGGGGTGTGCATTGTGCAAAACATCGGTTTCGGAACCGCCCGAAAATGACACCTACGAAGAGACACGCTTACGAAGCACAGTTTAAACTGCAAGCTGTCAGTTACGCGGAGGAACATGGGAATCGAGCAGCCGCAGCCGCGAGAGAATTCAAGATCAACGAATCCATGGTTCGCAAGTGGAGGAAGCAGGAAAACGAGCTTCGCCAAGTCAAGAAGACGAAGCTGAGTTTCCGCGGAAACAAGTCGAGGTGGCCCGAGCTGGAAGACCAACTCGGGCAATGGATTAATGGGCAAAGAACAGCCAGGAGAAGCGTCTATACAGTCACCATTCGACTGAGGGCAATAACGCTTGCAGAAGAAATGAAAATCGAACATTTTCAAGGAGGTCCGTCTTGGTGCTTTCGTTTTATGAAACGGCACAATTTATCCACCCGGGCAAGGACTACCGTGGCGCAGCAACTTCCGGCAGATTACAAGGAAAAGCTGGCGTGGGAGCGATGGATGACAGATGGCGAACACAGCTTTACTAAGACCGGGAGGCAACGCCGGGCGAGTTACGCCACCATATGTGAATTTATTGTGTATGCTTGGGCTAACGTGTCTGCTTGCACTGTTGTTCGAGCTTTCGTAAAAGCCGGCATAATTTCTGAGGAGCCGCACGGCAACGAGATTGACTCCGACGAGTACGAGAGGGAACCTGGCGTCTTTGATTGAGAACTTGCCTAGCTGTTAATTTTGGATACAGAACATGAGGACTTTGATGGATTTGTGGATGAGGATTGATAAAAAAAATAACGAGAGTACATTGTTGAATACTTCAATAAAGTACAACTGAACTCAGTTTTGCTCCCGCTGCCTTTTTAAAAACATTGTTTTAGCGTGCATGCTAGCGTATGTTTTAAGCTAGCGTAGGTTTTACCATGCCTGCGCCCAATAATACGGTGCGGTGTGCCTTATGTATGTGTTAAATACAGAAATAGACCCCGTAACTGAGACTGCACCTTTTAATATGGTGCGCCTTATGGTCGTGAAAATACAGTAGTTAAAACCCAGGAGAGAATAAGGACAAAGGTTTTTGGTAAATAGAAAATATTATCAAAATATTTTCTTTTGTATAATTTTTCACGTGCTTATATGAATTTGAGGATTTACCACTGTACCTTGAAGCCTTTTTACAAATTGTACAGCTTGCCGTTTGCGTTGCACTGCTAAGTCACGTAACAGCACAACATAGAAACACAAGAGGGGGGGAAGAAGAGCAAAGTGTGCCTGCTCAGCGCTGAGACTGTCGCCTGCTTGATAAAACCGAAGCGGTGCATACAAGAGCAAAACTGAAACTACTGTATCAATATTTTCACGCTAGTATTGATCTGATACTGACTATCTATATTTGGATCGATCGAGTGTCTGATGCTTTTAATCCATTCATGTTGGCAAAGATTTGTCCTTTCTCACACCATGTGATGAAATGACAGCCAATTCCGTTGGATGCTAGACAGTAACAGGCCGTTGAACAGGGGGGAACAAGTGGACAACTGTCCAGGGGCCCTAAGCATCTGAGGCCCCAACCCCCACCATTGACAAAGAATTTCTAGAAGGAAATATTAAATCCGCCCCCGGTCACCAACTACTTCTGTAAGGAAATATACGTTATATTTTGCGCTATGTTGCAGTAATATTAGTAATGGGTAATACAAGTCCAATAATAACAGTGTTTTTTTTTTGTTTTTTTGGGGGTTTTTTTTTATGCTCCTGAGTAGTTAAAGTAGCACTTTTTTGGTATTAAGCAAAATACACTCTCATGTCTCATGGGCATAAACAGGAACTGAATAGTAGTCACCTTTCAGCGAAGTCTGCTGTTGACTCAGACATCTGCTATGACTCTCTTCATATTTCCTACTTTGCACTTAGATGAATATGTGTTCCTGCAAATGAAACAAAGTGCAGTTTAGCATCTTTGGAACACAGTTTGATGAAACTGTGCTGCAGTTATATGGAAGTCATGACTCAGTCATTGCACTGTTGCAGTGGATGCTGAAACTGCAGAAGAACATTGAAAGGAGAACAGAGTGTCAAGTGTGCATTTGTGTTCCAAACACCAGAGGGTGACTGAGAGATAACAGTGTGTTCATCATAAATCACAACAGGTGGAAAAACGCCTGTGTTCCAGAATTGAATGTAAAGGTCACATTGCTGATAGTGTTTATTCAATAAAGCTGCAGCACAAATTAGAGTGCTTCCACACCAATGTGGTACGTACAAAGACATGAAATAAAATAAATGGTTGTGCTTTAAGAGTAACAATATGTAGTAGGTTTAACTTTAAATGGCAACTTAATTGTTTGATGTTACACTGGTTTGTATTATGAAGAATAAAATAGCTTTAGTCGTCTGTAATCATGGACCAGGAGGAGCACCTCTCATGTTGTGTTAGTTATTGTTGAGAGTATTTGTACAAACAAGAATCATACTTTTTTTACTTTAAGCCATAATGTTATTTTTCAAGATGAAGAACCACTTAAAACATACTGTACTTAAGAACTTGGTTCTCAAATTGTTAATATCAGGCATGAAATGTACTGTAAATGTTCTATAAATTAATATACAACCACAACACTAAGATGTGTACATTCACTCCCTCTCACTACATAACAGCATTGCAGACAATCAATTCTGGCCCCAGTGGGAGTCCCAGGCTATACTTTGTCATGTTGGGAGAAAACCGTAAATATGTCTTGAAAGAATGCCTCCTCCTCGTTGACCTGTACATCCTGTTCTTCGCACTGGAGACTTGTAACTGTTCTAAACTTCACATCACTGCAAAAGGCCTCCGACACCTGCAGCACACACTTTTGTGTCTTTACATACAGTGGGTACGGAAAGTTTTCAGATCCCCTTAAATTTTTCGCTCTTTGTTATATTGCAGCCATTTGTTAAAATCATTTAAGTTCATTTTTTTCTTCATTAATGTACACACAGCACCCCATATTGATAGAAAAAAAACATAATTGTTGAAAGTTTTGCTGATTTATTAAAAAAAGAAAAACTGAAATATCACACAGCCTTAAGTATTCAGACCATTTGCTGCGACACTCATATGTTGAACTCGGGTGCTGTCCATTTCTTCTGATCATCGTTGAGATGGTTCTACACCTTGATTGGAGTCCAGCTGTGTTTGATTGCACTGATTGGACTTGATTAGGAAAGCCACACGCCTGTCGATGTAAGACCTTACAGCTCACAGTGCATGTCAGAGCAAATGAGAATCATGAGGTCATAGGAACTGCCTGAAGAGCTCAGAGACTGAATTGTGGCAAGGCACAGATCTGGCCAAGGTTAAAAAAAAATTTCTGCTGCACTTAGGTTCCTAAGAGCACAGTGGCCTCCATAATCCTTAAATGAAAGACGCTTGGGACGACCAGAACCCTTCCTAGTGCTGGCCGTCCGGCCAAACTGAGCAATCAGGGCCAAGAACCTTGGTGAGAGAGGTAAAGAAGAACCCAAAGATCTCTGTGGCTGAGCTCCGGAGATGTGAGAAGGTTCTAGAAAGTCAACCATCACTGCAGCCCTCCACCAGTTGGGGCTTTATGGCAGAGTAGCTCGACAGAAGCCTCTCCTCAAAGCAAGACACATGAAAGCCCACATGGAGTTTGCTAAAAAGACCTCAAGAACTCCAAGATGGTAAGAAATGAGATTCTCTGGTCTGATGAGACCAAGATAGAAATTGGTGGCCTTAATTCTAAGTGGCACGTGTGGAGAAAACCCGGCAATGCTCATCACCTGTCCAATACAGTCCCAACAGTGAAGCATGGTGGTGGCAGCATCATGCTGTGGAGGTGTTTTTCAGCTGCAGGGACAGGACGACTGGTTGCAATCAAAGAAAAGATGAATGCAGCCAAGTACAGGGATATCCTGGACAAAAACCTTCTCTAGAGTGCTCAGAACCTCAGACTGGGCCGAAGGTTCACCTTCAAAAAAGACAATGACCCTAAGCACACAGCTAAAATACCGAAGGAGTGGCTTCAGAACAACTCTGTGACTGTTCTTGAATGGCCCAGCCAGAGCCCTGACTTAAACCCAATTGCGCATCTCTGGAAAGACCTGAAAATGGCTGAACTCCAACATTCACAATCCAACCTGACAGAAGAGAAGAAGATCTGCAAGGAGGAATGGCAGAGGATCCCAAAATCCAGGTGTGAAAAACTTGTTGCATCATTCCCAAAAAGACTCATGGCTGTGTTAGCTCAAAAGGTTTCTTCTACTAAATACTGAGCAAAGGGTCTGAATACCTATGGCTCTGTGATATTTAAGTGTTTCTTTTTTAATAAATCTGCAAAAAATTCAACAATTCTGTTTTTTTCTGTCAATATGGGGTGCTGTGTGTACATTAATGTGGAAAAAATGAACTTAAATTGTTTTAGCAAATGGCTGCAATATAAAAAAAAGAGTGAACATTTTAAGGGGGTCTGAATACTTTCCGTACCCACTGTATGTGTGGCATCTGCACTACATTAGGATTCAATGCATTAAATAGGAACACATAACCCTACACGTCCAAAAGTTACAAAGTACAAAAAGAAAAACCATAGTTATACTACCCATCACGAAACTTGGCTTTCAGGATGCAAGTACTGGCATAGGATGAAATATTGTATATTAAAAGTGGTACAATATTACCCTCAAAGGCCCTGCTTTTGTACTCTTGACACTTGAACAACATGTAAATATACAAGTACCGTTTGGTCTCTGTAAAGGTAGAAGCACTTTCCTTGGACTCGTTTTTTTTTTTTACATTTTTTTTTTTAGTTGGATTGGTTACATTAGTGCAGTAGTACCTTTAACGACAGCGATGAATTCCAACTGCATCCCTAAGCCTAACAGTGATATAAGCAGGGTCTTGAAACACATTAGAAGCGCTTAAATCAAACGGCTCGGACTTTGATGAAGTTTTTCATACTTAAGTCAATCAAAATTCCGGAGCCCGAATTGACCATAAATTGTCTTGTCAAGATTTTCTCTATGTGAATTTTTTATTCACAAACGTACCAGTGATGATAGCAATTTGGAAAAATGTGATGACAACAGCGGCACGGTGGCCGACTGGTTAGAGCGTCAGCCTCACAGTTCTGAGGTGCGGGGTTCTATCCCCGTCCCCGCCTGTGTGGAGTTTGCTCCAGTTTGTTCATTGTTAAATGTCTTTAGTGCTTACAATGACAAAATAGAGTCTTCACTTACAGGCTGTGGAACATATGGAACACATGTTTTTAGAATGCAGGAGGAAGGCGGAGAAAAGAACATGTAGGGCCCGTGCAAAGATGCAAACCCAGAACCTCTCAAAAGCGACGCAGACGTGCTGACCACTTGATCTCTGTACTGCCTTTGCGGTGACAAAAGATGGCTAAATTCAGACAAATCTCAGCTCAGCCAGCATTCAACAAACTGTGTTTCGACTTTGGATTGCCGATTGTATTTGTCATTGCAGTAAGCCGTTTGTAATACACTTTCACTGAGTGGCACATTATTCACTTTCAGTGGGAGAGGGATTCAAGTTCACTTGAGTAGTAGTCAGTGAACTTGTCTCCCCTTGACACCAGAACCTGACTCTCCAAATCAATTCTGGTAAAAGCCTTTCGCTTTCAATTAGATCACACCAGTATTTAACGAATAATCTGTCTTGACTGCAATGCTTAGCCTGCATATGTGTATAAACTTTACATTTACTATCACATTTTAACATTTGTTAAAATTGTTAACTCAAGCAGATTCACACGACATACTGCACAAGAAGAACAAGCACGCGCGGCGCACGGACAAACACAGACACACACGCACTAGTAACACTGATGATCTCATCCTGAGATCTCCTCCTGAGACACAAAGCGATGATGTCAGACTTTAGATTAGGCCTTTCGCTACTGTAACCGTTTTCGGAATTTGTAAACCAGCAGGCCTTTCAGCGCAGGCTTTCCAGATAGTCACTTTTATTGTTCATGTATAATCAAAATCGTTCAAGCTAATCCGTGCAGACACTTGAAAAGTGAGCAACTCAGCATGTTATCTTGAGTTGTGTTTTGAATTGTGTTTTTCTGAAGATACAGCACTTAACCTCTTTTGCTGTTGGGGGTCTGCATTTCCTACACAGCATTTTACTCCTGAAGGTTTCGTCTTCGCTTTTTTTCGTCATCATTTCACTGTTCATCTCCTTGCATTTTCGGTAAAGTGTGTGATTCTTCGTTCTGCATCTCCAGTGCTTTATTTTGAGGACTCCCTCTCCCCTGAGCATCTTTTCTCTCCTGGGTGTTCCCTGACTAGCTTCCCTGCTTCAATGGCCATTTCCTTCCTTTCTCTCTCTCTCTCTCTCTCTCTCTCTCTCTCATCTCACCACGAATCTCTGAGACAATCTTTTTTTGATCTTATTTCCTCCCTCCCTTCCTGCCTCCATCCTTCTCTACTCCCTGCTCGCTCAGTATTCACCCCCCCCTCATTGGCGGTGAGCTCATTTCCAGGACGTGCACGCTGGCTCGTGTCACATGTGCACTTCCCATCAGTGTCGGCGACTCGCGAGGGGGAGAAGAGAGAAGGGAGACGGCGACAGGGCACACCCTTTTGTGACCTGCTGCCTTTCTCTCTCTCTCTCTCTCTTTCTCACACTCTCTCTCTCTCTCTCTCTCTCTCTGCGTCTCTCGCCCTCTCACATGCAGCTGTTTCATCATGTGTGCCAGTGCATGGTGTGGTGACATCATGTAGCTTGTGAGCTGCATACAGCATCAAAGGGTGTGACAGCCCCCCTGCTTTCTTTCCCTACACCCTCATAATCGATTTTAGTTGTTTCCATTTTTTTTTTTTGTGACAATTTCCACCACAGATGGGGTGTGTAGGTGAAGGAATGGAATGGGAAATACTTATCAGAAACATAAATGGTATGACATCATAGATAATTTAACAAGAAAGTGTAGTTTAACAGCACTAATAAAGGGGTGGGGGTGAAGAAAATCTGTCATGATGTATTTTATTTCTTGGAATTTCAACTCAATTCATATCATCGACTGGGAATAAAAGGCACAAAAGTAGCACACATCAATATACAGACATGATCATTCTAACACAGATAATAAGATGATTGGGTAAAAATGCATTCTTTTGGTAATGCATGTTTGACTGAGGTTTGACTATTGGCATAATCTTGGTAACAATTAAGTTTAAAAAATCAAAGACATTCAGGATACAAGTGTCTCATTAAAAGTTTGGTGTTTCCTACCATGCGCAACTTGTAAATTGATGTTGTATTAATGATAAATGATAATAAAAAGATTTTAATATCTACACCATCATTAATTGTTGTAGCTCAATGGCTGTTAAGTGATTTGTCTGTTACATTAATGTAGCTGTGATGGAGAATTATTTATTAATCTTACTTTGCCCTGTCTTGTAAACACAAATCCACATTGGTGGACAAGGATTTGTTGATAGTCAAAGATAATGTCTGAAGTCAATTAATCTAACTTTTACGTGCATCAACTGCTAACAAATTGTAACTGACAACATTTCTCATTGAGATAAACATCAATCATTTTAGTATCCAGTAAAGCGACAGTGAAAAAAAGGTAGCACCAATGCTAGCGCTACGGCAATAAGAGAGGTGTCCTGGCTGCTCACCTTTATGAAACACTAAAATAGGTGATCTGAGGTTGCCATGGTAATAAAAGATGCGTTATTATTTTTTAAAAAAAATAATAATAATAAAATAAAAACAAAAAAGGTGCTGACTGAATGATTTTAAACACTGCAAATAAGGAAAACCTACCTCGTGAATTTATCTTATTTCTTGTGAAAACATCGTCGTGTGCTTATTTTAAGACCGTTTTGACTGTTTTCTAAATTTTTAGCAAAACAAAAAGATTTGTGGCGGCACGGTGGCCGACTGGTTAGAGCGTCAGCCTCACAGTTCTGAGGTGCGGGGTTCAATCCCCATCCCCGCCTGTGTGGAGTTTGCATGTTCTCCCCGTGCCTGCGTGGGTTTTCTCCGGGCACTCCGGTTTCCTCCCACATCCCAAAAACATGCATTAATTGGAGACTCTAAATTGCCCGTAGGCATGACTGTGAGTGCGAATGGTTGTTTGTTTCGATGTGCCCAGCGATTGGCTGGCAACCAGTTCAGGGTGTACCCCGCCTCCTGCCCGATGACAGCTGGGATAGGCTCCAGCACGCCCGCGACCCTAGTGAGGAGAAGCGGCTCAGAAAATGGATGGATGGAAAAAGACTTGTTCTAAGATACAAGATCTTATTTTTATGAATCTTGTCAAGTCAATTGATGCAGATGTTTTTTTTCACATAAATTAATGTATGAATTGACTTGATAAGTTTCTTAAAACAACCTTTTTGTCTTGCTGAAAATTTAGGGGGGGGGGGAATCAAAACTCTTAAAATAAACTAGTAATAAGATACATTTACTCGGTAAGATTTGAGTTTTTGCAGTGAAGTTGTAATTTTAGGGCCAAACTTGAACATGTTGATGCTTTAATACAACATTAAGTTTTTGTCTTGATGTTGTAAGAAACCAAATGGTGGAAGTAGCCAACAACAACAACAACAACATGTGTTTCCCATTGCAAACCCCTCCTACTTGCTCCTGTATTTACAGTTAGGAGTAAAATAATTGAGCATCCTGTGTGCATGTTTAGTGGGCCCCTCACTGACACGCGCACAAACACACATCCCAGCTTCAACAATTTCCGCCACGCCGCCACCCAAGTGCATCCGTACAGCCCTAAAAATGCGCACACCCCTGCGCTAGACGATAAAAACCTGATTGTGCCACCCACCCTGCATGACTACACAAAGAGTCGAGGGCCCTCCCCCCATATCCTTTCTCTCCGCTCCTATTGGCCGGGAGCCCTGGATGCTGGCAGAGTCTCTGACCAATGAGACGTCTCCAAGGTGATGTCATGGAGGCAGCAGTGATGCTGCTGCTGATGCTGTTGCCCGGTGCCTGAATCTGTGCTGCCAGACGGGGATAACCAAAGTCGCCAGTCCAGCATCAACAAGAAGAGACTGCCAGAGGGGGTGAGTCTCACATCTTCCATCATAATGGGCTAGATCTTCATTTCCATTACGGTAGTTTATTGAAGACTTTTGAGATGTGTTTTCATCTATGTGATTGAATTGGGGTGCGGGTGGGGAGAGTGACGTTCTTGTTCCTTCTACCGAGAGAGCTCAGCGTACCCACAAAGTGTGCGTCATTTATTATTGATCATCCATATGTGGAGATGCGGCTTTGTTTCTGATTTTGGGGAGTAAAGGTAGTATGAGGGGGAACCAGGGGTTATGTGATGTATGTTTTCAGCAAAATGGGTGTGTGTATGTTTCTATGCTCATTTGATATTTTAGCCGGCTTGTGAATAATAATAATAATAATAATAATAATAAGTAATCATCAGCATGGTTCATGGAGCTTTTGTGGGTGTATATTTACTTGGCAAGGGACGTACTATGCAATAATTAAAAAAAAGGCTGCGCTGACGTTAAATGGTCCAACTTTATGAGTGTTATTGGCTGTATTTTCATAAAGGTTCATAATGACTGGACTATGAGCACTTGGGAACTTATATATGATGTTGTATATTGTCATCAATTCATTGGAGGGTTTAAAAAATAGACTACTGCCATTCAGTGTGATAAACTACAAGTACACAACGCACCACATAACAACAGAACAGAAAAGTACTGAATGAACAATGGCATTGACCAGTGGTCTCAAACGTATGGCCCGCGGTTCATAACCGGCCCATCAGGAGGTCCAGTCCAGTCTTTGGGGAGAAGAGAACACATTAACTGAAATGTTTCAATAAAAGCAACTATTGTTGCAAATTCTGTCCACTGGAGGTCGCAATGATGACCACTTAAGTGACTGCTCCCAAATTTTACCAAACCAACTTTTTCTAGTATTTGGGAAGTAATATTGCCTCTATGGTGCCTCAGTAAACATGTGAAATATAAATTAAAATCATCCCCTTATTCCTGAGTCCCAGACGTTTTTCTGCCGAGAGGCCTGAAATCAGGTCAATTAAATTTCTCAAGTTTATCTACGTCACTGGCGAAGATCTCTGCCTACCTCTCCGCTCCCGAGCCAGTGCTGTCAACATTACAAACACAGAGGCAACCAACCAGGACAAAGCGGATAAAAAAAACTGGGTCAAAAAGAAGTAGCCATCAGTGGAGCCTTTTCTGGACACTCGTATGACAAAACCAAGGTGTTTTTTGAAATTAGATTGACACTTGACCTTTAAATAACCAGTTAAATGAAATTGGCTGCTACTCAGGATTTTACACCTGAAGCTAAAAGATGCCAAGTTTCAGAAGCAAAGTAAGCCTACTTCATATAAAATCCTGTGCCACCTTTGCACAAATTCGGATGAATGCAGCCCCTGAACTAAAATGAGTGACACCCTTGATCTACACTGTTGAAATAGAGCACAAATACTAACTAATCTACTGGCTCATTGGGGTTAACTTAAGGGAACACTATATCAAGTATGTTTTTCCAGTTGCTATTGCCTGCCATGAATGAAAGTCTCACATACAGTAACTCCCGGAAAACTCTTTTTTTTTTATAGGAGCCCATTTTTGAAAGATGTTTACACCACACAAGTCACTGATGGTGTGGTGGTCCACTTGCCTGATTTCCACATGTGCAGCGTGTGGTTCAGTTCCCACACATTGATTATGTAAATGGTTTTCTGCCATTATGTTCCGTCCCTGTGATTGACTGGCAACCAGTCCAGCGTGTAGTGTGTCTTTGGCCTGTCGGCTGGGCGAGGCTCCAGCACAAGCTGGAGAGAAAATGGATGGATGTTTACACCACAATAGCCTACAGCATGATTCCTGGTGTGTCAGTCTTAAACAAGACACTTCTATAGGTGGACAAACAGTAGAGATCCAATACGAGCGCTGCATCATAAATCTCACCTTTTACCTGCGTTAAATTATATTGGGCTAGCATGGTGGACGGCGGTTATCGGTTCTGGATTCAAATCTTGCATCGAGCCTTCCTGTGTGGAGTTTGTATGTGAATGGATATTTGATTATGATGGCTAGATTGCATTGTCAAAGTGTACCTAATGAAGTGCCTTTTGTGTTTATTGGCAAATAGGAGATGAATCACTCCTTGTCCACCACTAAGCGAGGTATTGATCTGAAACGTGGGAGCTTACATCCGAGAGAAGCAGCTGTGTGCACGTGCGAGCACTCCAAATGGGCAGTGTGATTCGTTTCTACATGTGCTAGCGACTCTAATTTTAGTTTTAACTGGACACATTCCACGTGGACTATGAACATGTTGGGGGTTCAGTGAATAAAGTTCAAACAAAATCCTTCATTTATCCAGAAACATGAATGACGGTACACCTGTAGGAGTCCAGTTTGTTCGTAAATGCGGCCATTGTGCAGCTGAAAAAAAATACTCTATTTTTAAATTATTTTGATGCAGCAAGAGTTATATACACTATATTGCTAAAAGTATTCGCTCACCTGCCTTGACTCAGATACGGTCCACTCTCTGCGGTTATAACAGCTGAAACTCTTCCGTGAAGGTTTGCCACAAGGTTTAGGAGTGTGTTTATGGGAATTTATGATTCAGAAGCACATTTGTGAGGTTACACACTGATGTTAAGAAGGCCCGGCTCTCAGCCTCCGCTCTAATTCATCCATCCAAAAGTGTTCTATCGGGTTGAGGTCAGGATTGTGCAGGCCAGTCAAGGTCATCCACATCAAACTCTCTCATCCGTGCCATGATGAACCTTGATTTGTGCTTCAGCGTGTGACCTCACAAACGCGCTTCTGGAAGAAAATGCAAAATGCAAAAATGCACAAAAAATTAACTCACTCCTAAACGTTGTTGAAAGCCTTCCCACAAGAGTTGAAGCTCTTACAGCTGGAAAGGTTAGACCAACATCATATTAAACCATATGGATTAAGAATGCGATATCACTTAAAATCATGTGAGTCAAGGCAGGTCAGCGAATACTTTTGGCGATATATTTTATTTAGCCAATAACGAATCGCTATGATCACAACAGTTTGTAAGTACTGTAATGAAAAAAGAAAAAAAAAAACACACAAAGGATAAATTGCAGTGTGGTATTTGTTGTTATAAATGAATATTGAGAACAGGTTATATATCATCTCGCTTATGAATTATTTCCTTGGAGTAGATGGAAGCACAGATGGCTCGATGGGGCATTTAAGCTGTCTGCATAAAAAAAAAATAAAAGTGGGGGGGGGGTGGTCTCATCACAGATTCAATTAAACTGCCACTGTGATGTCTGAAACACGTTCAACTGACTTCTGTCGCATATCTGTCTTTCTTTTTAATGACGGAAGGGATCACTGAGAAACGCCACCGTCATGGGCGTGTGCACTCTTCTATGGGAAGGTCCACTTGGCTGTACTGTGGAAACACGACATTTGAATGCCGCGAGAGGGGTACCATTCAGATGTTGACCAATATTTTGAGTGATTGATTGAGCTTTTTATTTCGAAGATGCAGTACCAAAAAAAAAGTGTGAATAAGAGTAGGAAAAACTTCAAACTTTCTGGAAATAATATATGTTACATAAGTATGTATGAATGAGTTCATGCAAGACTTCAATATTTCTCTCAGTCTCGCTTTTTCTTTGGCTCTTAATGTTTTTGTCCTTCTTTTGTGATGCAGCACAGATTGGTGCCAGTGATTGCAAAGCGGTAAAGGCAGCGATAACCAGAAAACCATAAATGGAAGTTATTGCATTGTCGAGGTAGCATAGACGTCGCATAGCATCAGATGCTATGAATGTCAGAATCAGAATCGATGTTATTCCATCGTCAGTGAAAGGTATCACAACTAAGAATTGTGTTTTCGGTCTGAATATGTACATACATCTACAACATTACAGCACATTGGCAATCATCGTCATCATCATCATAATAATAATAATAGAAACTCACTACATCCGATCGCCGTCATCAAAGAGTGAGTCATTTAAAAGGAAATCAATGTTTAATTTAGCTGTATTTCCTGATATAGTCAGTCTTCTCCAATAGATGTTAGGTCTCCATCAACTGTACAGTGTGAACATATAAATGCTTCTACCCAACATGTTTTTCCTTTTGAAAATGAATGTAATTGTATCTCTTATCTCTGATTACATTTGAATAAATTGTAATCTACAAAGTGATCATGTCTACTGTATCACTCCTATCTGTTTCACTCTTATCTGTTACACCCCTTCCACCTGCAGTTAAGTAACTAAATGCTCCTACCACCATCCGGCCATCCATTCCCTTGACCTCTTAATTGTCCTCAGTATGGTTACGGAAAAGCTGGAGCCTATCCCACATGGTTTTGGGTGAGATGCGGCGTAACCAAATTAACCCTTAACATGCATGCTTTTTTTGGGGGGGGGGGGGGGACCTCTGTGAGGGAGTTGGAGTACCCAGGGGGGAAAAAACACGCAATGACAAGGGGTCCGAAGCCCACACCTCAGAATTGTGATGCAGAAGTGCTCACTAATGTGCTGGTGCATCACTGCTGGGATAGAAATGTACAAATCATTTCCTTTCATTGCTCCTGGGAGTGCCCAGGTGATGATAACTCAATATTTACCCTAAAAAAAAACCAAAAAAAACATTTCTCTAGTCTCTTGCCAATAATTAGGTGTGTGCGTGTGTGTGTGTGTGGTTGTAAGTACAATTCCTTATTCATTGTCACTTCCTCGGTTGGCTTCTCTGTCTTTGATTAAACCTTCAGAAACTTCCTGGCTGGAGAATGAATTGATCTCCCCTTTCCTTTGTCTTTCACTTGCAAGATTTCTCTCCTGTTCATTCTTTTCATAATTTTTTTTTTTTTTTTTTTTTATGATTCATAATGTGACCTTTGGGACTGCTTCGTTGAATTATCCCTGTGTTTCTATGCAGACTGAGAAGGATCTTAGACATCCTTGGAAAGTAACAGAACCACTGAGAAGATGACTCTTGCAGGTAAATTAAAGAGTGTAATTTTATCATGCTAACCATAAATCTTGTTCTTCCTATTATAATGAATTGTGCTTGCTACTACGTACCCAGCCTACAAGGAGAAGGTGAAAGAGCTCCCTCTGGTGTCTCTGTTTTGCGCCTGCCTGAGGCCACAGACTGTAGAGAAGGCTACATACAAAGCAGAAGGTAAAAGAGATCTTTTAAGCATAATCTAACATTAAATATGGAGGAAAGTAACAATCTATACATCTCAGACGCGGTGGACCTGGGATGGAGTGCCATAAAGGACGTGGAGGTCAAAGAGCTGAATAAGAGGGCGTCGGGTCAGGCGTTCGAGGTCATCCTGAAGCCGCCGTCGTTTGACAGCTTGCCAGAGCTCAATACATCCATGCCTCAGCGCAGAGACCCCTCCCTGGAGGAGATCCAGAAGAAGCTCGAGGCTGCCGAGGAGAGGCGAAAGGTGGGATAGGCAAATCCTGGCCTCAGCAGAGGTTGCTTTTTTTTTTTTTTTTCCCAATACAAAGGTTTTTTAAATTCTGACCTGGAATGTGGGAAGGCCAAACCTGCTTCCATGGGTTTTATCCAGGTATTAGCTCCTCCCACATTCCCAAAAATATGAACATTAGGTTAAATGAAGACTCTGAAATTCACTGGTGTCAAACTGGTGGCCCATGGGCCAAATCTGGCCCGCAAAAGAGATTTGTGTGTGTGTGTGTGTTACCAATCCCCATTTGCAAAGAAATGTAATAGTTGGAAAAAAAATGTGTTATGTTTTTAGGAAAGCACATTCTTACCAGAGCATCACAACAGCTGCCCCAATGCTGGATTATTCGCAGAGGGTCACTCCTGTCAATTCAACTCGGAGTCACTATGCAAGACAAAGTTAGAACAACAACACAATTTCAATAAACACATTATATTGTGCACACACACAACATAACTTGCAGCATGCTCAACTATTTACATAAAGGGAACTAAGTCCATAAAGTCAAAATTAGCCAGTCCCATGATGCATTGATGCATTCATTTTATTCAATGTTTAGTAGCATGACTATAAAATTGACTGTAGCGGCAAAGTCAAAAATAATTATTATTATTCTACAGTATATTATGTTTAGTTTCTCAGCTAGAATATCGATGCCTCATATGCATGTGGCATATAGGATGTGGCAGAAGGATGAGCGTCGATATGAGCTATAAATTCAACATATACAGTACAACTGTTAATGATATTTTCAGACTAAAGAAGCTACAGCTATTAAGTTTTCAATTACACTCTCAGTTGTGATAGGCTCCCAAGGGCCTTCCCCAAATTGTTCCCATAAAGTTGAACATATAGAATATTCCTAAATATCTTGAAAATCTGCAAAATTGCTGACCACTACTTGAATGTTGAATTAATTTCTGAAGACGTACAGTACATCTCAAAATGTTTGTTTTGGATTTTCTTTAGGATTATTATTGAGTAAAATATAAATTATAATTACTTAATTGTGAAAGAGATCTACAGCGATATCGCACTGGGCTTGTCTGTGACGACAGCTTCAACAAAGCCAGATGGACAAACCCAAACACTAAAACGGAACCTTGAGGCCTTTGTGTGTTGACTGATTTATAAAGGGAAACGTTTGGGAACAGATAAGAGGAAATAGGGAGGGTGGATGGAAATAAAGGCAGGAAAAGGGGAGAAAGGAACGATGAAAAGATGGACATAAAAAGGGCAATCGCCCAAGGACACACAGATGTACATGGCGGCTCATTTCAATGAGCAAATTGGACCTGGAGGTGACATAAATTACAGCCTGTCCATTTCTTGTCTTCTTTTTTTGGTAACGTGTTATGCAGCAGGACATTCATTTCTGCTTAATGTTCTATTTTACTCACCACGCAGCTGGTCACAGGCACAGTGTACCAGTCACCGACAGTCCCGAAACAACAAAATAAGCTTACTACTTTTAATTCAATTAATTGAATTCTACTTGGGCGCGGTGCACTTATTAATGACGACGCCCACCTTGCTTAACAGAAACAAAGAGAATGACTCAAAACAAACTGCAGGTACAGAGTAAAGAAAAGTTGCAGTACTGTGGTGTTGAATTATGCGGGGGGGTATGTATGTAGGGGAAATTAAAAGTACAGTATATGCACATCCTGTATATAGTGGCAGGGTGGGTGAGTGGTTATTAAATCCGCCTCACATTTCTTAGGTTCAAATGTTAGGTTCATATAAAACACTAAATTGTCCTTAGGTGTGAATGAGAGTGCGAACAGTTGTTTGTCTATACAGTATGTCTGCAATCGGGTGGTGACCAGTTCAGGGTTTACCGCGCCTCTCGCACACTGTCAGCTGGGATAGGCTGAGCCATAAGACCCCAAGTCACTGTACTTTCTGCTATTCAGTAAATACAGTAAATGGGGAAATATGGTGTAGTAGTGCAATGATTCTCAGAGTGAGGTACTCGTACTACTTGTAATACGTGAGTTCCCTCTACTGGTATGCGAAAGAATCGCTGCCTAAGTACACTTCGGTTGTATCCAACTTTTTAGTACAATGCATTTTTGCATTTAATCTTTAAGAACTGTTAGATGTTAAACTTTTATTTGGATACGATTTTCATCTAACGTTTTATGTGCAATGCAACCAATAATTGAATCATTATTGAAGTACAGTTTTTTTCCCCCCCTATAATTTCAGCGCAGTGTTCATATTCAAACTGCATAATGTTACAGTGACATGCAATAATATTAAATATATATTAAATTTTATTTTTTTAATTCCACGCCTAGGCCTACTACACTACTGTATTTTAGTGTTTGTCAAGACGGTGGTACTTAGAGAGCTAAGTTTGGGAACCACTGGTCTAGTGTTATGATCCTCGCTAATTTCAACAGATGTGGGAGCCGATTTGACATAAGACTTGTATCCTTTACTTTATAAGATACTGGAAAAAGCATTGGCATTCACAGTTTTGCTGAATATGTTTTGTGGGGGCAGCATGGTGTGCTAGTGGTTACCAGGTTCCCCCAGCTTCCAATCACAAGTCCTGTGTGGAATTTTTGTCATGCTTGCTTTTTTTTTTTAACTTTAAATTCCTCCCGCATTCCCAAAACATGCATGTTAGGTTTACTGACGAGCCAAAATTTTCTGTGGGTGTGGATGTGAGTGCGAGTGGCAGCCAGTCTCGAGTGTACCCCACCTCTCGCCCAAAGTCAGCTGGGATAGACCCGAATGAGGAGAAGCGTTATAAAATGGATGGATGGATGGATGGATGGATATTTTGTGGCACGGCCTGTTGATTGCACCTCAATAGTTGTTCATGCGCCTGCAGTGTCAGGAGGCCGAGCTGCTGAAGCACCTGGCAGAGAAGAGGGAGCACGAGCGAGAGGTGATCCAGAAGGCCTTTGAGGAGAACAACAACTTCATCAAAAACGCCAAGGAGAAGCTGGAGCAGAAGATGGAGGCCAACAAGGAGAACAAGGAGGCCTTGTTGGCCGCCATGCTGGAGAGGCTGCAGGAGAAGGTACCGTTGACACCATTATTTTAAAATTGAGCATTTGTACAAATATACTGCAACAGGCAAATAGGCCGAAGAACATCGACCACTTAGCTTCACATATAGTAACTGTCCAATGGAAAGCATGTATCTACAAAGGTACACACACACGTACCGATTTTCAACATCCTACCTTATTTTTCAAATGGGAGAGGCCCAACACATGATGAGGAAAAAAAAAAAACATTGGCAAATATGTTTTTACTGCCATGGCAGTCTTTTGCTAAACTCGAGATGACCAACACGGCACACCGCAGGCGTACGATGTCACCAGTGAAGAGTGCTAGTCTCCTCCACCAAACTAGATGTCTGTCGTAGTATGAAACTGGCCGGTGAGTAAAGACGCCGCAACGGGCCAGGCAACCCAGGCAACTGCCCCGAACTGAAGACAGCTGTCATTGGCCCATATCGACGACAAAGCACTGTGTTAGATACTGCAGCAGCAACGTGTCGCTGTCTGCAATGCTTACTCGCTGTTGCTGGCCGGTGGCTAGCAGGGCGCCCAGAGAGACGGCAGCTCGTGGGCCGAATACACGTCACAACTGGAACCAATAATTTACCAAATAGGACCTAAAAGTGCCAGGGCCAGTGACCCGGCCAAATTGGATGTTGACCCTACACATAAGGATGAGATTGTAAATATTGAACAGGTTTAACATTTACATTTGTCACACCGGCACTTCTGACCCGATGAACAAACCCCACACCGCATACGTGTGGCACAGACTTATTGAAGCACATACAGTACATGGCCATGAACACATGGATGCTTTATCTTGCACTGCTACTATTTTTTTTTTTATTTGGGTTCATCACAGCGGATTAAAGTAAATAGTCATAGCGTTCGGAAACTTGGAAACACAAAACAACAGTTCATTTGTTAACCTTAGCTCTACTTTAATTCAATTCTACCGGGAAATGGTGCAACGCTTCATCTTGATCATACTGTGGATGCTGCCTGTCGATGAATGTGTTACAATGGTGTCATATTATTTATGTTATGTTCAGAAGGTACAGAGAGTAACAGCCAATTAGTGTAATTTCGGTGTCAAGTTTAGTGCACCAGTAGCCAGTTGAGTTTTCACCGAGACGTTGTTATTATCATAAACTGGACTGGTATGGTGAATATTGGAAGAGAATGACAAATGCAGTACTTTCTGTTCCTCTAGACTCTGTTTCCGTTTCCTCTTCATATATTCATGAAGGCAAGCTGAGACTTTAATGTGTTCGTGAATGCAAATGGCTCTATAACACCGCCATTATCCCCCTGTTTGCTCGGCAGGACAAACATGCAGAAGAGGTGAGGAAGAACAAGGAGCTGAAGGAGGAGGCCTGCCGATAGATGACTGCAGATGGAGGGAAAGAGAGAGTGACAAGAGAAGGACGAGGCCCATAAAGCGTAGATAAGAGTTTGTGGTTTTTTTTTTTAATGAGTGCAAAGCAATGCAGGGGCAAATAAGAACTCATAAAGACGAGAGAAGGCTTTCATGTTGATGTATGCCAGAACGAGCCGTACTAAGCTTAACTAACTCTTGATGTTGAACAAAAGAAATCTTTTTGATTTTTTATTTTTTTTAACAAGGCAAATGGGTGACAGTGGGCGTGGCATTGCCAGAAACATTTCATATATCGAACAGAGGATGGAACATCCAAATTATTAGTCACTGCATTTTTTATTTATTTTTTTTTGAAAGAAATCACATTACCATACATCATAAACAAATTTGCTGCAGGCCTATGAATTGTTATAACATGAATCAGTGTCTTAGTGATACTTCCTGATGATATTGTCACTGTATGCTACTTATTTTAGGCATTAAAATGTTTTTTTCTGAGATTAGAGTAGATCCAGAGAAGGGCCTTCTACATTTGATGTACCCGTAAATAAAACAACAAATGGGGAGAGGATGATGAAGTTTATGGGTCTTTTCCTTCTGAAAATTATTGAAAAATAAATGTAAAAACAAAAAGAATCAAATAATTGAAGACGGGTAAATGGATCAAAATCAATTAAAAGTCTTCTTGCTTTTTATAATTGCTCTGCTTGGTTTTTTTCCAATAGCAAAATTCAATAATTAGTCCAGCTTGAGGCAAACTGCCCATTTAGTGAGTAGCAGGGTAAATGAAATTAGCAAGCACACATTCAGCTTCTCCTCCTTCTGTATATAAATTAAAAGCATTCTTACCAGGGATAAAAATGTGGAAATGACTAATTTCATGTTAGGGTTAGTCACCATTTACTGTTTAGGTACATGTTGAACAGAAGTTGGGTCAGGGGAGTTTAAACGGGGGAATTTTCAGGGTCTTATAGGTCATTCAATGTAGTGTAGTTGTTAATTCTCTTAGATTTAGAGCACGAATTGCACTCTTATTTTATCAAGCACAACTCTGAAGCACACATGCATACGTGATGGACACAATAAACATGTTGAAGATGATTTGTAGACAAAGTGCTTGGGTTTGCTGGTGTTCAGCTTTGGCATGTGTCACAGTTTGTGAGAGATAAAAAAAAAAAAAAAAAAAAAAAAAAGAAAAGATTGATGTCGTTTGCTTGAGTTGTCGAGTCATACTGCCTTTTCTTGAAACGCTGATAATGTTTGCGCTGTAATTTTGAAAAATGTGTCGATTCGAGTGTATCCATTTGGCATGTTGAGTAAAAAAAATAACAGCTTGACTGAACTTTCATGTGGCTGCGGTTGTCATTATTTCTTTTCGTATAATCATGCAATATGTGGAGTACAACTGCACCAGTGATTGAAATCATGTTATGAGAAAAAAGTTGGATTTTTACAAGGGGAAAAAAAAAAAATGTTACAAGAACATGGGCATACTTTTTTTTTGGGGGGGGGGGGGGGGGGGGGGGGGGGGGGGGGGGATTAAAAAAAGTTCAACTAAAGCCATTATTTTACATCAACTGCTAAAAAAGAAAAGGAAGCTGGCACCAGAAAGAATAGCAGAAAAATATAGAGATGCGCATTTACATTGCAGGTGTTCCATTGCAGGTGTTCCATTGGAAAGCACAACACTGGTAAATGTGAAGGAGTGTACGTAGCCAGTATGAGATTGTTTGCTATGTGCTGATGGAATGAATACAGGGCTTATACAGTTTAAACGAAAGAAGAACATTGACAACAATGCAAAAAAGAAATTGAATTTTCTTGGGGCTGCAGCAACAATCAAAATTCTGTTAAATACTGATTAAAAAGAAAAAAAAAGATTAATGAGTAGGATATAGGTCTAGCAAGGCATTTTTATTGTGTGTGTTTGTTTCTGATTGTTTTTCTTACTAAGTTTTATTGCTTGCCTTATTACTGATCCTCACTCCGGTACAATAGGTGCTGTTAATGTACTTAAAGGTTAATAAATAAAACAAAGAAGAAAAAGAATCGACGCAGGCCAGGCTCGTACTGACACTCTTTTACTCGGAAGCCACGCTGCTGTAACACATACAGAATGGGGCTTGGCATTGTCATGCTAAAATAAGCAGGACATCCCTAAAAGATGCTGCTTGGATGGCAGCACATGTTGCTCCAAAATCTGTAAATACCTGTGTACATTAATGGTGCTTTCACAGATGTACAAGTTACTCATCCCATGAGCACTAACACACACCCATACCATCACAGATGCTGGCTTTTGAACTTTGAGCTGATAACAGTCCAGATGGTCCTTTTCCTTTTTGGCCCGGAGCACACGATGTCCATGATTTCCCAAAACAATTTGAAATGTGGACTTGCCAAGACCGCAGCACATGTTTCCACAATATAAGGGCGCCAGAATAAAAGATATCGTGACCACATCGTGCATATCACTCTCTACAAACTGAGTTTTAAAGTAAAGACGCAACTGTAGTTCTCCAATAGCCGATAGTTTGTCCGCATTGGCGACTCTTGGCGAGTAACACACACGGAGAAAGAATGGTTCGAGTCCCATTTAGTCATCTCTTTTGCTTCACTTTACTTTCAAATGCCAACTCTCTTTCCTCTCCACATCTCCTCCATGACGCACTGGGGTCATCAGGTTGTAGTTAATTTAATGAAGTATAAGGACTCCAATCTGTGTGCCTGTACGTTGGTATTACGTGAATTAAATAGTGATCAGATAAGACCAAAGCTGCATGGGGTATAGTGCGACTCCTTCTGTAAGTAAGTCGCGTAATATCACCTAAAACGAACGAAAAAGACAAAACAAGGACAATACTAATCTCCGCATCCTGGCCCCATGCAGCCACGAAGAAGCTGACAGTCGTATGTCACGGCCACGGCTACCACCAGACCGGTTTTGAGGTTTTACAGTCGCTGTGTTTGATATTTGTCAGAGTTACCAAGGTAGATGTAGATTTGGAAGTGGTAATGATGGAAGGCCATTTTTATTCAATATCCTTGATATGCACTTTAAGGTCCATGTCCTAGTATGCGCTTGATCCTCACTCGTAAGACAATTCAGCGCACCCGTAAAACAGCTAGGGCACCTATAATAGGCCTACGCAATTAAACCTTACCAGTATGATACTGTGCTCTGCTAGTAACACTACTAGGCCCAACTATTAGGCATGTATCATGCACTGGTAGCCTCATGGACACTTCAAATACAACCAAAATGCCTACTAGTAGTTTTGCCTCACTAGTACCATACTGGAGGTTTTCCTACTAGTATGCCAAAGTTCAAGAAGGCCATTAGAGTATTTATTCAGTATCCTTGATATCCAGTTTAAGGTACATATACTAGTATGCAGCGGCACGGTGGCCGACTGGTTAGAGCGTCAGCCTCACAGTTCTGAGGTGCGGGGTTCAATCCCCGTCCCCGCCTGTGTGGAGTTTGCATGTTCTCCCCGTGCCTGCGTGGGTTTTCTCCGGGCACTCCGGTTTCCTCCCACATCCCAAAAACATGCATTAATTGGAGACTCTAAATTGCCCGTAGGCATGACTGTGAGTGCGAATGGTTGTTAGTTTCTATGTGCCCTGCGATTGGCTGGCAACCAGTTCAGGGTGTACCCCGCCTCCTGCCCGATGACAGCTGGGATAGGCTCCGGCACGCCCGCGACCCTAGTGAGGAGAAGCGGCTCAGAAAATGGATGGATGGATACTAGTATGCTCATTGTCCTCACTTGTAAGACAACTTTAGCAAAGTAGTAGGACTAGTAGGCAAAACTGTGCATTAGTTGGTAACTGTATGCCACTTGTACTTCTTGTGCCATAAATAAAATAGCCTTGATAAGAGGCTACTAGTGTATGACACATACAGTAGCTAATAATACCAGTAAGGCTTAATTGTGTACTAGTAGGCCAAAGTGGCTAGCAGTGCAAAAACCTTACTAGTAAGACACACTTGTTCTACTATTGCGGCAAATTGTCTTACCAATGAGGACAAAGAGCGTACGAGTAAATGCAGCTTGAGCCGGATATCAAGGATATCGAATGAATGCTAAAATGTCTTTGCAAAGGCAAGCAAGAACTTTCGCGACCTGGCATCCCACCAACTGGCTGTCGCATCCCTCAGAGGAGAGGACATCTTGTTCCTGGGCTTCCAAAGTTCCATGCTTTGTCAGCTTGTGACATCGTATCCGGCTCAGAATGTCGTGAGTTGACCTTCTATCATTGACGCGAGCTACAAGATCAGTGTTTGATTTATTTTTGTACGTTCAGCGTACTGGAAATAATGAGTGTAACGAATGACATTTGTGAAGAGTATCGTCTCTTATTAAATAGTAACACAATTTCCATTCATAACGACCCGATGAATAACAATAATTCAGTTGCAGCAGCAAATAGCATGAAAAGCAACGTGTTTGCATTACTTTCTGCTCCGTGTCGAGGTCCGCTTAATTTTGCTTCTGAATGTGGACGTGTGATTCTGCTGCTGCTCAGTGCAGGGTTGGAGCTATTCTAGGGGGAAACTGGTCTGCCGGCCACCCCAAAATCATGAAACATCTGACTTTCCCTGACTTCATACTTTATCATCTAGCTGGTTTTTTGTTTGTTGTTGTTTTTTTTTTTTGTTTTTTTTATGAATACTCCCAAAAAACTGCCAGTCAAAAGTTTGGACACAGTTTCTCATTCAATCGGATGAGAAAGTGAAGCTATTGACAACTTTTATGTTATGTTTCTGCATTTGCCAGGTTGGTGACGCAGACGTCGGTACGCCATGTGCTGCGGAACTTCGGCAAAAGCTGGCATGTCCCGCCGAAAGTGTGCCAGATCTTACACTATCCCGCAACAGCTCCACGTGGAAAGCTTGCATCAAACACTGAAACTTATTTTTCGTGCTAAGTGGAAGACCACCACAGGAGATCATCTCAAGTCTTTGTTAGAAGCTACTTTTTGTTCCAGATATCCACAGGGTTGTTTTTTTTTTTTTATGAAGATAAAATAAAATGAGAAATTGCTCATTGACATACTGCCTGAAATGCGGAGCACAAAGTGAAAGAATAGTTCTGCTTGTCCTCAGCGAGGCATGCAATTTACCTGCCAGAGAGTACTCACGCAATACAAATTGATCAGCAAACGTTTCCCACTTAAATTTGGCAGACAGTTCATAATTTGAATGATTAAAAACAACTGCAAATTAGATAAAATGAGGCCTCCAAATCGTGAAAAATCAAGACGTTGCTTCCGCTCTCAAACGCGGTAGGCTTGAATGTGCGGAAACCACGGCCCACTCAAATGTCAACTCTCCATCAAACACCATTACTACAACCTGAAAAATGGATGCTACTTCCTGCTCGCAACTTTCTTATGCTTCCACATTCCTTCGTGTTTGAGCCACGAAAATATATACGCTTACCGCTTCCGGTGGCTAAAATATAAGAATAAAGTAGTACTTCTAGTGAGTGAATGTCGAAATGCCCACACAAACCTAAACACAACAGCAACTGCTGCAGTGAGTTTTGTTTAGCATATTCCATTCATCTTCCAGCCCTCACAAATGCATGTTGATACCTGTCCATCTATTTTTACTACTACTTAAAAGTAAGTTACAATGGAATAACTGTGAGGGGACAAAACACAAAAACGGTACTCAATCTTATGCTACTGTATTTTAATCCACAATTTCTTACTACTAAGGGCTCAAAGGTGACGTTTTCTACTCATACTAACGTTCAGAAATGCTTGTTCATCTCGCACAAAAAGAGCACCAAAAAAAAAAAAGGTCAAACACTGCGCCTTATGCATGTACAGCCCACTGTGATCGTCTGCATTTGCAGTCTGAACTTCATCCTCCTCTTCTTCCTCGCGTTGGTATTTGGCCTTTGGTTTTGGACTCTGCAGTAAGTTGGAGCAAAATGCTGTCAAATGAATACTATATCTACAGTCTCCCGTGTGCACCACACACACAATTGCCCACCTGTGCAGAACCAGGACCTGCTGCTTTATAGGTTTGACCTCCAAGGTCGCATCCTCCCCTCCACTTGGGTGGCTGAGACAAGCAGAAGTCAGGCAGCGCGCACTGGAGAGCACCCGAGGGAGACGAGATGCCACACAGGACTCGCTGGAGAAAAGAATACAACATGGGGCAGACCTGGAGCATATACTGTACATGGTTGCAGTTTTCAATCTATTTCACTATTCATACATCTCATTTATCATTCAGAATTTTAATAATGTTCTATGTATTTAGTTATACAAATTATTATGATTATTATTATTATTATATTGTCTAATAGTTGACAGTAGGGCCTGACCGATGAATCGGCCGATATTAACCCTTTTCAAAGAGGCAAAAATCGGCAAATTTTTTTGCCGATTTATTTATTTATTTTACACATTAATACATTACAACATCAGGCAAATATTAATGACATTCAAACAACCAATTTGTCTCTATATATTAAGTTTAATAGTAAAGGACAAAGTATTGAAAAACTGTCAAATGTTCTGCCTATAATTCATATCTTTATTGTTGTAAGCGTTTAAGGAACCGAGTTAGTTGATCAATTATATAGTTCTTAAATTAATCGGTCGATGAATTGTTTATCGGAATTTTATTTTGCCAAATATTAGCATTCGCCTCCAAAAAAATTAAAATCCATATCGGTGGGGCTTTGTATTACATTCGAGTACTGCTAGTGATATAATAATATAATTAAGGGGCAGAATGAAAATACTTTATAATAATACTTCTTTTATCATTTTTATATTTGAACAATCTTCTCACAAAATAATCTCTACTTCATAGTTTTTCCTGTTTCTATTCAAACATGTACATTGGATGAAGCCGGAAGAGACTTGCTTCTTTCTTTTCCATTCAGAATCAGAATCAGAATCAGAATCAGAATCATTTCTCCCTTTCTTGAATGATTTTGAATAAATGTGTTTCCCTCACTTGTAAGTCCAGGGTGAGAGAGACATGCTGGCAATATTTGGGGCAGAAGTGGTGACCATCAGATCACCTGATCCATGCAACACATTTTCCACCACCAGTCTCACTATCCTTCTCTTAAGTCCACCTCTACGGTCCCCGCGGACTTTGTCCACTGGGCCCCCACTGGTGGCGTGCAGCACAGGAGCCAGGCCCAGCAGCAACACAACTCTTAACTGAAAAATATCATCAAAAATGAGCTTTCTCATTTTTCGATTGGGGCTCCATAACAAGAAGATAATAGAGAGAAGAAAACAAAAAAACGTTTGACTCACCACGAACCTGATCATGACATCCAACTTCACAGCAGATGTGTCTATAAAGTTTCTACAGTACTTTTCTGCTTTCATTAGCTGCCCCCCCCCCACCCCCCACCTCACACACACACACATTTTAAAGACACTCACTTGATGTACTAACAAGATTAAACTTTGTTTGTTCTTCCTCCATCGCAACAGCAACTTCGTCCACACGCTACCGCTAAAGTATGTTGCGGTTGTGGTAATGAATCAGCAGAACTAGTTCAAAGACAAAATGACATAATTATCAGTGCATCTCGAAACAGAGGAAGCTGTAAAAGGGAGCAGTGCAATGAGATGATCTCGATAAGCTTAAGTTGCTGAGTCAAGAACGATTCAAATTATATAAAGATGTAGGTGTAGATGTAGATATCGGTGGAATAGTCGCACGTGTGCCTCACAGTCAAAAGGTTCTGGGTTCAAAAATCGGCTCGGGAACCTCCCGTGCGGAATTTCCATGTTCTCGCCTCCGTCATCCCAATTAATCTCTTAACAGAACTTCTTTTTGTCACTGTTTTGAATCATTTCCAGCTAAAAGATCACATCAAAGCTAATGAAGTTTCACTTGAACTCAAAATTTGGCCAGGAAATGAACAATTTTGTATTGCACAAAAGTGCCAAGAAGTTGTACAGTAGGCATGAGATCGTTTTAGCATGGAGATGTCCAAATATTTTCCCTTGAGGCCCACATATAGGAAAATGGAAGGAATATGGGAGAACCAAATATAAATTATTATTATGGGCGGGTTCATGTATTAGCTGTGTGAAACAAAGTATCAATTTTTGTCCCCAAATAAAAAAAAATTAAAAAAAGTGTTAAGTGGTTCAGTTGGGGAATTCATATGAATATCAATATCACCCATGATTATTATATTATCTGCATGGGTCATCAGGTCAAACAAATTCAGAGAATGTTTAATGGTAAAATTGTATTTGGTTTTAACATTTACTGTACTTTTAAAGATTAAGAAAGAAGTTGTGCAGTTAAGGACACAGTACACTACTTCGGAGAGGGAAGGTCAACATGCCAATGCTCCTCCATCAACATTGAACACTATTAAAAATAAAAACTGTATTACAAGAACACTATATTTGATGAATGGGCCAAGGAGGTTGATATCAGAATAGCAATCGCTGATAATGGGAAAGCACAATATGACTTGATTGACTTGGTTTGGGAGACTTGATCAAACACAAAGCATTCTGGGATAGCGAGCGGACCCGTTGATCCACAGTATCTTCGATAGCACCGGGGTCGCGGGTGAGTTGGAGCGTATCGCAGCTCATTTTGGGTGAGATGCGGGGTGCATCCTGGCAGTGGCGTCGCTAGGCCTATTGTTAGGGGGCTTCAGCCCCCCCCCCCCCAAAATGATTTGGTTGCTTGTGGTTAGGCTAATTTTATGGCTGTCTTAGCCATAAAAACAAAACAAAACTATAATGCTTATCTTATGTACAATATTGGAATAGCATTTCACTGTAACAACCCAGTCATGGTGCACCAAAGTATTTTATTTTTGTAACAAGTACTGTCATATACGTTTTACAAATTGCTTCTACTCTATTTACAGAATTTGTAGGAACATGTTTTTGACTCCAGATAATGTATGACAATGTATAACAATGTATGTAACCATTATTACAGTTTAATAGATACACAGATGCAGAATGACTCATAATTTCAATGACTGTAACTGCAAAAAGTATGAGTTGCATGTAAAACTGTAAAAAGATGGAGAAAACCCTATAAAATGTACAGTGATTCTTTTGAAGTCCATGGAACGGAATTGTCAGATGACCTTTCACCTCCTCTCAGATGAGGAAGATGATGTCATCAGCCACCATGACCTGGTTGTCGTCCTGCATGCGAGTCAATGCGGCGCGGACCTCCGCCTCCGTGAATGGCACCTGACACTCTTTGTTGACGCCGTCCATCAGGGCCGGCATCTTGACCGACTGAGCGTGAGCAGATTGGAACACGGCGAACAGGGACGACTTGAACTCCTTCAGCCTAGTGGGAGAAAATCAAAACTAAAATAATGACCTGTTCTTTGGGAGTTAATGTTATGTTTCAAAATGTGGAAATTAGATGCCCACCTTTCAGGAGAGAGCTCAGCGCCGTCAGCCAGTGAGGAGGCGTCCATTTTTTCCTCCTCCACCGGCTTGGACTTGGCTTTTTTCACAGTGGCAGCCTGTACTGAAGAGCACAATGACAATGTGAGACTTGCAAAAAGGGCTCTGCGGTAGAGGGGGGTAAAGAAAGGTAAAAAAAATACATAAAATAAATAAATAAATAAAAAAAGAGACCACAAAAAATTGGTCAGCACAAAAATGTATGCCTCGAGGGAATAAAAAAATATTAACTGAAGCATATTTGCACCGACCAGAAACAATTTACGCTGCATGGAACCACGGTGGTTAAAAAGCTCCTCGGTGGCAGGGCCCCCGGGGGTGGATGAGATTCGCCCGGAGTTCGTAAAGCCTCTGGATGTTGTGGGTCTGTCCTGGTTGACACGCCTCTGCAACATCGCGTGGACATCGGGGACAGTGCCTCTGGATTGGCAGACCGGGGTGGTGGTCCCCCTTTATAAGAAGGGGGACCAGAGGGTGTGTTCCAACTACAAGGGGGAATCACACTCCTCAGCCTCCCTGGGAAGGTCTATTCAGGGGTGCTGGAGAGGAGGGTCCATCAGGAAGTCAAATCTCAGATTCAGGAGGAGCAGTGTGGTTTTCGTCCTGGCCGTGGAACAGCTGACCAGCTCTACATCCTTGGCAGGGTCCTCGAGGGTGCATGGGAGTTTGCCCAACCAGTCTACATGTGTTTTGTGGACTTGGACTAGGCGTTCGACCGTGTCCCTCGGGGAGGCCTGTGGGGGGTGCTTCGGGAGTATGGGGTACCGAACCCCCTGATACGGGCTGTTCGGTCCCTGTACGACCAGTGTCAGAATTTTGTCCGCATATCAGGCAGTAAGTCAGACTCGTTTCCGGTGAGGGTTGGACTCCGCCAAGGCTGCCCTTTGTCGCCGATTCTGTTCATAACATTTATGGACAGAATTTCAAGGCGCAGCCGAGGCGGAGAGGGGGTCCGGTTTGGTGGCTTCAGTATTCAGTCTCTGCTTTTTGCAGATGTAGTGGTTCTGTTGGCTAAATCTAGCCGTGATCTCCAACTCTCAGGAGAAGCTCTCAATTTACCGGTCGATCTACATATCTACCCTCACCTATGGTCACGAGCTGTGGGTCGTGACCGTAAGAACAAGATCTCTGATACAAGCGGCCGAAATGAATTTCCTCCGCGGGGTGTCCGGGCTCTCCCTTAGAGATTGGGTGAGGAGCTCGGTTATCCGGGAGGATCTCAGAGTAGAGCCGCTTGCTCTTCCACATCGAGAGGAGCCAGATGAGGTGGCTGGGGATGCCTCCCGGGTGAGGTGTTCCGGGGACATCCCACTGGGAGGAGACCCCGGGGACGACCCAGGACACACAGGCTAGACTACGTCTTTCGGCTGGCCTGGGAACGTGTCGGGATCCCCGCGGAAGAGCTGGACGAAGTGGGTGGGGAGAGGGAAGTCTGGGCCAACTTTCTCCCATTTCTTGACCCAAGCGACTTAGAACAGGCGCTACGGAATACTTTTAAGTGTGTTTCAATAAGTTTAAATGACTATCAAGTGTGTGGGAGGGGGTTAAAACTACAACTCAAACTATACAGTAGCATTTTCACCTATAGAGGGTGGGTCTGGAAAATTTGCATTGCGTTAAAAGGGGGTTTCACCGTAGTTGCAAATGTGCTATTGTAATAGAGATTACTTTTGGAACAGTTTTAAAAGTAGATTTTTGTTTTGTTTTTTTTGTTCTAGGTATTGTCTTTGATCTCAGTACAGTGCACATGTAGAAAAATTGTGTCAGCAAGTTAATGAAGTAACCACTGAAAATCCATTTGCGGTGAGAATATGAACAAACGAGTGCGATAAATGTCTTACTCTCAGGCACATCCTGCTCTTCACTGAAGTCGTAGGGACTGTAGGGCTCGCTGCTCTGAGACCCACGGCGCCCCCTTCAGGACACACAGGTTATTGTTGCGCCCGAAAAGATGAATTCTCGAACTAGCGTGTCAAAATACTGGTATTCATGTATACCTCTTTCTCTGAGATCTCTGCGACTGCTGTGTAGATGTTTCCTCTTCTACGTCCCCCTCCTCATCATCCGATCCAGAAGCATGCTCCTTTCTGGAACGCTTCTTCTCTTTCTCGAGAACCTGCGCGAAAAGCACTCATTTGTCACCTGCTGTTCAAGCATTCCAACTTGCTCTCCGTGCTCACTTCATCAACACAAACCTTCTTAAAGTAGGCGAACTGGACGAGCTCAACCGCAACCTCGGAGTCCTCCATCTCCACCACTTTGCTCATGCGCGCCTTGGCGTGAGCCGTGGACAGACGGATCAGAGTCTCGAGCGTTCGGGCCGTCACTGGGGACGTCTGAGGCAGAGGCAACATTTAAACAAGGCTGCCGAGCTCCTTGCTGACCTTTTATTCGCAACACATTTTCATTGAATCGTTACTTTTTAGGTACAATTTATTGGCTAAAATTCTGGAGTTTTTCTATAACTGACTTTATTACCATCAAATTACATGTTTTTTATTTTTATGTAAATTACAACTTTTTTTTCATGTAATAACTTTATCCTCTTATTGTAAAATGTTTTGACATTTCTTGTAGTATTCAGTCTTTGATCATTTTTTTCTCGTGATATTTCGACTTTATACCAGTAAACGTTGGGGGTGGCATTTTTCCCCATAGCATCACATCTTGGTTTTATCAGTTTTTGTTTCTCGTAATATTATCATTTGGGTAATTTGACATTTTTCATGCAAGACTGACTTTATTCTTGGAAAATTGTCATTTTCTTGTAATATAACTTCAGGAATAAAACCATTTTTTTCTAAATATTTAGGTCTACTACACTCCTGTATTTTAATGGTGGTCTAGTACACTCCTGTATTTTAATGGTGGTCATTATAGTGGTACTTTTTTTTTGGGGGGGGGGGGGTAGTACTTAGCGTAAGAAGTTTGAGAACGACTGGTGTAGAAGATTACAGCATATGCTTTACTTTTATAAAAAGGAGTGCATGTGCGCATCCCTGCTCACCCTGGCAATATCTGCGCCGAGCTGCTCCTGACTCCTCAGCCTCGAGTACTCTTCTGCGATGTGATTGGCCGCCTCCTCCGTCAGCACCGGCGTCACCCCCTTGGCAATATGGATGTACTTCCTCATGAATTCCTTGCTCACGATCTTGTCTCTGAAACATTCGGAATGCGTCACATCAAGCCATCCATCCAACGACTTGAGACACAAATGTGACTGCTAAGAGACTTAAGACCAAAATGGCAAAAAAAAATAAAAATAAAGATTAGATGTGATTGTTTACTCAACAACGAGGAAGCATAATCTGGGGACTCTGATCAGGGTGGGCCCCTTCTATGGCTGGGGTCGAGGTTGCTGAAAGGTTCCTTGGTTGTTCGCAGTGATATTAGAGCAACTTAAACCTGCCATCCACAACTTTTTTTGTTTCAAAAAAGTAATTTTAACCCAAGGCACGACTAAAGGAGATGACACAATTGCTGATTAAGCTTGTCAGCTCCTCTAACATTTTGCAGTATCAGTCAGTATTTGATTTTCTTTTAATGGAGTCTACCATATACATTCCCGCAGTGGCCCAGTTCGTGGCGCACAGTAAGGGGGCGACAGAAATCGTGGTCTCCAGCTTTAATTGATTTGTACATTTCCAGTGATTCAATGCTCTACCGTAAATATTTTTCAAAAACACAACTGTCTTCCAATTAGGTCAGCTGAAGTGAAACTGTCCATTGTCAAACGACATAACATTGACAAGAAAAAAGTTATAACTACATAAAAATTAAAAAAAATTAAAACAGTAAGTACGACTATAAAACCGAGTCTGCCTTCCTGTGCCACCTGGCGACGTATTATTACGCCAACAAGCAAACTAATTCATTCCGCGCCGTTTGTAAGCTCGAAACGCCGCATGTCGGGACTGGTGTAAACCGAGGAGCCCCTGTACAAAGTTTGGCCCATGCTGAGATCAAGTACCATTAAAAAAAAAAAAAAAAAAAAACATGACTGGAAGGTTAGCCAAATAAAAAGATGTGATCTATGTTTTACCTCCTAAAATCTGTGGCAGATAAATACAGGATACAATAACTGGAGGACTAACATTTAGGTTAATACATTAGCTGCATAAAACTTTTGCTCGTTTCAGCATTCACATACACCAGTACCTTGATTTAAGCATTTTATTCTTCCCTGATCAAGCGCCTTACTCAATTTATTTGTATATCAAGTTAATTTTCCGCATTATAATGAATTGATGTGGCATTTCGGAGTTGGTGGATTAAAGACACCATTTTTAAAAATAATGAAAAAAAAGCACTGCTATTGTGTAAAAAAATAAATAAAATAAAAAAAGAATGTAAAGAAAATGGTTTTATACAGTGTAATTACTCTACATTGGGACAAACCCAAAGGTACAACAACTGTAGTGTTGTACGTGTGCCTTAAAAGGGGTGTGGCAAAGCAAGTAACATCAGCTCAATCAGCTGAAGTCCGTTCAACAAACAGTGAAAGTGCACTGTGGATTCCCCCCCCCCTTCATTTGAGAGGTGGCATATCTGCAAGCTCATTTCAGCCTCTAACAGGAAATATTGTCAGATTTCTGTAGTGCTCAATGAAAGCAATCTGATTATCTTTGTGTTTAATCAAAATAAAACCTTTGCAAACAACTGCTTTTACTTTGGACAACATTCCATCCATCCATTTTCCATTGCAGGCCACATGTAAACAAACAACCATTCGCACTCACCTTCACACCTACGGGCATGTTTTTGGGATGTGGAACGAGCAATATTTTTGCAGCCCGAGTCCACTGTATTTGTTTTTGTCAGCGTCATGGCAGGTGGCGGGTATACCTCTTTTTTTTGTTTCCGTGCAGTAGGTTGTTGTGTTTCTCGTAGACCTGCAGCTCTTCGTGCTCCTGTGCGATAGCGTCCGGGTCGTCTGTAGCTAGGACGTCGACTGAGCCACCCAGAGCCATCGCTAAAAAAAAATCATCATATTAAAAAAGAAAATCAGTGACATCTCAAATCAAACTGTTGAATTTCTGGATGAAGATGAGCCACAGTACCTGTGCCCTCCTGCTCACGGGGGTCACGGTAGCGGTGCATCCTGAGGACGTGGTCCGAGATCTCCCGGTCCTGCTCCGGGTCCATCTGATCCAGCACGATGAAGAGGAGGTCGAAACGTGACAGCAAAGAGTCCTGCAGTCCGATGTTCTCCATGGGGGTTTTGTACTGGTCGTACTACAGGCACAAAAGGGCACACGGTTAGCACGTCAAGTACCGGGTGGTGCCGTGAGCTTCTTCCTGCAACGCACTCTGCCATAGACGGGGTTAGCGGCCGCCAGAACGGAGCAGCGGGCGTTCAGGCGGGCGTGGATGCCGGCTTTGGCGATGGTGACTCGACCCTGCTCCATGACCTCGTGGATGGCGGTGCGGTCCATATCGGACATCTTGTCGAACTCGTCGATGCATACCACGCCGCGGTCGGCCAGCACCATGGCGCCGGCCTCCAGACGCCGCTCCCCTTGGGGCGGATGGAAAGATTAAGCGATCTGATTGGACAAGAAGGAATATACAGCACATGATTTCCTACCAGTTTCCTGGTCGGTGGTGACGGCAGCGGTCAGCCCCACCCCAGTGGAGCCCCGCCCAGTGGTGGGGATGGCTCTGGGTGCGGTGTGGAGAACATAACGCAGAAGCTGAGACTTGGCAACGGAAGGGTCACCTGAAAGACATGAATGCACATTCGGTCATTTTTACTTGAGCTTTTGAGGAATAAACAGATTGTACAACGGAAGCGGAGAGCACACCAAGGACGTTATAGTGAATGAAAAGGAACAAATACAAATTGAAGGGGAAAAAAATTACTTTTGAAATCTACTTCGGTTTTGCCAGTTGTATGGCACGCAAGATCCTTGACATAATGTGTTGACAATCTGACCGAATGGGTTCAAATGTAATGTAGCAGCAATGTACAGCAAAGCAAACAGCAAGGTTAGGAGAAATTGGAATTTCTTTGACAATGAATGTCACAGATTTAAGCAATATGTGGAATACTTGAATACTTTTTTTTTGTGCACAATACCCGTCTTCTTTTTTTATTCTCGCACCTGAAAAATACCTCATATTACCCCCCCAAAAAAAAAAAAATGCATTTTCCATCAAAATAAATTGGCAAACTCACTCTAAAAACCAAAGTCAACTCAGTTTGAAAAAGGATGAATGCACCAAGGCTAGATAAGAATGCTCTACTTTCTCTCTCAAGTATTTACCCTTCAAATTGCGGCACGCTTCTAACTGAGAGGAGCAAATGGTTGTGTCGAGTTTTTCCTGCAATGTCACCGAACACACGCAAAGTCGTTCACCTCAATAAAAATGACAAGTTTGCAACCGCAACGTAGTTACCAAGTAAGCTGACAATTAGCCTCGCTTGCTCTACTACTCTTTGTATTTTCAGGCACCATGCTGCCCCTCACGGGTCAGTCTTGGTCACACAAAAGAAGTGATAAAAAAACAAATGATGGTCAACGGGTAGAACACACACTGTAGAGCAATAGGAACACGGTGATATTTTTCCCTCATCGTGTGTGTGTGTGTGTGTGGGGGGGGGGGGGGGGGGGGAGAAACATTTTCTACATCTGAATCTGGTTAGAATGTCTAAAAAAAATTTATTAATGAATTTAAATAAAAGCTATGCATGTACGCTAGTGAAGCAAGGCTAGATCTCGTACCAATGAGCAGGATGTTAATGTCTCCTCTGATGCGTGAGCCGTTTTCCAGGACCTTCTCCACACCACCAAGCAGCATGCAGAGAATTGCCTTTTTGATGTACTCATGGCCGTGGATGCTTGGGGCCAGCGAGCGAGACAGCTGATCAAACACGTTCTGCATGGCAACAGAAAGACGAGCATGTTAAGGGAGGCAAACTACACCATATCGTCCCACTGTAGAGAGCATCCTCACTGAAGATTCCAATTGGTTTTCCTTGTTGATACAGAACTAGTTCTAAACATTTATGCTAAAGCAAGGCCTACTGTATCGTAGATCATTTCACACTCGAGACTATCGGCGTACCGGGATGCATACACTGCATGCCATGGAAACAATAAGTCTCCACCCGGGAACAATGAGTCCCTGCAACTTATTATCACGGAATACAGATACAGTAATCTTCCGCTGTATCATGGTTCTTGCTTCATGGTCCCGCAACATTGCAGATTATTAACAGTTTTCACAAAAAAATTTTTACTTTTTTTTTATCCTGCTTGTATAATATTTTGTCTTATCCATTGCTCTCGCTCTCAACATATTATATGTGTTTAGGCCTCTCACAATAGCAAATTGACGGTGAAAATTTCCCCCCAAAACTACCACGACAAACTGTAGAATCGTATGGGCAACATATGGGCGAAAAATAAATCAAAACAAAACCGAATTGACCTGCACTGTGAGCGTAGCCTAAGTCGGCTAACAAACGTTTCTCATTTCGAGTGGTTCGTAGCAACAGTGCAAACTCACGACAGAACGACTGCGACAGAAGTTTCTAATTTTGCTGATGTCGTCAGCATTGAAGGACGGGGACGCTTCCTTGCTCAGCTGTTTGACGTGACATGCGATCATGATGGTCCTGAGAGGGGGGGGGGGGGGGGGGGAATAAAAAGAATTTAAACAAAAAAGTAAATTAAGAGTAAATAAATGCCTAATGCCGTAAAGTCCGTATGACCATGAAAATGTTTCAAAGTAAGAAATTGGTCCCCATAATAGTGTTAGCAAAGAAAATTAGATCCAGTTTCACCTGAATGTTCCAGAAGTGAAGCCTCCCTTCTTTCCCGGCAGGCAGCGGTACGTTCCGATGACCTGCACTCGGTCTCCTGGTTTAACCACGTCCACTAGGTCATCGTCCAAAATGATGTCCACAGAGCGAGGCAACTGGCCCGCGGGGGCTTTCTCCGGCATCTCCTGCACCGTGATGGTCTGGTGGTCCTTGTAGATGGACAGGCCAAACTCTGTTTCCAGAGGGTTGTTTTCTTCGTCCTGTTAGGAAAGACACAAAAGGGAAGAAGCTTAACCGTGGGGTGCTGTGTTTGTGTTTTGTTTTTTCATTTCGAGTACACCACACACTGTAAGAGCAGTAGGCATACTTGATTTATTTTTATTTTTTTTGGCCCTCTCACACATTAGAAATCAGTTAAGATGTTGATTGGCGATCGGTTTATGTTTGCCCATCTTAAAAAGACCAAAAACGTGCACGTGTTTAGTTACCTTGGTGGGGTAGATGGCACTGGAAGGGAAAGCGTCCAAAGAAGTCATGTCTGTGTACTTCCTCTCCATGGTCTTGTTGGTGGCAGGGCAGTAGTGGACGCTGCGCACAACTTTGGGGCGCACAAGAGAACCTGAGGCAAATCAAGGCGATGTTATATTTTTTAAAATGTATTTCCATTGTATGCTTCAAACTTGACAACGACGTCACAAACATACTCACACTTGGTGATGATGCCCTCCACACAGACCATGCTGCCCAGCAGCCTTGAGGTGAGCGTCCTGGGGGTGACGTGCTTGGAGCCGAAGCTTCCCTCCAGGCCGATGTGGAACTCCTCGTGCTGTTTGGCGTAGGTGGCGTCCACCGAGGCCACCGAGTCCTTCAGGGCCAGCTGGAAGGCCATCAGCTCTTCAAACGCATTGCTCATCAACCTGGAAGACAGCGCGGAACACTGAGCCAGCTGACATCCTAGCTTGTAAGCATTAGTGTTGGAACACTTCCATTACACACATATGAAGGGAAACTCAAATCAATTCAATTCGGACTGAATGCAGCTTCCACTCTTGTGGAAATAGTTTCTCAAAGATTTTGAAATGATGTCTTCGTCCATTCATCTAAAACCGATTTACTAACTAATTCAACACTACAGTGTATACATGTTGCAGTTCAGTTCTACACCACTGCAAACTACAAGCCATCTCGCCATTTTCTTTTAACGCTTGTCCTCCTCAGGGTTTAGGCTGAGATGTAGTCTATCCCAGCTCAGGGCACCACTTCAGTTTTAACTTAATACATTTGTGACTTGGATTATAAAAACCTCCTAAATTCCTCTACTTGCACTCTTATTATTAGTAGTAGTATTTTTATTCAGTCACCATACAGTAACATATTTACAGACAGCATCAAACAACGGTCATATACTGAGTGCGCTATTATATTTTACATCTCTAAGATACAAGCCTTAGTCTTCATATTTATACTATATTTTATATCTTCCTAGGAGAATATCTACAGTAATATATTGTATTATATCATATTTTTATAACCATACCTAAAACACAATATCTAAGGCAGAGGTGTCAAACATTTGGTCCACAGGTCAAAACCGGCCAGGGAGGGGGTACAATCCGGCCCGCAGGATGAATTTGAAAGTGACAAAATACAGAAGACATCGTGGCGGTGGGGACTAAGAATAACTTTGGGAAGTATTATGCTCCTGCAAAAAAAATGGAATGTAATAATTCCTATGTCTTCACAAGTTTTAAAGTGCACTACTATATTTTACTGTTCCAAATACTTGTGACTTAAAGTTTTGTGCCTGAAAATAAAATCACTGTGATCAGTTATTATGCACACATTGTAGATGACAAACTGAAGGAAAAAAATTGTGAAATTATTTAAAAAAAATAAAAATTAAATATACACCTTTTCCTAATTGATTTGTTTTGCATTCGAAACAAAGGGGGAAAAAATTAGTTTATTATTATATGAGGTATGTTGAGATTTTCGTGGCCTGCCCCTTTGACATCAATTTAGGTTTTATGCGGCCCCTGAACTACAATGAGTTTGACACCCTTGATCTAAGGCATCTTTGAAATGTTTCTGTTTCCAATTCACGTAAAGCACCTTGTTTTTCACTTTCCTCTGTCAGATCCATTTTAACCGCTTTTAATTGTTGTGCAACATTGACAATACAATTGGAAGGATCATTTGTGAGGTCATTGTCGGACAATTTCTTTTCAAATTCATTTTGCTCTTCCTAACTTTCATCCTACATTGGACGAAGACACGGTGTAACATGAAAAGATGATTCCCCATACAGAGTTGGAAGAGTAGAATTGTCAAAAATGTCTTTAAAAGACCCTTTTAATACCATTAGTGGATTAAAGCTTGACCTTTTAGTTCAGGGGCCACATTCACCCGAGTTTGATCTGAAGAGCGCCAGACCTGTATATTTGTGGCATAATAAGCTATAAATAGCAATTCCTAATTTTTGGTGCACATAATTTACCTTTACAGTTGGAAAACATTCACATTCATTTATGTTACACCACACAAACTAAAGTGGGAACTGTTCAGAATGACACTGCAGTTGTCCCCCTGCTTTGTAAAAGTAAACCTCAAAACACGTACAAGTTGTGGCAGTGCATGGGGGGAAAAAAACAAATCCTGAGTAACAGCCAATTTCACAATGTCATTTAAGTGGTCACAAGTGCGCCCTCCGGTGGACAAAACTAGCAACAAGTTAATTTTAATGACAAATGGCAGTCAATGTGTTCTTTCCATCAATGTGTCGAATTGGACCCTCTGATAGGTTGTGTACAACTAACAAAGTCCCTAATTATGTGTATGTGACACCCAATCAAACACACACACACACACACACACACACACAACAAGCTGACAGTTTTTGTGATACCACATCTGCTTTTTGTTTGTCGCATTTCAAGAGGTTTGCTCACTTTGCAGCCCTCGCGTCGTTGCGTCTCCTCAGGTCGTTCATGTTGACGATGAGACGAGACTTATTCTCGCTGATCATGTCGCGGACTTTGCTCTGGTAAATGCCCTGATCTTGCTGAAATTGATTTTTTTGAAAAAGAATAAATGCACACTTCAATTTCATCACAAAAAAACATTTCCAGACAACAATATAGACAGTATAAGATACGGCATGGTATTATTTGTGGCCTGGTAATAGAAGAGATACAGTAATACGTGCTCAAGTGATTTCTTTGGGTTGGGACCGCATGTGTTTAACAAACAATTCGTAGTATAATGAAATTTACATCATCATCCAGGAAGTCCAGGTAATCCCTCTGCGCCTCCCTCATCAACCGGTCGTCTACAACGTCGGTATCCATAATGTAAGAGTTTGTGTACAAAAAAACAAACAAAACGAATGAAGGCGACACAACTCGGATAGATGTGCAAGCTTGTGTAGCCTGCCCACACAATGAAGACTTTTCGCGCCACGGCTTCCCGACGCAAAGAGGAACGTAACACGCGATTGGTCGAAGCGTTGCCTCCTTCGCCGCGTGACATTGTAGCTGTGCCAATGAGAGGGCTTTGTATGTCCACGTGACCCAGCCCCTCGAAGAACTCCCGCGAAAATAAAGCAGGAAGAGACCCCCTACTGGAGAAGTGCAACTTGAAATCAGACAATGTCTCTGTTGTCCAGCAGATGGCGACGTACATTTTTTCCACATTTTCAGACTGGATCTATGACGCTATGGGAGAAGCCCAGCTACGGACCAAATTTGCTATATTCTTGACATTATAACACGATTAACGGAATGGATTGATTTGGTAGAAAATGTACAAATAAATGTTCTGGAATATACTATAGCTATAACAGTGGTTGTCATATCTTTTACACCAAGTACCATCTAAAAACGAATTTGGTTTTAAAGTACCATTAATGACTAACATGAAATTACAGTTTAAATTCATCAAAAATGAATTTGAGCATTAATTCTTAGCTTAAATATAGGAAAATGACGATACTTAAAAAAATATTCAATGAAACAGTCCTACATATAAAAATTCTACCTAAATAAATGAAAACAAACTGTTTGAAAAGATTATATGTAATTAAGGTATTGTATTTAAAAGTTAAATACAACTGAACTCTACTTACAAAATGTAGTGTTATTATTATTATTATCATTATTATTATTATTCTATTTTTGTTCGGTGATATGCCCTGAGATTTTTTTCCAATGTAAACTAAATGCCTTAGCTCAATGGCTGGGGAAATACTTCATGTCTCCGCCCCTACAGGGCTTATGGGTAATGTAGTGAATTCGTTTATTGGTTGACCACTTTGTGTCGTCACCACACCCACTTAATTATGAGTATTAGTTTCATATTGGGTCTTATGTGTGCATTGGTGTAGAACTTCACTGTTTAATAGTGAGCGCTGTGTCTAATAACTCATTTGATAAGAGAACGTAACCAAAATATTGGCAGTAACTCACATAATATAGTGCAGAACCAAATGAATATGCATGTTGCAATACCTCCCTGGCAGTGTTTATCTAAATTGAGCATTATTATCATCCATCCATCCATCCATCCATCCACCCTGAACTGCCAGCCAATCGCAGGCATTATTATCAGTGAAGGCAAAATTAAATGGGGGGGGGGCGTTCCTGACCACTTGAACTCCGCCCACAAACTTCCAACTCAGCTGTGTTGTAACCCTTTTCCCTTCCTCTCCCAAATCAAACTTCCACATCACGTCATCATGTTTCCAGGCTGTGCAGCTCCTGTGAGAGGCGAGCAAGAGTAGTTTTATGCTTGCAGAGACGTGCTGCTCCAGGGGTGGGCAAACGGGTTCCATCCACACACAGGTGCGCTCAGCTCAATCGTTCAGTTTCGTCACGGCGAAAATCAAGTGTTTCTGAGTGGTTTGGGATTGCTTCATATTTAGGTCACGCTGTATACTTGTATAGGCCATGCGTTTGTTACTATGCAGCTCGGTTGGCTTGTAGAAAGTATGTCCAATGTTACTTTGCATCAGCAACAATTGAAAAGTTTTGACAATTCCACAGGTGCATGAACCTTATTGGCATCAGTAGTCTACATCATTTTGTGCTTATCTGTGATGCTCCCAGGTTTGTCTGCATATCTTCTTTGGTGAAGGAATGTCGCTGCTATTGTGACTTGCGACTGTTGTTTATTGTTGGAATAAGAATGTTTTGTTGTTGGTTATCCTGGCTTGGGAATGCCTCGTGCAGTCGACTTGCTGGCCAGCCTTCCTTTGCTCTTCAATCCCATTCATAAATTCTTCGTCAAACCAAAAAATGGAATTGAGTTCATATTGTTTCAAGTTTAAGTTATCAATCCAGAAAGCAAGTGAGGGGTTACAACCTGTTATGATAAAGGGTCATGCATTTGGTTACTTTGCCATTCATCCATCTGTTTTCTACATCAATTATGCTCGGGTTCAGTGATTTCCAACCTTTATGGAGCCAAGGCACATATTTTACAATTGAAAAATGTCACAAAAAGTGGATACATGAATTACTGTATGTACTTCCCGCCATCAAATAGAAGAGCATGTGTTTGTTCTGTCTGTCACTATGCCTCACTGCCATAAATAGATATGTGATTTCTTATAAATATAATATGATGATACAAATGAGACTATACCCAACACACTGGACATTTTAACAGCTGTAACTTAACTGTTTTTCCAAAGTCCATACATACAGTAAATACTGTAAACAGTATTTTGCCACCCCCCAAAAAAAAAAAACCAGGCTTCATTTACCACATCAGTCAGAATGAGATGTCAAAAAGCATAATGGAGGGCAACGAAGGTCTTCTGTATTTACTTCTTGAAAGAGTATATTGAGGGCAACAAGAAAAACGGACCCCTGGGGGGGGGGGGCACAAATGGAAAGCGGTGGGGGGGGGGGGGCCGAGGTAGATCATGGGAGGGGGGTGGGAACAGGAAGCAATCTAGAGGTGGGGAAATAGTGTTGGCTAGTTGGTAATTGTGAGTCTGGGGTGGGGTGAGGCATAATATATATGAGAGAAAAAAGGAAAGAAGGATTGATTGTGTAAATTGAGGAGGAAATTGGAGGGTGGTTGTGTAGGATTTTGTTGAATAAAGAAGGGATGGTGAGGTGGAAGGTAGTGTAAGGGGGTGGAGGTGATGGGGGGAGGGGTTGTGAATGGTTTAAGTGTGGTTTTGGGAAAAGATGGGGTTTGTATGGGGGTTGGGTTAAGGTGAATTGGGGGGGGGGGGAGTTGGGGGGTGGGGGTGGGGATTAATGGGGGGGAAGAATGGGAATGGATGTGGATTAATTAGGATATTAGATTTGTAATATAGGTAGGATGAGTAGAGGAGATTAATTAAATTAGATAAGATTAGTAAAATATAAAATTAGTGAAAAAGGTGTTATTAAGAAAGGAAAGTAGGACGAAAAAAAGGTAGGTTAATATATATGTAAAAAATGATTGTTTTAGGAAAAGTATGAGTGTAGGTAAAGGTAAAGGAATGATGTATGATAGGTTAATATTGGGAAGGCAGTAATATAAGCTACGAATCCCTCAATGTGTGGACTCACTTGCTGGCGGCTCTCGTGCTTGTACGCCGGTGGTGGGCTAACATAGGCACCCTGGGGTACACCTTTGCTGCAGCCTTTCTGCCTTTATGCCTCTTTTTTGTGTCTTCGCTTACATATTTGTTCCTCAGTGCGGCAGCTCACCTCTTTCAATCTCATTCTGAGCACGCACACTATTTCTTCTTTTTCATGGACTACGTGGGTGTGGCTGTTTATCAGTACGGATGTTCCCTCGGACATTATTTTTACACATCCGAGCCAGCGTGGAGAGACAGCTGCGTCGGCTCCCTGTTCCTGCCCGGCGCTGCTTTTTTGGGGTGGCTTTCCTGCGCTGGCTGTTGTTTCGCCAAGTCCAGATATCGGCGGCCGTATCCCGTGGGTCGTAAAATCTGTCAGCTGATCCCCACCGCTCTCGCGTACGTGCTGGGCATCAGTCCTGTGATTCACCGGCTTTCAACTTCGACCTGGTTGGAGGAGCCCTCGCTGCCTTTCCATGCCCTCCAGATAGCCTCTTTCCTTTTGAGCGCCATCTTCTTCTCTTGCCCCATACCCGAGCGCTTCTTCCCAGGCCGCTGTGACTTTCTGGGCCAAGGTCATCAGATATTTCACGTGTTTTTGTCTATGTGCACACTGTTTCAACTTGAGGCTCTCTTCCAGGACTATGTCAGGCAGAGGGATACAGTGGTGGAGGCATTTGGGGAGAGGCAGCTGTGGTGTGCCTGTATATCCTTCCCCGCCCTGTTCCTGTGTTGCATTTTGACAGCACTTGTAACAATGAGGCACAAACAGAAACAACTGCAGGGTCAGAAAGACCGTGACAGTTAAGTCGTGTGTTTGTGTGTGTGTGTGTGTGTATAACTAGAGTCGGCAAACAAGTGATATGAAAACCAGCAACTAAATGCTAAGTATCACAACATAGTTCCAGGCGTGTCGATGTTAATTTGACATATCCCAAATGTTTCACAGCAGATTCAAGGAAGAAATATTTGGCTTATTGCACTGCAGACTTGCAGAAGACTCACTAAAGTTTTCCTCAATGAATCATTGCTGCTGCTGCTGCTGTAGGAATCCAAGCGGAGCGAGCTAAAAGTAACAGTGACTTTGTTGCTGTATAAAACCAACTGCCATATATGTTTGATGAATTTTAGAGAATCCATTAAAAAAAAAATAATAATAATAATAATAATTCATCAATTGCCCACCAAAAAAATAAAAGGTAGCATTGGAGTTTTCCTATTTTTTTATTTTTTTTTTTAAGTGGGATTTTGGACCATGAAAAACTGGAATGTTGTGGAGGGCCACACCAACATGCTAACCTCAGTCGTGTTCAGTATTATTTGACAAAAATAAGCAGTCATAGCATCACAGTGTATAGTGGTTAGCACATCCGCTTCACATTTCTGAGGTTGGAGGTTCGAATCCGGGCTGCAGCCTTCTTGTGTGGAGTTTGCATGTTCTCGCTGTACTTGCGCGGGTTTTCTTTGAGTACTCTCATTTCTTCCCACATTCCAAAAAAACGTGTGGTAGGTTCATTGAAAACTCAAAATGGCCCTTGGGTGTGAATGTGAGTATGAACGTTTGTATACGTGCGGTACAGTGGCTGAGACGGGCCACAACAAATTTTGGTGGTAATAAGTGCTGTTGTACTGTGTTAACTTATAGAAGCTCTCAAGTCAAAAGCAATTCAATCTGGTAGACTGGTCAGCCTTGGATAGAGTGCAAAATATTTATTCATTCAATTTCCTATAGGACAAATTGTATTTGAAAGGTCAGACTGTCATCATCAACTCAAAAGCAATGTATTGTTTGATGTTACAATATGTTTAGTTTGCTGTTGTGTGGTCTTTGTCAAAAAAAAAAAAATTCCCCCCTTGGCATCACTAGTACCTTATTGTGGTGACCACACACAAAAAGCCAAAGAAATAGCTAACATACTTGAGTGTTTATCTTTTAGATCATGGGTTCCCAACCACAGGACTAATACAACCACTTCTGAAAGAGGACATGTCTACATGTAACGATAGCTTACTATGATGAATGCATTTTTGTTCAACTCAACCACAATCGTAGTTTAATTGTGTGTGTGTCAATCAGACAAATTTTTTTCTCAGTGTTCTGCACAAATGTTCATTACCCAAGGTTATTAACACTTGGTTTAATAAAACGCAATGTGGCAAAACTTGGCTTTCCTCTTTATTGTCTGCGATCTAATATAAAAGAACATGCTTTATACAATTTGAACTGTAGCAACGAACAGTTTGGGTTAAAAATCATATATATGGGCTAAAAGGGAATAGGTAGCATTCAATGACTATTAAAAGCTGGAAAAACATTAGATAGCCTGATGTAAATAGAACAACTAATCAAAGGTAGATTAGGCCAACAGATAGCAACTGAGTAGGTTTAATCTACACAAATGAACAATTACAGGGAATGCACCCAGCTGCAGAAATATAAAACCGGTGATTTGGTATGGTATTATTATTTGCAGTAATATTAATTTTAATTTATTCATTTCAAGGTGGCACGGTGACGACTGGTTCGCACATCCGCCTCACAGTTCCGAGGACGCGGGTTCAAATCCTGTGTGGAGTTTGCATGTTCTCCCCCGTGCCTGCGTGAGTCTTTCTCCGGGTACTCCGGTTTCCCCCCACATCCCAAAAACGTGTGGTACGTCAATTGAAGACTCTAAATTGCCCTGAGGTGTGCATGTGACTCTGAATGATTGTTTGTTTGTATGTCACCTGCGATTGGCTGGCGACCAGTTCAGGCTGGCAGTCGTTCCGGACGGATGGCAGTCATTTCAATCTATGTTAGCGTTTCCATTTCAAGTACCAATTTTTAATATAATGATATTGAATTCCCTTCTGCATCCTGGTTCGTGTCGATTAACATAATGAACAAACCAACTACTCCAATCATTATATAAGCTCTCAGTCAGATTTAGTAAGCAGTGAACATTCTAACCACCATGAAATAGGATCTATTACATTGTCGACTATCTACCTTTATCTTGGCGCACCTAAAACATGCAAGGGTGTGTCAGAACAAATGAGAGGCCCATTATCGTCTCCTATGACACCACATATGAACAATGTTAAAGATTCTGGTTGCGGGTAAACTCATACTTCACCTCCTGTACATTGAATTATTTAGTAGCAAATGTCTGTCCCATATCCAATATTTAACACCTTGGTCATCTTCTTATCAACAAATCTCTGAATTTACTTTACTGGGTCTTTAACGCAACCTTTAAGTTGGTGAGAATCAGAATGAAGCGGAATGTAAAAATAAGTATTTCATATTCCATTGTTACAGTCCACTAGCATTGGGGCCCGAGTATGGCAACGACCAACCTTAGCCAGCAGATGGCACTCACCTACAGGGCATGAATGGCTTTAATATTATAAATTTACATCCCAACAAGTCAGACAGACATCTTTCATCTTGTTTTGCCTTGGCAGAGGTCTTCGCTCTACTGTGTGCTGTTCTAGTTTATGAATGCAGTGATTTGACTTTCCAAATGTAAAACTTGTTCTCTGGAAAAAACTGAGATGACAATAATACTGCATCGCTCATATATACTCAAGTATTATGGGATGGCACAGCTGAGAGAGAGGTGGGAGTGACATTTACTCTGCCTGCAATCAACAAACAATTTGCAGCATTACTGTGAACTTGATTGCAATTGCGTGTAAAGTAATATAAATAACTATTATACAGTACATACACAGTTGGATTGGGTACTACTGTATTGTAAATGTAATGATACAGTATATGAATGGCACAAGCTTATGGGCGCAATTGAAATAGCAGTGTAACAACTTGGAAAGCGTATGCAGCAAGTGCGAGCACAATGGGCTGGTTATCAGCTCGCGGGAGCACCTCCTTCAAAACAGGAAGGACACCAATGAAAATGAATCCCTCCTTCAAGCACCTGCCTGCCGGAGCGCATAATAATGTGACTCGAGCTGAATGACTGGCAGCAGTTGGTGACACAACAGCAGTGAGTCAAGTGGCACACACTGGTAAGTGATCAATATTGCACAGTGTGTATGACACTTCATTTGTGTGACATGTCTGACAAAATGATCATCTTCTCACGATTTATTGTTGGCAGATCATTTCTGTTTGACCACATCGCAGATCCACAATGGCTCCGATTGCAATGTTCGACATGATGTCTTCTTTTTCGTCCGCTGAAGTGGGCATCATCTCCCTCATCGTCTTCCTCATCATCAGCATTAGTCTGGTGGCCCTCTGCAATGACTGTCAGAAGTAAGTTCGATCATCAACGGTGATCCCTATTTGAAGGAACACTGGCTGCTAAATGTATGAAATAATCTTTACCCCCAAATATCAACTATACATGTCATCTGATTCTTTTTTTAATTTTCCATTCTAAAATGGGAGACCGGCATGGCAATTCATTTCCTTTCAACACCACCAAACTGAGACTTGTCAGACTTGATAGGTGAATTTTGTGGAAAGGTGTTGGCTGTTCAAAAACGAGGAAGCAGGCACGTTTAAAGAGTTGAAATGGCTCTAAGTGTAAAAAAAAAAAAAAAAAAAAGATGCTAAATAAGACAACATGGAGCAACTGTTCGAACTCACTGTCTCGTCTACATGAGCGGACAAATGACCCAATTGGACATGAACATATTTTGGAACACACCTATGTACGTGTCAGCGAGTTTCCACACCCACTGCTGCCAAACATACCAGGCATAGAGGCCCGGTCAAACCGAGGCAATGAAAATACACTCTTATCTGCTGCTTAGCGCATTCCTCGAGTTGTTTGTCACCCACAGGAATGAAACTGCAGTGGGACAGCAGTGAGAGATGGGAGTCATTTGAGTTGTTATCTACCACCCCAATTCCAATGAAGTTGGGACGTTGTGTTAAACATAAATAAAAACAGAATACAATGATTCTCAAGTCATGCTCAACCTATCTTTAATTGAATACACTACAAAGACGAGATATTTAATGTTCAAACTGATAAACTTTATTTTTTTTTTAGCAAATAATCATTAATTTAGAATTTTATGGCTGCAAAAAGCTGGGACAGGTGGCAAAAAAGACTGAGAAAGTTGAGGAATGCTCATCAAACACCTGTTTGGAACATCCCACAGGTGAACAGGCTAATTGGGAACAGTTGGGTGCCATGATTGGGTATAAAAGGAGCTTCCTTGAATTGTTCAGTCATTCACAAGCAAAGATGGGGCGAGGTTCACCTCTTTGTAAACAAATGCGTGAGAAAACAGTCGAACAGTTTAAGGACAATGTTCCTCAACGTACAATTGCAAGGAATTTAGGGATTTTATCATCTACAGTCAATAATATCATCAAAAGGTTCAGAGAATCTGGAGATATCACTGCATGTAAGCGGCAAGGCCGAAAACCAACATTGAATGCCCGTGACCTTCGATCCCCCAGGCGGCACTGCATGAAAAACTGACATCAATGTGTAAAGGATATCACCACATGGGCTCAGGAACACTTCAGAAAACCAATGTCAGTAAATACAGTTCGGCGCTACATCCGTAAGTGTGACTTGAAACTCTACTATGCAAAGCAAAAGCCATTTATCAACAACACCCAGAAACCGCCGGCTTCTCTGGGCCCGAGCTCATCTAAGATGGACTGATGCAAAGTGGAAAAGTATTCTGTGGTCCGACGAGTCCACATTTCAAATTGTTTTGGGAAATTGTGGACGTCGTGTCCTCTGGGCCAAAGAGGAAAAGAACCATCCGGACTGTTATGGACGCAAAGTTCAAAAGCCAGCATCTGCGGTGGTATGGGGCTGTGTTAGTACCAATGGCATGGGTAACTTACACATCTGTGAAGGCACCATTAATGCTGAAAGGTACATACAGGTTTTGGAGAAACATATGCTGCCATCCAAGCAACGTGTCTTTCATCGACGCCCCTGTTTATTTCAGCAAAACAATGCCAAACCACATTCTGCACGTGTTACAACAGCGTGGCTTCGTAGTGAAAGAGTGAGGGTATTAGACTGGTCTGCCTGCAGTCCAGACCTGTCTCCCATTGAAATTGTGTACCGCATTATGAAGCGTAAAATACGACAACGGAGACCCCGGACTGTTGAACAGCTGAAGCTTTAGATCGAGCAAGAATGGGAAAGAATTCCACCTACAAAGCTTCAACAATTAGTGTCGTCAGTTCCCAAACGTTTATTGAATGTTGTTAAAAGAAAAGTTGATGTAACACAGTGGTAAACATGACCCTCTCCAAGCTTTTTTGAAACGTGTTGCACCCATAAAATTCTAAGTTAATGATTATTTGCTAAAAACAATAAAGTTTCTCAGTTTGAACATTAAATATCTTGTATTTGTAGTGTATTTAATTGAATGTAGGTTGAACATGATTTGCAAATCATTGTATTCTGTTTTTATTTACGTCCCAACTTCATTGGAATTGGGGTTGTAGTTCATTAAGCAAAATGACTGGGAGATAACACAGGATCAAGAATGTGTATTACATTTCACACCGCTGTGGTGGAGTCATTACAATAAACATAGGAGTTAATGACTCAATAAATGAGTTACTAAAACTATGTTGATCGAAGTGAGACTATATTTTGAAGTCCTTCAAAGGACAAGGAACCATATATAGTACCAAATACCAGTACAAACAATTTGGTACTATATCTGGTACATTATATATGATGAGTTCCACACCTCCCGATAAGCAAGTAGGACTGTGATTTCAATCAGCCCATCAGCCAAGCAAAGCAAATTCGTTTCTACAATATAGTGCATTTCATACACAAGGTAACTCACCATGCTTCACATGATTCAAAGCATTTAAAATAAAGGGAAAAAACAGCTTTAAAACATTAAGAAAGAAAGGTATTGAAGTAAACTATGTCACACATCTCGCTGGCGTCGGGGAGAATATTTGTATTTCCAAAACCATCACTTTTCAAACATAAAAAATGGCTTGATGTTTGAGCCATAACATTGCATCATCAAAGAGAGGCTTGCCTTTTTCTGCACTTCACGTTGGTCAAGAATTTGTGAAACTAATGTGGCAACTGACTGATAGTATCGATTTGTGAAAGAAAAATACAAAATTGACCACATTTGGACACAAGGCATTTCTGTGCCTATCTGTATATATCTGATGTTATATTTCTAATGTTTTTTATGATAATGATGATGATGATAATTTGTATTTTATTTTAGTAAATGTTTGCAATATAAGTTTTGTACTCACATCGTGCTAAAAAAAATATTGTTTTGATATACAATACGCCCTGCGACTGACTGGCGACCAGTTCAGGGTGTAGTCCGCCTTTCGCCCGAAGTCAGCTGGGATAGGCTCCAGCACCCCGCGACCCTAACCAGGATAAGCGGTGTTGTAAATGGATGGATATACAATACAATCATATCACATCACAATCATATACAGTACATTCAAGTCTCGCCAAAAGTAGAGCACTTAGGGAATCTGCGTTTTGAAAATGTTAACCCCAGGAAAATGTAAATAAAGGACTGTATGTACATTTGTCCCCGGACACACACGTACACACACACTGTCACACCCTCAGAACAAGGTACTAACTTTTATTTGTTGTCATCCTCAGGAGCTCCGGCAATGCGTACGATGTGAACGGAGGAGGCACGGTATGAACTGACTCATTCTTCCTCTTCCTCTCACGTGTCATTCCGAATTCCATTCATGAAGCAGCACCCTTTAAATTAGCAAGCTGTCACTCTGGAATTGCAGCTGGCCTGATTTGGTCCAGAGCATGCAAACTCAAAATATGTGGTCTATGTGACATTTTGTACAAACATTACTGGAAAGCAGGATTAATTAGTATTAACACATTCACTGCCATTGACGGCTTGAGAAGTCTAATATCCATGTTAACGGGGAAGGCTGGCACTGAATGAGTTAATATGAATTAGTAGACACCCTCCATCCATCCATCCATCCATTTTCTGAGCCGCTTCTCCTCACTAGGGTCGCGGGCGTGCTGGAGCCTATCCCAGCTGTCATCGGGCAGGAGGCGGGGTACACCCTGAACTGGTTGCCAGCCAATCGCAGGGCACATAGAAACAAACAACCATTCGCACTCACAGTCATGCCTACGGGCAATTTAGAGTCTCCAATTAATGCATGTTTTTGGGATGTGGGAGGAAACCGGAGTGCCCGGAGAAAACCCACGCTGGCACGGGGAGAACATGCAAACTCCACACAGGCGGGGCCGGGGATTGAACCCGGGTCCTCAGAACTGTGAAGCTGACGCTCTAACCAGTTGTTCACCGTGCCACCCATTAGTAGACACTGTAAGCTTTAAAAAAAAAAAAAAAAAAAGATTAAATGTTGGAAACGAACTAAAATATTAGCCAGCACAATATGCCCTCCATTCAAACACTTTATGAGCACATACACACAAAATATGTGAAAGCAGCGCTTCAAGAGAATCAACCTCCGCCGAAGCTTAACGTGTCAAACAGGTGAAGTAATTTCTGAATTGATCAACATATGAAATTGAAATAACATTTCAATTAAATTCAATTAAAAACATCATAATAAAGGAAGTTGCACCAAACCCGTGTTGCTGAAAACACAAATAGTTTGGTGAATTGAAATGCAGAATATGTATAGATAACAACAACAACAACAACAAATCATTTTGAATCATAGCAAGTTTACAACATCACTCCAGATTGAAAAATACAAAGTCTCAAATCAAAATTGCATAGAAGCATCTGAATACATATAAATCATGTGATCATTATGATGAGTATTGACTGTCATTGTGGATGCGTTTGGTCAAGTGATGCAACACACAAGGAGCCTCTCGATGTCCATACTGAAAGCGCCGGCCTGTGAAGTTACTTGGAAGTAGTTGAGAGTATGTGGCAACCAAATCAGCCAACAATAATTGTAATAGATTTTGGAAGGAGATCAATCGGAACTGGATATAAATTGGATATACTGTAGTGCAGAGAGGAATGAAACATTATAGACTTTACACCCATCCGATCAGCTTGATCTGTATCAGCCGATAATTCCTTGTAGCATTTTATGCTGATTGGCTGATCGGCTTTAATGTCATAATTCGCCGATCCGATCAATGACGTCATTGATCGGCTCTGCAAAAGACATTTACTCCGCGTTGCCGTCGTGTACAGTATATTTGAATACAAAAGCTAGCTTATTTTTAGCCTAGTCGTGTGTCTTTTGATGTAGTACTGTAAATATCTGACCGCCAAAAAAGTTTTTTTTTTTTTTTTTTTTAAAAACATGTCGGTGGTGTGGGACAGACAACACGTCTGAGACAAACAAGGCGTAATGCCTGGATCAGACTACAAGACAAATTTGCTCTTTCGCAATTGGACTTTGTCAGACTACTGCAATAAAATCTTGTATTCCGATACCGCCGTATCCCGTTTTTTATGATCACTGGGCTTTATCTTGTCAACTCAAACGTGACCGGATACACTCGTTACCATCAGGAATTGCTTGAGGTATATGTGCACAAGTATATACAGTAAATGAACAAGTCATTTAAATAGACACATTGCTCCATCTTGTGATCGGATCGGTGATCGGTTATCGTTTTTTTAACCTTGCTGATCGATGATCGGTAATCGGCCCCAAAAATCCTGATCGTGTAAAGCCTATGAAACAATGGCCCTTATGAAGCAATAATACTGCTGTATCTTATCAAGCCAAACATTTTACAACAGCAACTAAGAAAATGTAGCTCTTTTTTCTTCCTGCAGAAAGCAAAGCCACTTGCTGCTCCAAGTCCAGGAATGATGCCAAACATTTTTTCCCCAGTAGATCAGAGTTGTTTTCAGAACTTTATTTGCTCTTATTTCCCGCTCGTGCCAAAATTATTGCTTTGTCATTTTTTCATGATGTGCAGGCCATCCATGACTTGACACCGTCATACAGTCAGGAGGCATCCAATGGTTTTTAGGTGGCAATGTTCAGAATGGAAACAGTGAAGAATCGTATAACTTGTTTTAGCAGCATCACAGACAATAGCAAAGCGGTGCAAACAGGAAATACCGCGCTTAAGGCATACACTATTTTGCTCAGTGTTGGATGCTTATCTACACAGGCAGTTTCTGTGGTGAACTAAAAAATGAAAGTTTAAGAGAATAAATGGTCACATATGACAAGGGATAGATAAAGATTCAGATTGCTTTTGTGGTTATATTTCAAATGTAACGAAAATTGTAATCACGAAAATGTTCCAAGAGCAACTGTAATCTAATTCCACATTTTCTCCCAGTAATGTAATGGATTACAGTTACATACATTTTGTTATTAAATCATGTACAGTAATCTTGTTAAATGTAATTAATAATGGGACAACTAGTAAAGGGGAACAAGCCATTCCCCAGCAAGATTTTGAACAACTTTTCAGCCCACGCAAGCAATGCTTTTGTGTTCTAATTTGTAGCTGTCCATAGAGATGATTGCAAAGCATTCCCTCCTCTTGTTGTTTTTAAAGACGTCACCAGTGACTAGTCGACTTTCATCGCATTACTGTTGACTTTAAAAAAAAAAAAATTAAAATGAAGTTGTGCAAGTCCTGGAACAGCGGCTATGAGTTGGCGTGAAGGAAGCAGAAGAGAGGCCATGACAGGGACAACTATATTCAGAGGCCACTATTTTTTTACAAGCTTGAATCCAAAACAGTAGTAGTCCGACACTTGTCACACTCTATAGCAGGGGTGTGCAATTCATTTCCCAAAAGGGCCTTGTGAGAAACTGGAAGGTTTGTCAAGGGCCAAGCCAAAATGCTAACCTTAGTTGTGTTCCATATTAATATAATGTAGTTATATAAACAGGGGTACACATCATTTTGGTCTGGTTCTCAAAGGAGCACAAGAGTTTGTTGCTTGGGGCTCTTTTTTTTTTTTCTTTTCTTTTTTCTTAAATAGTTCCTCGAGTGGTTGGGAAAGTCATAGTTGCTAAGTTGACACAAGTTGTTGCTTTTGCTCGCTTGCGCTGCCTCACATGTGTGCACATCAAAATAGAAGCACTCCATATTTTGTGTTTTGTTTCGGCTTGATAAAGACACCGAGGGCCGGGCAGAGACTGGACGGGCCGATGTGCCCCGTTGTCCGTATTTTGCGCAGGACTGCTCTATCGTAATCGACCCCATTGGGTTAATGATTGAACTCCAACGTACTGTATATGTTTGTAATTCCTTTTTAAGTGCAGGTATACTTTAAAGTGTTAAATAAAGTGATTATAGTATTACGGATTAGAGTGATGTATTGTATTGTTGTCTGACACAATGCAGTATTATTACACCAGCACCAAATACGGATACGGTCTGATCAAAACCAAGTATGCAAACCATGTGTAATCTCCCCAAATCCATGTCAACACTGATCAACGGAAACCGTTTTATTTTTTTTATTTTTTTTACTTTGCTCCTGAGAAATGTTTTTATTTGTTAATCTGACAATACTTTTATAGTAAAATTCTGAGAAAAAAAATCTTGAGGTTATTGCTTAATATCCAAGAAGACCACTTTCCTTCTTCAGTTACATTGATGATGTGCTCATAGATATCTTGACGGCACTTTGAACTCTGATGCTTCGTTAAACTTTTGAGACATTTTTGAAAAGCCAAAGATTCCAAATGTTACAACTTTTTGTGCGTTTGACTTTGGACGTTCCACTATATCTAATTCAAAGTAGGCAAACAGAGCTGTCGCTAGTTAGCAGAAGGTGGGTCTCACGTGGCTGTGTGCACGGCAACACAATGCATTCATTGTGCATTGATTGTTCTTCTCTATCTTTACGACAGGTTGACGGCAGAGGTAAGTTATCTCATGAAATCAAGCGTTTTATCAAGTGTATTTTCTAACTTGCTTACATTCTCTTGACAATTTCCAGACTCAAACTATGCAACATGGAGGGACCATAAAAACATGCCAAAAAGTACTCTGGAAAGATCGACCCACATAACCCACTAAGCCCCCGCTCACAATCCTCCTTTACACTAACCCCCAATGTTGTTGAAAGGAAGCACCGATTTTCAAGAGGCATAAATAAGGACAAATAACACTGAGCATTCCTTTACAATGAAATCCAGTTTTCCAACGGTTGGCTTTGTCCAAAATGGAGGCAGTTTCAGCTTTACAAGACTGACTTCACCATGTCAGGCTTTTAGCTAAATGGCAAACCTCAAGAAAAAAAAAAAAAAAAAAAAACTTTAAAACCTAATGTCGCATCAAAACACATTATTGAGAGAGTTAGATTGTAAGACTGCAGCAAAAAGTGCCATAAATTTGCCCAAATTAGCTAAATATTCAATAATTCCATCTGCACAATTGTTTTGTGGGCCCATAAAAGCAAGTTTACATTGAAACAACACTAATGGAACTGTGCCAAATTTTGAATTGGGAAAATAAAAACGTGTTATAAAAACAGCAGACAGCTTCTAATCAGTTTGACTGAGAGGAAGTTATGATTATTTTATTTTCATTTGGGATATAGAAGATGTTTAGTCATGAAGCATTCTGACACCATCCAAAATCATCTACTTGCATGTTCATGAAGGTGACACAGATTTTACAGTGACAAAATAGGCCACAGGTGTCAAACTCATGGCCCGGGGGCCAGATTTGGCCCACCACATCATTTTATGTGGCCCGCAAAAGCAAATGATGTGCGTCGACTTCATGTTTCTTGGGAAAATATCCAAATTGTAAATTGTCTTGTAATATTGTTTAAATATTGCGAGCATTTATTTTTTTTTTTTACCAATCACCCCTTTTAAAAGAAATGTAATAGTTGAAAACATTTATATTCTGATTTCAAAAGTTGTTATCCATCAATTTGATGTGTACATATAAATATATGAGGCAATAATTCATTTATATGGGTTCATAGTCTAGGTTAATTGACAACTCTCAATTGCCCGTAGGTGTGAATGTGAGTGCGAATGGTTGTTTGTTTGTATGTGCCCTGCGATTGGCTGGCAACCAGTTCGGGGTGTACCCCGCCTCCTGCCCGATGACAGCTGGGATAGGCTCCAGCACAGCCGCGACCCTCGTGAGGAGAAGCGGCTCAGAAAATGGATGGATGGATGGATGGGTTCATAGTCATAACGGCCCTCAGAAGGAAGTCATGACTACAAAATGAGTTTGACACCGCTGAAATAGGCCATCAAATCAAATATTTAATGTTCATTCATACACATGGCTACTTTCAGCAAGAAACTTTTTGTTGTTGTTATTGTTTCCCATTTTCTATTCCATTATTTTTTTTTTTTTTTTTGTGGAGGAACATCAGAGTGATAGCCATGCAATAATTCAGTGTTTTCCCCCCCACAATGTTGAAGTAGATTTTAAGGTGCATACTGCAGAGCTTAAACGCTCAGATTATTATTATTTTTTAAATATCACAGTTCATACTAAGTAAATACAATCAGACAGGCCAATTGAATGCAAATACTGTGATTTATATATATTAAGTATATATGTTAATTGAGTTTGTGTTGTGCAAAAATTGTTGCACATGAATTAATTGTGGTATGAGAAAAGAAATCATGAGACATTTGTAAAATGGTAGTGCAAATTTGATGAAAAAAAAGAGATTTTTGCCCTGGTGGTCTGGTTTAAAAGTAAAAAAATAGTGTATATTGTCTGTCATTTTTTTATTTCTACTGTGAGTGTTATTTTTCTGCTAACCATAAAAGAATTAGATTTTGGATATGTTACGCATGTGTTCCATTGTCTTAAGAGGGGACATTTGAAACATTTGTTGCAAGCTTGCTTTCTTTCCAGGGATACTGTACCTCTGTTTGTGCTTGTATTATTTTGTTATCATTTATCTAATATAATAAATTCTACTTTGATATTCATACGTGGCCCAGTCTGTTGATGAAAGTGTGGTCAGATTATGCAAATTAATTTATAGTATTCATTTTCTTCAGGCCTTTTTAGGCTCCGAGTCGACAAACAATCGAGAAAGTGTCGTCGATGCCTCCTTTTAATTGTTAAAACTTCACTTATTATGACTTGGGAGTGGGAACTTACTTTGATGAGAATTCAAAGTGAACCAAAAGACATTCAAAGTAGGGTGGGGTTGTTATTCTTGCAATGCCAGTTTTCATACCATGTGTGGTAGACATACTACTCCGCTCACACCCAAGTGACTATCCTGAGGGCTATGGTATGCCTCTGCACGAACAGTGCTAACTCCTGCAATGTTATTTATGGCCCTTAGGGGGCAGCACAAACATGCATCACATTACAAATAGACTGCGGTCACACGTGGCTAGATTAATCTATAGGGAATTGAATGGAATGAACGTTTGTAGGTTACATATTTAGTAAAATTGGCTTCTTAATTATTTATATTCAAAATTGGGTCTATTTCTGAAAATGTCTGTCTGAGCCACAGTGCTTGGTTAGGTGAAGAGCTGCCATTTTGAAGCGAGGACCGGACTAAAAGGAAACACTACCATGTCAAAGCCAAAAGCGACGACAGTTAAGACGGAATCAGAATCAGAATCATCTTTATTTGCCAAGTACGTCAAAAACAGACAAAGAATTTGTCTCCGGTAGTTGGAGCCGCTCTAGTACGACAACGGACAGTCAATTGACAGTGAATACTTTTGAGACATAAAAACATAAAAACACAGTCACTGAGCAATAAGAGGTTACCAGTAATGTGGTAATGCCGATCAATTTTTTGTCTCTATTTTTTTTATTTTTATTTTTTTTTTGACAATTGTGCAAACTATGCTGAGTCCTCGAGCAATGTAGTGCAGTTTGAAATCACTAAAAGGACAATAGTCTGGTGCAGTCACCGTTGTGTAAATGGCGCAAAGGCTTCAAGAAATTATGCAGTTTAGAAATAGTTAAAGGATGTATATCATACAGATAGCCTACATTTCCCTAACAAGTTGATTTTAGGAATGTTTTGCTCAGGAAAATGAAACTGGCAGTCATTTCCAATAATATCAATCTATTTAACAGTAATAGGTAAAAAAAAAATAAAAATAAAAAAATAAATCAAAACTAACGGCACTGGGTACACCCCTTTTTCATCGGCAACATGGATACGTCACCATGTCTTGGTGTGATCTCGGTGATGGAGCTGGAGACCAAATTCACTGCATAACCAGTATGGACAAAGGAATGTACTATAATATAATGTGGAAGTATTTATCTTATATTATATATAACATAATATATCCATTCATTTTCCACACCACCCATCCTCACTATGGTCACGGGCGATCCTAGTTGACTCTGGGCGATATATATTTATTATTCTATATTTATATTTATATACAGCATCGTTGCTCTCGGGTGGAATCCCGTCCACTCCCGAAATGACAACTTTTCAGCAAAGGTTTCCAAACACCACTTTGTTCAAGTTGGTATTATACCTTATATTGCTATCATATACCATTGTACATCAGCACAACAGCACCCCAAAATTATGTTAAACTGCTAATTGAATATGCTAAAAAAAAAGCTGCAAATTTATAACGCTGTCATTGATTAAAATGGTACGAACATGGCGCCGTGCCGGCTGGTGTTTGCTGTGTTGACGGTTGTGCCCGTCAAAGTCTACGATTTAATGCTAACGACCGTAGCTAACGTCGCAAAAGCAAACCTCTGCGTTACGTCATCTTCACAAACTCTTTTTCAAAGGTGAGTGATGCAATCAAAATACTCAATAACGAGCCTACTCAAATGTATCTAACCTCACTATTTTCACTTTTTAGTGTTGAAAAAAAAACACTGATAACACTTCTCAGACATTTATGAGCATTCAAGAGCGTTTATAGATTTTTTTTCAAACTATTTTCACCACTTTAAATTGGTTAATATTGCATAAAAATAACAGACGAACTATCGTTTTGTCAAGCAACGGACTAGAATAAGGAAATGTGCTCATCTTCTGTCGCTGACATTAGCAGGTGAAAGCAGGTTTCAACCTTAATGTGGGTGGGCCAAAATATGGCTGAAAATCAAATATGTCATTAGAAAACAACCCTAAAATTACTGCAAGTTCTATTTTGGGAGATTTTTTTTCTGCAGACATCATTTTTAACAATGGAATAAGTGCCAATGTTCACAGGATTAGAGAGGTCTTTTAATATAAAGGAACAGGTGTTTTCAGTTGTGGGAAAAAAAATGCTTTATATCTAAATTCACATATGTGGTAGAGAAAAAGTTGGCCGGATAATTGCAATCAAATACAGTGTAACCTTTAAGGTCAAACAACATTTCGAGGACACTGGTGGACCTCAGATTTGTTGGGATTTCAAAACAATATTTACCATAGAAAATACGAGAAATATAAATCATCAGTAGCAGTGCAAAAGAATAAAACACTTCCGCTTTAATGATAGCCCATTTTACACTACCAGCAAAATCTGTTGCTGGTCTGGTATGAACAGATCCGATTTGGAATGGGTTGGGTTGTAACAGAGGCGGGACGGTGTTTGTGTGTAAGGGAAACCCGGAAAGGTGGGACATGGGTGTGAATTTTGGCACGTCAAAACAGACGTCTCCCGCCCTGCTGCGTTTTTAGCACTTGTCGTTATCCAACAAGTACCTCTTTCAATGACGTCCACACACATCCAATTATCTTATTGCGAGACCACAACATTATCCTGCTTTTCAGGATTCTGTATACAAGGCAAAGGGGAATGAACGTTGGCTCTACAGTTGTTATTTTGGGGGATTTGTCTGTGTGAGAGCCTGCTCGTCACAATGACACAATGAAAAAAACCGATCACAGCAAACACACTATTAGAGGCACACACTGGAGCAGGGAGAGACCTTGCACATGGGGAGCAGTTGAGGGTCTTGGACAAGGACACCACATCCATGAGACCATGGGTATGTTAGGGTGTGGATGTTCCTTTGCCTCTGGGTTTGAACCTTTGGCTCGCTGACCTGCTGCATTTAAAGTGCTTTGAAGTAACTGCGAATTGCTTGTATGCAAAAGTTAGGTTTCTGGACTGCCTTCCCACCAATCAAGTGTGAGTTTAAAAAGGAAGTATCTCCTGTTGTCTGTCTATTATCAATAATGTACTTTTAAAGTTTGCCCCTCTGTGACGTAAATGTGGGGCTCATGTACATAAGACTGCCCCAAATTGAGTTTTTCCGCCCATGACTTGGCAACAAGGCAGAGGGAAGAGCTGCAATTTTCAGGCGCCTGCTGTGGGACTACACAGAAGCACGATCATGTGAAAGCCGAAGGGTGAGCAGATTAGCATTGTCTACAGGGCCTTCGAATCCTGTTCTTCTGGGGGGCTTAAGCAAGACAAGTCTGGGTCCACAAATATGCAAGTGTACAGAGCAGGATCGACTAGATCTGGTTGAGCCTGAGTGGAGTTTCCTGAGCTGGCTGCTCTTTATCTCAAGTCCTCATTGTCGCTCGTGTCGAAAATATTTTCAATACATTTGAAGCAAAATACACAGTTTAATAAGAGACTATACTTTTTCTAATAGTATAATTTTAACCAGTTTTGTCACTAGCACATATATAATTAAAACAAATATTGTGAATTGACTGTTTAATATTGTTCAATCTTAAATATACACAAAAAATGACCAGTATCTCCTCCTGCCTGACCTGTCACCCTACAGTGGTGGAGGGGTTTGTGTGTCCCGATGACCCTAGGAGCAAAGCTGTCAGAGAGCTTTATCCTCAGGCCAATGACGCAGCCAGTGTGTTGGCGAGGTCGGGACTGTGCTGAATCTGACTCTTGATTTGTTCACTGCAAAACGACGACATGTACTGTATCACTCGGTGAACGACCACACCCACTGATTGTGCACTGAGTGATGAGTACGATGCAATGCATGACATGTTAGTAGTATGCACAAAACGAGTCTGCCTCGAGTGAGTCATTCACTGTGAAAGAACGACATTTTTTGTCATCAGTGAACGATTCTGCCCTGAGTGATTCTAACTTTCTTAACTTTCTTTCATTGGCGTCTGTTCTTCCAAGCTAACTGCTCATGTTGAGACAAGCCACTTGAAAATAAACACACACACGATGGTTGCCATTGGGGTGTGTTTTCCATTATCTGAACAGACTTTACATAAAGTTGGGAGGAGAGGAGACGCGGAAGAGGGTAAATGGGAGTGTGTAGGGCAGGCAGCAACTTTGTAAGGTTTTTTTTTTTGTACATTTCAAATCATAACAAATGTACTGTATCGTCTTGTGATATTTTCATGTTCGACTTATATTAGAATATTTTTATACTAAATATGGATGACTGGTTAGCACATCTGCCTCACAGTTCTGAGGATCCGTGTTCAAATCCGGCGCCGCCTGTGTGGAGTTTGCATGTTCTCCCTGTGCCTGAGTGGGTTTTCTCCGGGTACTCCGGTTTCCTCCCACATCCCAAAAACATGCATGGTAGGTCAATTGAAGACTTTAAATTGCCCGTAGGTGTGAATGTGAGTGCGAATGGTTGTTTGTTTCTATGCGCCCTGCGATTGGCTGGCGACCAGTTGAGGGTGTACCCCACCTCTCGCCCAGAGTCAGCTGGGATAGACCCCAGCATGCCTGCGACCCAAGTGAGGATAAGAGGTACGGAAAATGGAGATTCTAAATATTTCAATGTTTATTGTAGCACTGTGGGGCCTTGAGGAAAGAACTTTCAATACTCCGTATATATTGCAGAATAGACAGTAAAAGTTACCTTGACCTTGATGTTGAAAAATTATTATCCCCCTTGTGCCTCGACTGCAAAAAATTAAGTGGGCTGTTCCCTCATTCTCATTCATGCATTGTTTCCCGAACCCCACCACCCACCCCCACCCCAAAAAAAAAGATACGCCAGTGGGAGGTAAACCCTGTATTAATTATATACAGCGTCTGAAATAAGTATTTAACACGTCACCATTTTTCTCACTAAATATACTACCAAAGGTACTATTGACCTGAACATTTCACCAGATGTTGGGAACAACCCAAGTAATCCATACATTCAAAGAAAGTACAACAAATAAGATCAGAAATTAAGTTGTGTGTAAAAATGTGAATTGACAGGAAAAACGTTTTAAAGACATGACGAAAGGGAGATGCAAAAAGCCATGTTAAATACTTATTTCAGCCGCTGTATTATTCAAACACAATGGAGCATTAGATAGATAAAGAAATCATAATAAATAATGGAGCAAAATCTTTTTTAGTTTTAGTTTTTTAAAAGGTGGGGGTGCTCGCTCATTGCGTGCCATGCCTCCTTCTAACGGCGTTGGTCAAAATAAATAAATAAATAAAAAGAGTGACAAAACACTGAGTGATTTGGTGAATGAATCTTTTTAATGAACTGATTCTAGAGATACAGTACAGTCAAAAGAAGTTATGTTCCCATCACTACAACAAACACCATGTTCAAACAAGTGTTTCCGTACTTGGCACTGGCACCGTAGGCTGGCATCCAATGATCGACTTTATGGTTGTGTCATTGGACTTGTGGCTCCATGTTTTTGACACTTGGGTGAAGAGAGGGGCAGAGCTGTCAACTGATCACCCGGTTGTGTGTTAGCTCCCACGGTGGGGGAGGATGCCAGTGCAATCTGGCAGAACCAAATGTTTTGTGGGGTCTGCTTGGAAAACCTGGAAGAGTTCCCTGTGAAAAACAATTTCAACTCCCACCTTTGACAGAAATTTGACCACGTCCCCGGGGAGCCAGCAGACATTAAAGGCCTCTTCATACTCCCGCGCTCGCGCGGCCGACAACACCCGCATGGCATCACGTGACCGACGAGTTGGCCCGCGCGGCCCCTATGCGTCACTTGACGTGCACGAGGCAAAAATTGTTGCTGCGCGTAGAACGCAGCGGAGATCATCTCTCATGCTGTGACGACGTACTCAGCGTGCCCCTTGGTTCTACATACCATCTACGCCGCCGCCTTCTCGATCGATTTTGCAGCATAATTATACGTATCATCTGGTCATCTATGTCCATTTGTTCTAGCAGACACTCTTCCACGGTCGCCATCGTTGTTGCTTTGTTCCTTGTTACTGAAAGGAAAGTAAAAACGGCTACTGGAAATGGCCCAAAAAAAATGCAGAGGAAACTCCACCCTGTGGCGTCCTAGCCAATACCAGCCGTAGCGACACCCCCGACGTGCAGTACATTTTCAAAACTGCGCGTGTGGGTTGCGCTCGAGTATAAAGGCAAACTACAGGCGGGATAGCTGCAGTGAGGTCAGTGCGGTCGCCGCCCGTGCGAGTATAAAGAAGCCTTTAGTCTGAGTGGACCATGTTCCGTGCCTCTATTGCTGATGTGGGCGACTGGAGTAGTAGTAGGAGCTGTGTAGGGTGGTCGTTGCTTGTTGGTGGGCACAAGTGGTAAGGGATGCCGTCAAGATGAAGGAGGAGTCTTATCAGGCCTTTTTGGTTTGTGGATTTCTGGAGACCCCTAATGGGTACCAGCAGGTACCTCAACACGTTGTTTGCTCCCACAACCACCGCCGCCACAGACAGAGAGGCTTTGAGGCTCCGAGCTTGAGAGTGAGGAAGCTGAACTCAGGAGAGCGCCTCAGTGATGGCAACACAAGCGGAGCAATGAGGGGGGGGTCCATGCCAGGCCAAAGGCTAGGGCTAGCCGCCCACCGCTGCCCAGCCTACTGCTCGCCATTATGCGATCACTGGAGAACAAATTGGACATGTTGAGAACCAGGATTACAACACAGGGGTAAATTAAAGAGTGTTGCTCTCTTATCTTCACTGAAACTTGGCTCTCAGACAAAGTTCAGCTCGTACTCACTCTGTACACTGAGGAGACCAGACTGCCTTCTGTCAGGCGATAGGGGGAGGGGTGTGTATGTTTTTAACATGTGGTGCAGAGACATACAAAGTGTTCATAAGCTAAGTAGCAGATGCTACGACCTGTGTTTTTGATTGCTGCTGGCCACCTGCCTAAATGACTACAAACCAGTAGTACTCACTCCAATCATTATGAGGTGCTTTGACCGACCAGCAACATACCAGACACACTGGACCTCTGCAATATGCCACACATCAAGTCCACCTCAGACGCCATCACTGCCACATCTCACTACTCTCTCTCCCACCTGGAAAACAGACATCAGGATGCCCTTCATTGACTACAGCTTCACCTGTAATACTGTCATGCCCTCCAGACTCACCCACAAACTGGCTACACTCAGCCTGAACCCCACCCTCTGTGACTGGCTCTTAGACTTCCTCACTGCCAGGCAGCAGTCCCTCAAGAGTGGTCACAGGATTTCAGACAGCATCACTACAAACAATGGCACAGCCTCAGCCCTATCCTTTAACACTCTGCTCACTCACAACTCTGAGGCCTCCCACAAAGACATCATCATCATCCTAAAGTTTGCAGATGACACCGCAGTAATAGGACTCATTACTGGCGGGGACAAAGCAACCGACAGGATGGAGGTGGCCAGTCGGGTGTCATTGGGTGAGGACAACAACCTCACTCTCAAACAGAAAAGACAATGGAGATTATAGTGGATATGAGGAAGATTAAGAAGGCCTTATGAGCGACTGCTGGTGCGGGGGCTTGTAATGAAAAGGGTAAGCAGCTTCAAATACCTGAGCGCCCACATCAATGAGGACCTCACCTGGATGGCTATAATTCCTCAGGAGCCTGAGAAACCTGATTCTGTGCAACTACTACAGCTATGTTGTGGAGAGCATCGTTACCAGCTGCCTCCATGTGTGGTCCAACAGCAGTACTTCTATGGACCGCAGACGCCAGCAGAGTGTGCCGAGAAGATCACCAAGACACCACTGCCGTCTCTACAGGACATCTAACACCGCAGGAGGGATGCCTCCATCTTCAAAGAGCCCACTCACCCCAAGCATGAACCATTCACACTTCTACCCTCAGGCCTGAAGCTAAGTTAAGCTGCAGAAAGTGTGAAATGCAGGACTACCACTCTGAAGAACTTTCTTTCCCACTGCCACCCGATTCCTAAAAAGCTGATAGGAGTAAGAGTTGGAGTCTATATTAAACATATCATATTGTGTTTTTGAGACAATCTGCCTATGGTCCAGTACACACATGAAGATAATCGGCCTGTTTTTGTGCGGATTCTGCCCCTTCCCGAACTCACACGTCATACGCCAGACAATTTTAAGTCTTATAAGATTATACTATAACATTTTCCTTAGGTCTGATGTGTGTTAAGAGTGCATTCGTCACAATTTTAGGGTCGGAAACAGGTCGGTGCCAACCTTCTTAAATATTGAACCTGTTCAATATTTACGACCAAATTTCTTCATATGTGTGGGGAACACCGACTTCTCCCGGGCCATGATGCAGAGAATGGTGACGTGAACAAAATGTAGCCAATCAATCACAGGAGCGACCCTAAATGAAAACAAAAACGTCTTACCCAACGTCGTCTTATGAAGAAAAGTGGGTTCCCCAGCCAGCAATAAGTATTTTCCAAAGCAAGTCTTTTTTTTTGAGAACGTCGACATTTTACAAGGCTATCAGCTCTGGCAACCTTCGGGAACGTTCAGGAAACATTGGCGCGTATCGGAAGTGATTTTTCTTCTTTGTTTTTTTTTAGATCACGTATGATCATGCGAGATTTCTAGATTGGCGGTGGAACAGAATCTTTATGTCTGTGGTGTGCTCGGTTGAGATTCTCGGAGCACACCACACCTGATGACCAAAACTGTGAAATGGATGATTTTTTAACTTTATGTGTGGGGTCTGTAGCAGATAAGAACATCTTTTAAGAGTGGAAAAATCTTTATGTGTGTACCAGGCGTAAGTTGTACAATACAGCACACAATCATATTTTTCAGAAGTTGTACAGCTGCCATATGGGTTTATTTTCTAATTTTATGCCTCTATTGCATTTTTATTTTTGCTTTGTATTATAATTTACCTTTTTATCTCTTCTTACATTATAATGGCATCTTTGTGGATGGCAAAATAAGAATTTATTTGCACAGAGGAAGCACTACATCCTGAATTGGTCGCCAGCCAGTCGCAGGGCACATATGGACACGAACAACCATTAGCACTGACGTTCACACCGTCACTGCGAGTGGGAACTGAACCCACGCTGCCCGCACCAACGTCAGTTGAATGTACACCTACGCCGTCAGTGACTGCAATAAACATTCTGAATCTTTGAAACTTTGAAAGCTCTTTGGTGGCGGGGCCACATGGATGAGGTCCTCCCGGAGTTTCTAAAGGCTCTGGATGCTTTTGGGCTGTCTTAGTTGACACACCTCTGCAACATCACATTGACATTGGGGACAGTGCCTCTGAATTGGCTGATCAGGGTCGTAGTCCTCCTCTTTAAGAAAAGGAACCAGAAGGTGTGATTCAACTACACTCCTCAGCTTCCCTGGTAAGGACTAGTTCAGAATTCTGGAGAGGAAGGTCCGTCGGGAAGTTGTACCTCAGATTCAGGAGGAGCAATGTGGTTTTCGTCCTGGCCATGGAAAAGTGTAGCAACTCTACACCTTCAGCAGGGTCCTAGAAGTGTCACGTGAGTTCACCCAACCTGTTTACATGTACTATGAGGATTTGGAGAAGGAGTATGACCGTGTCCCTTGGGGTCCTGTGGAGTATGGAGTACCGGACGACCCCCTGATATGAGCTGTTCATCCCGATACAGCCGGTGTCAGAGTTTTGCCGCATCGCCAGTAACAAGTCGGATTTGTTTTCAGTGAGGGTTAAAATCTGCCAGGGCTGCCCTTTGTCACAGATTCTGTTTGTAACCTTTATGGACAGAATTTCCAGGCACAGATGAGGGGCTGAGGGGATTCGGTTTGGTGGCCTCAGTATTGTATCTCTGCCTTTTGCATACATACGTTTCATCAAACTGCAATCTTCCACTCTCGATGGAGCAGTTCGCAGCCGATTGTGACGTGATTGGGATGAAAATGATTGTATGAAACAAAGGCAACAATAGCTGACCCTGATTAAATCCCAAAGGATTACAATTTGTTCATTAGTCTTTCTTGTTTCTAATAAACATCTATGTTTATGTCCTCACATAATTTACAGTAAATGGAAATTGTAAAGATAACGGCACCATTAACTTCTATAAGAAATGATGCCATTGTGGGATAAAAAGACCTTTATATTGCTCTCCATTTGCCCATCCAGTAATTGATACTAAAACAATGTCATCTGCTGCATTATCAGCATAATGCTGACTTTATTACCCAATGCTATTGAAATGATTGTTTATAACATCAGCCCACACGAGTCTCGTATTAGTGGGTGTCTTGATGATGCCACTGAACCAAAGGAATTGTGTCTGGTTTGGAGATGAGATTGGGACTAGGATTGGTTTCCTCTCCTTTGTGAGTGCAGTGCTCAGACCAGAAAATCCCTGCTGACTGCATGTCTGGCGGAGAGGGTGCAGACAGTCGACGTTAATCTGCTCTCTCTCTCTCTTTCTCTCTCTCTTCTCATACACACATGCACGCACACACACACACACCAGACACACTCAGGCCTGTCGTGTTTGATCTCCATGTAAGCAAGTCATCATGCTGTGTGGGGTGAATAAAGGGGCAGAGAACATACTGTATGTCCATTTCCAGTAAGTAATTTTATCTATATATTTGATCAGATTATACTGTACATGGATGGGGTTTGAAGTGTAATACTGTTTACTCAAAATAATGGTAGTTGTATCCAATAGGAAATAGTTTTAGATTAGCAATAATTAAATGACACAAATAATCATCATCATAGTTGCTGACACAACAAAAGGTACACTTGCACAATCTAATGCCTTGATTAAAGTGATAAAGGCCAATTCAGTTCAAATACACTCCTTTTGATAAACACTGTAAACAAAATATCAGAATGATAAACACATTGTTATAGTCATACCTTTCTCATAGTGTAAATCAAAACTGAGCAAAAATGTCTTTGTTAAAGCAGAATATATCGTTTTCCCATGACGTCACACACATCTGGACACAGCCATGACCTCCATGCTCAGGTCTACGCATTGTTTTGTTCCATTGCTTATTGAGTGTTTGAATAAATAAATGTGATCGGCAATGTAAAAAAAAAAAAAAAAGGGGAATTATTGTGCATTTGAAATCTGAGTTTTTCATCGTATGTTCTCCTCATCATATTAGATGATGCTGCGGGCGTGCTCGACCTTTACCTGTCGATCCAATACATTATTTGCTCGGTGATGTAAACGAAGACAGCAAGCCAGTGACATATTAGACAGCCTTGCCGCCAGTCTAGTGAGCTAGCTAGCTTGTTAGCTCAGTACCTCATTAGCTCGTGGGCAAAAGTAATAAACAGTTAACTGTGGCTTATTGGACGACCACAACGCCGGTCCGCGAGACCGCGAGCGGCTACTAGCATCTAGCCGCTGGCTACTAGCTGGTAGCAGGCTAGCAGCTAAAGCTGTCCAATTTGCCATCGCCTCACTCCATGTGCCTCGCGGTCCCACACAACAGCGACACTGACTGTAGCGCAAATAACACAAAACATTTCAGGGAAGCTGCATTTTTTTCCCCCGGGTTGTAGGCATAGCTTGATGGCTAACTGCACGCTGCAGTCGTAGAAATGGGCCGAGTTGTTATTACTAAGTAACTCGATTCTCCACTGATGGGATGAAGACGCTCAGTACTTGTATTGTGGGGGAGGGCCGACTCATACCAGAAAGCCCAAATGCGTACTTGGGCTTGTTTTTAGCACAAAAAAAAATCTGGACAACTGTAATGGTGACAAATATTTTAATGGTATATCTCAACAATTCAGTACTAAATTGTTCTCAGTCTTAAGTTCAAACATATTTAATGTATTTGGAAAGAATCACGGAAATACATTTACAGGGTCTTTAACATAGCTCATAACACATTGTGCTAGTTGTTATTTGCCAATTTCATAGAGTGCATGGTAAATATGATAGCAATGCCATTTTTTATTTTTTTTTTTGCCGGATAATACTACCACATTAATGTAAAATCTGAGTTTCAGAAACAAATGGCTAGTCATGAAATTGCTTACTGTGTAATATGTGGTAACATTAAAATTTATTTACAATTGTAAATAAAATTTTCATTTCACTTTTGTAATGATTTAAAATATTCAAAAGAAATACTGTGATGACTGTAATGTATATATATATATATATATATATATATATATATATATATATATATATATATATATATATATATTTATTTATTTACTTATTTTTTTAAATTCTACTACTACTGCTAATAATAATAATAACAATAATGAATTCATTTAATGACATGTAGGTCCCAAATCCAGACCATGCGGGATATGTGATGATGCTGCGCTAAGCCGTCACCGCCTCACCTCGTATGTCGCTATGAGCGCTGTGTGGCCAGCTGTCAGCCCGGCATTGCTCGAGCAAACACACACACGTAGACGCACGTAGCGCAGAGCAACCCAACCCCCTTCTTCCCTTCCTTCCCCCGGCACTGACGGCCGGGCCAGGCGACCCCCCACCGCCCCCCGCCGCCGCTACTGACTGCAACGAAGAGACGGATTGACCGTCTTTATCGACCGAGTAAGTGCAAGAGTGTTTTTTTTCCTCCTCACCCAATAAGATTGGTCGAACAGTGCATGCAAAAAGCAAAGTGCATGTTTTGCTGAAGCTGTGTGCTCGAAACGCGAAGGAGTGGGGGTGGGGGGGGGAGTGTATTTGCTCACAGTGTAAGCGTCGCCGGGTGGAGATCAGCCATGTAGTGCAACTTTCGCTTAGCTAAATGTGGTATTTATTCGTTGTTGAGGAGCAGACGTGAAAACAACCAATGTGAACAGGGTGGGGGGCTTGCGTATATTTGAACTTGTACTCGACATTTAAGATCCATTTTTTTTTTTTTTTGGACGCAGCTGCGTCGAATGTGCGGCAGAATGTAAACAAACATGCAAGGTGTATGATGAGGATGTTTGTGCGTGCCCTTTGAACTCATTTCTGCTGGTGTTTGTGTAATTCGAGTCGCATTTGAGCTGCCTCAAACGCGGCTTTGACTGATGATGATGATTCTTTTTTTGTTTGTTTGTTTTCACCCCGTTGTGTAAGCCACAGCGTTGACACACTCTCGTTTGCTTTGCCGTTTGCATCGAAGTGTGATTTTGTCACGCTGGGGTTTTGGCTTTGCGGCCGGCGTCCATTTTTATGAGTGTATCAGCGTGAAAACACGGTTATTTTCGGCACTATCCCGTCGTCCAGCACAGCGCCTCCCGGCGAAACTCGTGTCCGAACACGTTGTCAGGAAGGGGGTGTGTGCCCAAAAATGAGCGGCCAGCCAATCGGGGGAGACGCCTGCCCACATTTATGGCGCTTGTTTACTACGCGTTCTCGATTCTGATTGGTGGAACGCTTTGCCAGGTTTAACGCTGCATTCGGAGGCACACAAGAGGGTGGGAAATTTGAATTTTAGTAGAACGTAATGGCTGGCGAAACAGGAGAGTAAACGACAGCAATAGCCTGTCCCACGTGCTATTCGATGAAGTGCTAATCAAAATTCAGTATTACAGTAACAGATCACAATGTGTGACTAATGACCAAACTGAACATTTCCACATATAAATCCTTTGAACCTATTAGTCGCATGCAATGCAAAATACAACAGTGCAGCACAATGCAGATTACAGCCTCTTTATTGATTCACATGCTGATCACCACAAAAAGCGTATATAGAAAATGTAATTTACAGTATTAAAAAAAAAAAAAAACTTTTTGTTATATATTTAAAAACTGGCGGCACGGTTTTCTCCGGGCACTCCGGTTTCCTCCCACATCCCCAAAACATGCATGGTATGTTGATTGAAGACTCTAAATAGCCCGTAGGTGTGAATGGTTGTAATTTATTTTAATTATCATTTTACAACTAGGCACGGCAGGACAAGATTAGCCAATCAGAGTGTGTAGTGACAGGAGGCGTAACCGAATAGTCTGTCAGTCCTTTCCACGAATAATTGACACTTCCCTAAAAGTTATTATAATCACTTATATTAATACTTTAAATAATAAATATGGCGGCACGGTGGGCGACTGGTTAGAGCGTCTGCCTCACAGTTCTGAGGACCGGGATTCAAATCCCGGGCCCCGTCTGTGTGGAGTTTGCATGTTCTCACCGTGCCTGCGTGGGTTTTCTCCGGGCACTCTGGTTTCCTCCCACATCCCAAAAACATGCATGGTAGGTTAATTGATTGCCCGTAGGTGTGAATGTGAGTGCGAATGGTTGTTTGTTTGTATGTGCCCTGCGATTTGCTGGCAACCAGTTCAGGGTGTACCCCGCCTCCTGCCCGATGACAGCTGGGATAGGCTCCGGCACGCCCGCTACCCGAGTGAGGAGAAACGGCTCAGAAAATGGATGGATGGATAATAAATGTGCCAGAAAGTATGATCCCAAAACACATAAATAGCACTTCAAACACTTATAAACACATTGCTGTACCCTTAAAAATACAGTACAGCAGGGGTGTCAAACTCATTTTTGTTGCCGGCCACATTATAGTTACAGTTTTCCTCAGAGGGTCGTTGTGACTCGGAACCCATATAAAGGTTTCATCGCCTTATCATCTTATTACATGCAACAACATTGATGGATGACTAGTTTTGAAATCAGAAGTGAAGGATAATACTCGGATAAGACGCCCGTCAGGATGTCCAAACCGGCCCGTGGGGTAAGTTTTAGTTCATTTGTCCATATAGACTCTTATTTTCAAAGTCACGCTTTCATTTTGGTACAAGCACCGTAGAACCGGAAGTGCTGAGACTCGGAGCTGAGAGAGAAAAAAGACTGCTTACCATCATCCATCTGCACAGTAAGACGTTTTGTGTAACTGCCGCAGAAGCGACGGCTGTAATACATCATATATTGTTTGTTAATTCCATGTGAAAGTGCAGTTAAAAGTTTGTGAAGTTACATGGGGCATGTTTTATTCAATTGCTTTAAGTGACTGTGAGTGTAGTGGTACAGGCTGCTGCCTTAAACGCAGATGGCCTGCGTTCGATTCCCTGTCAGTGCACCAATTCCGAGCCCGGATAAAAATGCGCGGATTGCGTCAGGAAGCGCAAAGTGTAAAAACTGCCAAGCAAATCATGCGAGTGACTCGCTGTGACGACTCATGATAGGGAAACATTTTAAAAGTCACTTCTTTAGTGAGTACAAGCTAATTTGATGACTGATAATATGTTTGTAAATGGAGTTGGGCTGCTTACCTCATATAGATTCATTGTTTGTGTTTTAGCTCAATTATGCCAGCTTTGTTTGGCTAGGTTCCTTTTTAAATCTATGTAAATTAAAAAAGTTATTTCATAAAAGGTATACTGTGATCCACTGTGATCTGTAAGTTATGCATGTATACATGAAAATGCTGATTTATAATATTGTTCAGATTGCACTCACTTTTGTTAAGACATTTCAGATTGTTCATACGATTTGAAACAAGCTTTTCAAGATAATTATCAATAAAGGTGAATATTAAAACACGACACGCAATAAAATGTACATAGTGTACAGTACTACTGTGCATTGCTGTATGTTAAAGTATGAAAGGTGTTTAAGAGTATAAGAAAAGTTTATGAGTAAGGTAGGTGTTAATAGGAGTTTAAGGAAGATTAATACAGCTTTAAAATCAATCAAAAACATTTGTGGTCGCTACTTCGCAAATTTCACCAATTGCGGGGGTGGTCCGGAACCTAACGCCCACGATAAACGAGGCATTACTGTAAACGGGTCCGGCCCACCTGAGATCAAATTGCAGTGAATGTGGCCCCTAAACTCAAATGAATTTTGACACCCCCAGTGTCGGTGGAACTTCCACATACACACGAAACAACCTTATTATAGTGGACAACTAATTAGATTTATTTTTGCCACCAATTAAAGAGACACTTACTTTAGTCTTTACTTTTCCGCCCATGACAGGTTCCAAACAAAGGTGAATTTGCGAATTTGTTGAGGGTCCGCTGTTATGCAAGTTGCAACATTTAGTTTTTCATTTTCTCCCAAAAAATGTCTGAATCTTCATGACAACATTCAAGTACACCCAGGGAAAGTGTTTGGATGATTTGGTGCGAAAACAAATAAAGTATTGTTTCAGCCTTGGCTGAGATATGCCGTCCATTGCGTGCCACTCTGGTTAGCATTCTAGTAAATTCTTGTAAATAGCAGTTCCAGCTGGAATTTATACAGAGATGAATCTTTTACAACCATTTTTTTCTGTAGATTTAATTACATATTTCACAGTTAATCCAACTTTGCGAAATAGTTTAGGAGGTGAATTTAAGATTCAAAACAATTATTGAGTTTCAGCATTTGCTAAAACTAAATGAAGATGTTGAGCATCTGAAAGCATTTGAGCAACCAATTTGGTCAGAAGAATTAAGGACAAACTACAGTATGCCAAACCAGAAAAGAAAGTTCCTGTTTGTAAAGTTCTCTCATTTGATCTTGGATTATTGCTACTTCTGCAAATGCAGCAATAATCGCTGAATGGTCATCATGAATCATCAGATCACATCCACTCAACGTGTTGTCTGTCACGTATTTGGGCAACACACAACGACCCAAAGCTATTACATTTGGCCACAAGATCTGAATGGTGGTTTTCTCCAGATTCCTGCAATAACATTCAAAGTTTCATTTGTACAGTGATATGTGACAATGACTGCTTTGGAAAATCTCACGAGACCCAAAGCAGCCATTTTTTAGGTTAATAAACTTCAGCGAACCAAACTTAATACAGTATTTAGTAGTTCGTTCCCATATAAGCATATTCATCACGGAGAATGTTTTAGAGACGGAATCTAGTTATTTCAACAAATGTTCTATTATGGAATGTTCCATGAAGTCAGTTAACAGGACCACATCATACATTTTACACATGAATTTCCTTTTTTGTCACATTACTGCCTTTTGTTGCTCGAGGCCGAACTTGTGAGCAGAAAAACTAAGGTGTCATGGTGCTGTCATCAGACTTGTTCAAGCGGGAATTTTAGAACTTCATCACAAACATGTCATTCGCCACCAGTTAAAGGGGAAAGGTGAAAACCAAATTACTTTTGGGAAGCAGAAATGGTTAAATTAAGCATACCGGGGAGTTTCGTTATGGGAAATGTAAGCGCCACACCCACACTCCAGACATTATTGACCTGTTGCTTTCAAATCATTGTGGAAGTTATGTTTTCATACGGTTGCTTCACAGCTCGTGCTTTTGTGGTGCGTCACCCGCAGGGAGGTTTGACCCTGTGCTCGACTGCTGAGTCCCCACACTACACAGCAGCAGCAACAGCAGCAGCATGGCAGCTATGAGATCCCAGGACGGGGCAGAATCCGAGCCAGGCGGAATGGCAGCAAGGCTGCAGGCGTGCCTGTCCGACATGCTTGCCATCAACGGACCAAACACGCAGCAAAACACTCCGGTGAGAAGACAGACTGAGATCAGTTTCCCATTCTAGATAGATAAAGGGGACATATTATTGAAAAAAATGCTTTTTCATTGCTCATTCACAAAAGTTGGGTGGTCTCTTTGGTGCCTTACCCATCCATCAAGTTTAAAATTCAACAACCAAGTAAGTGAGTAACTAAATTAGCCAGTGGTTGTTTTACGCTCTCGTGTCACACAGCTCTTCAAGTTCATGGTTATGAAAGTGCTACTCAACTTCTTCATGAGACAGAACTGCACCCCCCCCCCAAAACTGAGTGTTTTGCCGAGCAGATTTTACGTGTATTTTTGGGGCAGTTTGGCGTAAGAATGCCGGAGGTCTTTTGTTAAGACACCTCGGAAATGTTTTATATTGTGGGGGGAAAAAACATGCTTAATATGTCTCTTTTAATTTATATGTCATCCACATCAGGTTCATACCTGGCACCATACACAACATGCAATACACACTGTTGTAGGGACAGTCATTTGACTAAATTCAAATAATCAATACATTGTTATTATTTTAAATATTGTTAGTGTAATTATTTTGGATGACAGAAAATAGTAGGGCAAGTGTGTTACGCTGGCAGATATTGTTGCCTTCCAATGAAAATCATATATGTAGCTCCATGTTTTTTTTTTGGATTAGAAATTAATGAACATTTGGAGCTAAATAAGAGGTATTCTTTTCGATGGAAAGCGATGATATCTTTATTGTAGTTGTAACTTTCTGGCGTTTTGAACTGCACTTATGAGAAGCAAAACAAAAAAACAGCTCTTGTATTGGATTTCGTTATATTGTGCAAGTGTACATAATACTTTTCTCTGTTTATTTCCTTCATGGCAGTATATTGGCAGTTATAAATCCTCTTTTAGAGCGCTGAAGTCATCCCACACAAATGGGATCATCCATTCTTGTCCCTCTGTTACTGCCTAGTCAGTGGTTGGCACTCGCTACCATTTCATACTGCCTCCATTGTTAGCCATATTGTCTGCAGGCAGGACACCACAGATGGGCAGGAAATATTTGTTCAACAGCTTTACCCGTCCGTGGCCATAGCAAAACTCCAGTGCCGAGGTTTATGTAACCAGCTTAACCGAAATAACCGGTGTATGCCTCAGCACATTGGAGCGTTTAATGATTTGCTTTACTGCCGCCATACACAATAAATGTAGTCTTTGAAGTGAATCGGCATTGAAACAATGGCTCATTTGGAATTTTACCTTTGAACCACCGATGAAGATATACACACAGAACTCCGTCCAAGATCCGTTCACGGACAGAAATATTCACAAGAACAAGACGGTCCACCTGCAGCGTGAGCTGGAGCGAGGCTGGAGCATCGTGCCCGCTCCCCTGCAAACAAGGGCCCCTGCAATGGACCCATGCGTGGTATCAGCTAGAGAGCCTGCATACAGGTGAGAGACATGTTGCACTGTAAGAATTAGTGAGTGAGCTCAACGGTCTGCTTGCAACTTAAGCTCTGTTGTCTCCAGTTTCCGTAGCCCAGAGTCAGTGGAGATGGATGAGATCATGGCGGCCATGGTCCTGACCAGCCTATCCTGTAACCCTGTGCTCCAGAGTCCTCCACAGACAGAAACTGGAACAGGTCTGTGGCACATGGTTTTGAACATTTATCATCCAGCCATCCATTTTCTTTAGCACTTGTCGTCATGGGGAAGCTAAAGCCTATCCCAGCTGACTTCCCGTGAGAGGCGGAGTACACCCTGGACTGGTCGACAGCCAATCGCAGGGCACATATAGAAAAACAACCATTTGCACCTATGGACAATTTACAACCTTCAATTAATTTAGCATGTTGGAGTACCTGGAGAAAACGCACGCAAGCAAGCACGAAACCGGCAAATGCCACACATCTCTTCCAAGTTGGAAAACGTCATTAGATTCCGCTCAATATTTGGCACTTAAAAAAATTCTGGAGCAGGATAGATCATTTGCATCATTTTTATTAGGGCCCAACAGATTCATCGGCCAATATTAGCCCTTTTCAAATTGGCAATAATTGGCCGATCTTTTGCTGAGTTGTTATTTTGTATTTTTTATTTATTTATTTATTTTTTCACACATTACAACATGACACAAAGATAATGACGTCCAAACAAACAAAACAATTGGCAAACGGTTGCCGATTTTTCTCTCTGTTGTAAAGTTAAACAAATACTCAAAGATAAAGTAAAACAGTCAAATGGTCTGCCTGTAATTCAGATCTTTATTGTTGTAAGTGTTCAGGGACCCAAAAATAAGTGACATTATTTATTATACATATTTTTAATGAATCAGCCAATTAATCAGTTATCAGAATTTTATTCTGCCAAATATTGGAATCGGCATTAGCCTAAAAAAAATCCATATCGGTCATGCTCTAGTTTTTATAGAGTGTAAAGTTAGCTACCTACTCCTAGTTAAAACATATTAGTAATTCACTTTGAGCATCATTATTGCCCTATTTGAATAAAAATGCTTTATTGTAGGTTTATCATCCCTATTTACATATCATAAAAGCAAAGCAAAAATAGATGCTGGCAAAGTGATGAGGAAAATATCAATATTTAATCAGCGAACAGAGGGGGCAACAAAGGGAAAAAGAAATATGATGGTAAATCTGTTTGGCTAAAGAGAAGCACATCACAACCTTGGCACCCATATGGGACACCTGCTGTTCTCTGTAGGATGGGCAAAGTGGAAAGCAGCAGAGAGCACTTCTACAAGCACAGTGTCTAAATTTAACGCGCATTTTTAATGACCAACCATTTTCATAGTTTTTATTTTCCTGGATTTAGCCACTTTCCAAAATGTTTTCTTGAAACGTTTAAGACCCGAAATACAGTGAAGCCGCCCTTTATCATGGGGGATACATTCCCAACCTGCTCGTAATGGATATAAATATGATACAGAGACAGCATATAAAAGATTTGTATTTAGTTTTATCCCTCCCACACACTTTCAAAACATTTATACTTAATGGAACACACTTAAACATATCAAAACACACTTTGAAGTACTCTTAGTGCATGTTGTCACTGTTTCGCTGTCAAGAAATGGGAGCCTGTCTTATAACATCACTTTGAGGAAATGAAAAGAAGACTCACTCTCACAGTTGTCCAAATAAGAGGCAAAACATGCTTGCTTCAAGCTGTTTATTTGGAATCCAAGTTAAAGTTTACTGTAAAACTGACACATAAAACAAAAGAGAACGATTCATTGCACAGTATATCGTAACACCAAAATGTTCATCCAAACCATATAATTTCACCTAGCAAAAGTCTGCTAGCATAATGCTAACATACAGTGTGATACAACATAGACCGGCTAATAGAAATTAGCATAGATGCTACGTAATTATGCACCTTTAAACCACTGCTGCTTTAAACACACGGAGCACCAACACAACACGTATCTTCTCTGCTCAACGACTATTACTGCATCTTACTAGTGGACCTTCTCTGCCTCTTCTTCTTGGTCTTAATTGCGCTTAATTGCGCTGCATTTACATGAAGTAGCCCTTGGCATGTCGCGCCGCCACGTGGCTCCGCACTGAAGGTGTGCCACTCTAAATACAGTTGCTCTCCAAATGTGTCAGAGCTGTTCTCGACCTGTTCCACATGAAAAGTGCCTTGAGACAACTTCTGTTGCGATTTGGTGATTTTATTTATTTAATTTCATTCAATTTAATTAAATTCAGACTTGCCTGTTTACTGTAATAACCCATTAAAAGAAAAAAAAAAAGATCAATTAATCTGCGATATAGCCGGGGCGTCCAAGATTAACCATGATACAGAGGGGTTTCAGAGTAGTCTGTAAAACTAAACTGAATCTTTCCTCATCTAGTTGGCTACTCATCATCAGCTGACATGGAGTGCGGCGGCGGCGAGCTCTCCGACAGCGGCAGCAGCGGCTACTGGAGTTGGGATCACGGCAATGTGAGCCCGGCCCCCTCGCTATCCGTCCCGGAGATGGACAGCAGCCCGGATGAAGGCCTGAACATGGAGTTGGAGCAGGGGGAGGAGATTAATACCAAAAAGCCAAAGGTACGCACTTGTGAAGCATACGGCATACCTGTAGATTTTTCCACATGCTACTGCTTATTCTCATCCGTCCAAATCTGTACCAGGGGACGTGTCAATTGTGAATTTTAGTTTATGCCGTGGGCCCCTAAAGAATGGTTGGCAGCCTGTGTGAGCACTCTTACACTACACCGTCAGTGATCTCATTCTTAGCCGTTCTTCAAATTCATCTATGTCAAAGGATGAATGCCATTGTTCTTTATGATCGACATAAAATGGTTGAGTTAGATGAAACTTCTTTAGACAAAGTTATAAAACAACCTCATAAAGAGGCAATTATTGAGTGAAGGTTCAGAGCTGAGCATTCAAAACAATGTTGAAGTGCATCAGTCTTCTTTTGTCTTATTGTTTTCCGCCCATTTTGTTATTGCTCAACCGATTCAAACTCAATCAAAGAACAAAATGTGTAGCTCGTTCAAGACATATGAGCGATTACTTTTCTTATTCCAAAAACTTATTTTTTCTGAAGTGTTGGGCTTTATTGCCAGAAGATCACAGGCAAGATAATGCGCAGAAAAAAATGTAATAATGCATCACAGATGCCATGGTAGCAATTCAAAACAAAGCATCCAATCAGATTCCCCTGGTATCATCCCCTTGACTGCACACAATCCTATATTTGGGAAGTATTTTGGGATTGCTGTGATATTTGCTAATGTATCGTATTAACCAGTGTTACATCCTACGTCTTTGGCATTTTCTTTGACCGTTGGCAGCCCCTCTCACTATTTACAACCTCATGGAGACATTTCAGAGGGAAATGGAATTTAACAATATTTTAAATTCTATTCATCCATCCATTTGCTGAGCCGCTTCTCCTCACTAGGGTCGCGGGCGTGCTGGAGCCTATCCAAGCTATCATCGGGCAGGAGGTGGGCTACACCCTCAACTGGTTGCCAGCCAATCGCAGGGCACATACAAACAAACAAACATTCGCACTCGCAGTCACACCAACGGGCAATTTAGAGTCTCCAATTAATGCATGTTTTTGGGATGTGGGAGGAAAGCGGAGTGCCCGGAGAAAAGCCACACAGGCACGGGGAGAACATGCAAACTCCACACAGGCGAGGCCGGGGATTGAACCCCGGTCCTCAGAACTGTGAGGCAGACGCTCTAAGCAGTCGTCCACCGTGCCGCAAATTCTATTCATTTTATTCTATTCTAAAAAAATAAAACAAACAAAAAATGTATCCAATCCAGTATACATAATCTTGACAAAAGAATAAAGACATACAGTACCCCCTAAGCAATTAGTTAATCAATCACAGGTTGACTCCCTCGTACAATCTGAATCTTAATTCTTCATTTTACCTCAACATTTTGGACAATTGTATGCTTCCTGTAAAACTATATGCAACTTTGTGGCAGGATTTTTTTTCCAATATGGCTGCCATGCTTGGTATGGAAGAATTTGACTGAGAGGTCCCGACCTCAACCCCATCAAAAACCAACGGGATCAACGAGAATAGAGATTATGTGCCAGGTTTTCTTTGCAAGATATCAATGGCCTGTAAAAAAAAAAAAAAAAAAAAAAAATAAATATCTTCCTGGAAGAGTGCAAGCTGTTGGGACCCACTTCATATCATGTTCCATTTTCATTTTACAGGCGTCCTAATAGTTTTGTCCATGATTCATATTTTAAGCAGCTCACTTTAGTGTGTCCCATAGAAGCTTTAATAAACTGCAAAACACGTTAAGTGTCGTAAATAACTTGGCTTTGTACAAAGTATTGAGAAAGGTAGAATTTTGATTATGACAATTATGCTGTATAGAGTACATGACGTACTCGTACCTTACCTTGACATTGTCCATGTTCTCTGTCACAGAGCTCTTTCAAAGGTTTGTACAAGTGTCTGTGGCCCAGTTGTGGCAAGGTGCTCACATCTTCCGTCGGAATCAAAAGACACATCCGAGTCCTGCATCTGGGGTGAGTTTGTCTCTTCACCAGTTCATTACGCATTACATTTTGTATGAATATGTGTCTAGATTCCCCTCAAGTTTTTGTTCAATTGTTTACATTTCAGTATTAAGATGTGTTGCTTGTCGTTGTTGCTCTATGATGGATTTGTAGAAATAATAATATAAGGATGTTGAACAGCCGTTATTTTTTTTTATGAGCTTCATATCTTCTTTCTGTGGCAACCTCGCCATTGTAGACTGATGCAGACAGCAACAACATTAAAAAAACAGGAAGGAAGAAAAATTTTAAGTGGTCGGAGGAGCTCTGACTTAGCAATTGAACATGAAGAAACACTTTGAGATTTTATATCTGGGCCACAATGGTGATTCTTTAGCTAACAGTTAAAAAAACAACAACATGCTTTTCCTGACAGCAATGGGTCAGATCAGTCGCAGAGAGAAGAGGACTTCTACTACACTAAGATCTCCTGTGAGGCAGTGGACACCAGCATTGCACTAGTTCCTTCCCAGCAGGCTCTGGGACAAGCATCCCCTCTCAGCTGGGCCCCGTGCAGCTCACCAACCGGTTTGGCTGTTCAGATCCCGACGGCACACAGGCCAAGGTCCAACTCCAACTCTGGCCTGGGCCCAAGCCGGCCCGGTCCGCTCAGCCAGTCGGCCCCCAGCAGCTTCTGGCAGATCCACACAGAGCATCTCTATCAGGTTAGTTTGGAGAACCGACATTAAACATTCACCCATCCGTTGTCTATAGCGCTGTGAGTGAGACGTACACCCTGGACTGTTCCCCAGCCAAATGCAGGGCACATACTGTATATAAAATTTAAAAAAAACACATTTAAAAAAAAAAAAAAAAGAGAGAACCCCAATCCCACCTATGGACAAGTTAGACTCATCAATAAACCTAACATATCATTATCTGGAATGTGGGAGAAGTCTGGAGCCGAAATTCCAACCCAAAACAACAGAATTGTGTGGCAGACGTGCTAACCACTGGCAGACCGTGATGCACAATGAAAGCATGTATCGCCCAATAGTTTTTATATTTGAAAAACAAAACTTGTTTTACATAAATAACCCAGATGTACAGTATACACTAGTTCTGAATAACAGCACTGCACTTTCTATTCCAAATCAAAACATGAAGACAAATTTTATTTAAAAAAATGTGTTCCGTGATAGAAAGTGAAGAAAAAGGAAGCTGTTCAAATCAATAACATCTAGATTTCAATAAGTTCATTCTGTGAAAAGAACAGGTGTCAAACAGGTGACCCTTATTTACGTACAAAGGCAGCTGGTTATAGTGCATTCCTCTCTGACAGTCTGAGTAAAATGGGTTGTACCAGAGTTGTTCAAGAAAAACATCCATCCATCCAATCCATTTTCCGTACTGCTTCTCCTCACTAGGGTCGCGGCCATGCTGGCGCCTGTGGCAGCTGACTCTGGGCGAGAGGCGGGGTACACCCTCAACTGGTCGCCAGCCAATCGCAGGGCACATAGACAAACAATCATTCGCACTCACATTCATACCTACGGGCAATTTAGAGTCTTCAATTGACCTATCATGCATGTGTTTGGAATGTGGGAGGAAACCGGAGTGAAAAACCCACGCAGACAAAGGGAGAACATGCAAAGTCCACATAGGCTAGGCTGGATTTGAACCCGGGTCCTCAGAACTGTGAGGCAGATGTGCTAAAACAGCATATGTAGAACTGATTAGAGAATGGAGAGGGGCAAATATATCAAGTGCAGTAAATTATGGGCCATCCATCCACTCATCCATTTTCTACCGCTTATCCGAGGTCGGGTCGCGGGGCCAGTAGCTTTAGCAGGGACGCCCAGACTTCCCTCTCCCCAGCCACTTCATCCAGCTCCTCCGGGGGGATCCCGAGGCGTTCCCAGGCCAGCCGAAGGACGTAGTCTCTCCAGCGTGTCCTGGGTCGTCCTCGGGGTCTCCTCCCGGTGGGACGTGCCCGGAACACCTCACCAGGGAGGCATCCGTATCAGATGCCCCAGCCACCTCATCTGGCTCCTCTCAATGTGGAGGAGCAGCGACTCTACTCTGAGATCCTCCCGGATGACCGAGCTTCTCTCCCTATCTTTAAGGGAGAGCCCGGACACCCTGCAGAGGAAACTCATTTCGGCCGCTTATATCCGGGATCTTGTTCTTTCGGTCACGACCGACAACTCGTGACCATAGGTGAGGGTAGAAGCGTAGATCGACCGGTAAATCGAAAGCCTCGCCTTTCGGCTTAGCTCCTTCGTTACCACAACGGATCGATAGAAAGTCCGCATCACTGCAGACGCTGCACCGATCCACCTGTCGATCTCCCATTCCATTCTTCCCTCACTCATGAACAAGACCCCAAGATACTTGAACTCCTCCACTCGGGGCAGGATCTCATCCCCGACCTGGAGAGGGCACGCCACCCTTTTCCGACTGAGGACCATGGTCTCAGATTTGGAGGTGCTGATTCTCATCCCAGCCGCTTCACACTCAGCTACGAACTGCTCCAGTGAGAGTTGGAGGTCACGGCTTGATGAAGCCAACAGAACCACATCATCTGCATAAAGCAGAGATGCCATACTGTGGCCACCAAACCGGGCCCCCTCTACGCCTTGGCAGCGCCTAGAAATTCTGTCCATAATAGTTATGAACAGATTCGGTGACAAAGGGCAACCTTGGCGGAGTCCAACCCTCACCGGAAACGAGTCCGACTTACTGCCGGATATGCGGACAAAAACTCGGACACTGGTCGTACAGGGACCAAACAGCCTGTATCAGGGGGTTCGGTACCCCATAGTCCCGAAGCACCCCCCACAGGACCCCCCGGGGGACACAGTCGAACGCCTTCTCCAAGTCCACAAAACACATGTAGACTGGTTGTGCGAACTCCCATGCACCCTCGAGGACCCTGCCGAGGGTGTAGAGCTGGTCCACTGTTCCACGCCCAGGACGAAAACCACACTGCTCCTCCTGAATCTAAGATTCAACTTCCCGACGGACCCTCCTCTCCAGCACCCCTGAATAGACCTTACCAGGGAGGCTGAGGAGTGTGATCCCCCTCTAGTTGAACACACCCTCCGGTCCCCCTTCTTAAAAAGGGGGACCACCACCCCAGTCTGCCAATCCAGAGGCACTGTCCCCGATGTCCACGCGATGTTGCAGAGGTGTGTTAACCAGGACAGCCCTACAACAACCAGAGCCTTGAGGAACTCGGGGCGAATCTCATCTACCCCCGGGGCCTTGCCACCGAGGAGCTTTTTAACCACCTCGCTGACCTCAACCCCAGAGATAGGAGAGCCCGCCTCAGAGAACCCAGACTCTGCTCCCTCATGGGAAGGCGGAATTGAGGAGGTCTTCGAAGTATTCTCCCCACCGGCTCACAACGTCCCGAGTCGAGGTCAGCAGCGCCCCATCCCCACTATACACAGTGTTGATGGTGCACTGCTTCCCCCTCCTGAGACGCCGGAGGTGGGACCAGATGTTCCCCGCCTCCCCCGGAACGTGAGCAAAGTTCTGTCAGAGGTGGGAGTTGAAACTCCTTCTGACGGGATTCCGCCAGACATTCCCAGCAAACCCTCAAAATACGTTTGGACCTGCCACATCGGACCGGCATCTTCTCCCACCATCGGAGCCAACTCACCACCAGGTGGTGATCAGTTGACAGCTCCGCCCCTCTCCTCAGCCGAGTGTCCAAGACATGCGGCCGCAAGTCCGATGAAACGACCACAAAGTCGATCATCGAACTGCGGCCTAGGGTGTCCTGGTGCCAACTGCACGTGTGGACACCCTTATGCTTGAACATGGTGTTTGTTATGGACAATCCGTGATGAGCAGAGAAGTCCAATAACAAAACACCGCTCGGGTTCTGATCGGGGGGGCCGTTCCTCCCAATCACACCCTTCCGGGTCTCACTGTCATTGCCCACGTGAGCATTGAAGTCCCCGAGCAGAACGATGGAGTCCCCAGCGGGAGCGGTCTCCATCACCCCCTCCAAGGACTCCAAAAAGGGTGGGTACTCTGAACTGCTGTTTGGTGCATAGGCACAAACAACAGTCAGGATGTGTCCCCCCACCCGAAGGCGGAGGAAGGCTACCCTCTCGTCCACCGGGGTGAACATCAACGTACAGGCGCCGACCCGGGGAGCAATAACTACACCCACACCTGCTCGGCGCCTCACAGCGTGGGCAACTCCAGAGTGGAAGAGAGTCCAACCCCTCTCGAGAGGACTGGTACCAGAGCCCAAGCTGTGATTTTTATTTTATTTATTTTTTTTTCCCCCAGTGCAAAGCGTGTTTTTACATAAAAAATACAATTCAAAGATGGCAGAAAACTGATGAACAGCAAAGCAATATTAGGTGCAAGAACGCAGTTTGTACATTGTTCCAAAAATATCCACTCGCTCAGTTTTAATAATATACTATCTTTGTCCTGCATGTCCCCTAAATTATTTGGCCTTCTCACCTTACAGTATAGGGCAGTTAGTTCACTCTGCTTTGTTGAAAGATCCCTGATGCGTCTCCCTTGCCCTGTGGCATGTTCAAACCACCATACGTGTTTGCGACACTATTAACGGCGTTAAATATGTACGTGTTATTGGGTGACACAGATTTTAGGAACCTCTCGTGGACTTTAAACCATTGTTGTGAAGAAAAAAAAAATCACTGTTGTACTTTTGATTTCAGAGCTTGGCCGCTTCAGTATACTTCTCGCATTAACTTTGGTTCCCAGCATGCATTGCGCCATTCAATGCTGAATTTCTTTTCCATAATAAGGACATAAATCCTTATCATTCAAGTGTGTTTATGTTACCTCTAGTTCATTCAAAGTCTGCATTAACTGTCGGCTCACATTTATGTTGCATTGTGTGCGATATAGTAACCTCCCGGTCAGTGCCGTTTTATGGCAAACGAAGCTGAGCTAAGTGTTACCTAGCAATTTACCAAATATATAAGACGCTAGTTTGCGCTTCCTCTTAATTACGCAACAACGCCTCCTTCCCCGAGGGAAAAGAGCCTCCTTTTGTCTTGTATGACTCATTAGCGCCACAAAACATTCATGGCTGACAACATCTCTCAGCAAACTAGGTACCATTCCGAGTGTGGCCCGGGTGACACCAGTTGCCATTTCTGCTTTACGCTGTAGCCATGACCTGCCAGTGGTTGCCTTGAATTTGGCAAAATAAGCTATACTGACCAAAGTTCCTGGTGTGGATTACAGCAGCCAACATTAGGTTATTTGGCCTCAACCTGACCTATAAATGAAATGGGTCTTCTGATGGGTGAAATTGAGACAAACAAATATTTGATACAATAGGATAAACAGCCGGTCCAGCAAAGCTAAATACATTTGAACGAATGGAGAGATACTAAGTTAGAGTTACTCACAGTAAATTTAACTAAGCTAAACTCACACTATTCACTGTGTAGAGTTGCAATTGAGGAGGGGGAGAATGAGTTGCAGCAAAGTGGAGGTCTGTGTGGATGAAGGCCTTCAAATTTTTTGGGGGGGTTTTATTTTTCTGTCCACAAACAAGATGCAGCCAAATAGTACATCACATCTCAATGAATTTAATGACGCTCATGTGGTGTCTTTTATAGGCCTGTAGCCCTGTCCAGGCATCCGTGGCCCCAAGAAGTCCAGGGTGCCACACTTTGACCACCCCAACCGCAGCCTCTGGCCACAATAACGCTCAGGTGGGTCTTCTTGTGGCCCAAATCTGTCCACCATGTATGGATCTGAAAACAGATGTAGATACATTACACATATCGGTCTACTGTTTTTTTATTTGAGTGTTTTAGATTTATGACTTGGAAGTGTTTTTCATACAAAAACAGTTTGCTGCAGTTTTGTTATGTCGGCCATTCATGATTATACTACTGGATTAGCGTTGGTTATTGATATACTACGATGCAAATCAATTTATGTACAAATTTGGCGTTACACCCCTTGTATCCAGACTGTCTGTGTTATTTTTTTAAATAGCATTTAGAAGACAAAATTGGAGAGAAAATGAAAAAAAGAAACACTTTTTTTTTTTTTTTACAATGGTTACACAGTGAAAGGGAATAATGTATAGTTTTTCTGGTATGTGGCCGACTCACAGTTGAAAAGATCACTCTGCCACTGAAAAATGCAACAACCACAGGCCGAGTGTAGGGTCTTGCCTCTTCATCTATTAAAGAATGCCGCTGCGGTCGTCTGACTCCCTCAGATGGTGAAACCTCGCTGTCGGTCTGTCAGTGTCGGGGAGCAATGGCTCCAACACAACAGGCTCCAGACAATGAGCGCGTCGCCCTCGCGCACTCACTGCTCTTTCAGGTGAGACGTCACATATTGCTGTTAGCGCTCACCGCTGCTCCGTCGACATATCCCGCCTGCCATTAAGATTTAAACGGTACTGAAGTGCACGCTGTCCAAACACATCACATGCCAAATGACAACACATAACTGTAGAGACTCTGCAGAAAAGTCAATACCCATTTTCTTTTTGGTAGCCGCAAGATAAATATTTAGCTTTGTCAGTTTATGAGATGGGCATCGCTCTGGAGGAGGATCGATGCGTCTCAAATTTGAGACGTGCTATTCAAACTGCAAAGGCCCTACAGCACGCTTAATCATTCAATCATTAACTATTAAAATTTCCCAGTACATGCGGGACAGGTTGGACTACTGCCTACTTTTGTATTAAGATTCATTCTGTTGTTTAAAAAAAGCGCCAGACACAACAGATGCCTTGCATCTGGAACAGAGTAGAAATAAACTGTTTCAAAAACGGCACTGTATAAACGCTCTGTCCGGCAAATCTGTTATGAACCACATTCAAACTGTAACACGTTAAGTCATCTTCAATACATTTAATAGCTTTCTGTAAGTCTCTTTTACAATATTATTATTAGATCGAATACGATCGGATATCGGATAATCTGCTGTTGCTGAAATGTGTAATTTGAACATGTTCGCTGTACCACAGCTGTACGGTACTTGCCTTAAAAGCCGATATATTCCCTCTATTATCAAGGTAGGCTGTGGCTAGGTACAGCAATATTGATATTAAGCAGACCAGGTCAGAAAATCAAGATATAAAATTGAAAGGTTTATGTACAATATGAATGCCCTTGTTTAATTCGCAGGAAAGGTCGCGGGGAGGCCAAGAAATGTCGTAAGGTCTACGGAGTGGAGCGCAAGGACCAGTGGTGCACTGCCTGCCGTTGGAAAAAAGCCTGCCAGCGTTTCCCCGACTAAACTGCACAGTGGATGGATGGATGGACGGATGCATGGATGGAAGGATGGATGGATGGATGGATGGATGATAAAATACAATTTTATCAAAAAAGCGGATATAGTGTATATAACAGCCAATGAGAAAACAATTCTTTTCACGTGTCATTGTTTTTGTTGTTGTTGTTTCTTTGGGTTTTTGTTTTTTTTCCAACCAGCCTTTTTCATAGGCTGACACACCAGATGGTTTGTTACAAAACAATTTGAGTTCCACCAATTCATATGGGAAAATCCAGAACAGAAACTGCTTGGCAAAAACATTTTCTTAAGCGGTTGCAATGTGCCGAAGAGTAAGTTTGCAGCAGCTAATTTAAGAAGCAGACTTTTGTTGAAATCAGGAAAAAGAAGTGTAAAAGCGAGCCTTAATGTCGCAAAAAAACAAACAAAACAAAAAAATGCTCCAATGGCTGCAGCCATTCGAATCTCTTCAACATTCGGATTTCTCCGGCCATTTATTATTTGTCTGTTTATCCTTCCCTTGGGCAATGAAGGTTTGTGTATGTTTGTAACCTGTCAGTCTGCCATGATGCTAACTGTTGACTGACGATCATGTGACGTACTCGGCCTACAATACTCTCCTACTTTATCCAAAGGTCATATAATTACAGCCCTTGTAACCCTTCTGTAGAGTATTAGACTGCTTAGATTGCTTGTTTGTTTAATCCAACACTCTTCCGGTGGTTTATGATGTATATTATTATATTGTGTGCTTTGAACATTGTACAAGTATTTTGTACCTTTTTTAATGTCTCATTAAGCCTAATGTTTTGCGTTCTTTTTCCATGTTTATGGCACTTTGGTGGAATATAAAATCACACAGATAAGCTACAGTACATTTGGTTTCATTTAACCAGATTGCTTCCGTAAAAATGGATACTCTTCCTGCCCCATATGTTGGCAAACAATCATTGTTGATGGTTGTGGTGAAAAGAGTTTGTAAAAGCAATAAAAACAAGAAAGAAAAGAAAATGCCGTATATTGTCACACTAAAACACTGAGAATTTGAGACACTTTTCTGCATGACAGTCCACAAAAGAAATAGCAAACTATTTTATTCCTGATTTTCTATACACATTTTTACGAAGACTTACAACAATGACTTAACGTTAAAAATTGTTTAAATTTACATTGTATTCACAAATGTCATGATGTGATGTGAGTGCAGAGAAACACACACGCATGCATGTGTACCGTTTCTCAAACACGCTCTACACACACAAACACACTCACGTATACACACACAATGTACAGACATCATTACATCTCAGAATACACTATTAAGATGTAAAACAATGACTGTGGCTGCGAGTTTTTTTTTGTACAATAATGACCATGGCTGACATGCACCGTTAATTCCTCCCCTCTGCTCTTAAAAGATACATTAAGATGGCATCATTTACAACTCCTTTGGCTTTCCACGGTGTGCCACACACCCAATGACAGGCCCAGGCCATTTCCAGCTCCACTGACCTCAGTACAAATGAGTCTTTCCTTTCCGTACGTATCGCAATATGTTGGACCTGCGACTTGATTTCTGCAACATCACAGTTAGAGTTGTTTAATTACTAGCTGTAAGGGGAAAATCTACTAACTAACCAATGAATATTTTTTTTTTTCCTCGAGAATTCAATAGCTGAAAACATAAGGTCATTTTGGCAAAACTCCCTAATAATTTTCGGAGGGCAAAAAGTTCCAGGAGATAACTGTGTAATTTCCGTCTCATTACACAGATAAGAGAGTTCAGAGCAAATGGTTTGTTGTGCTTTATAATTTCATCGTGATTGCAGCGTGTGGGGTGGAATAAAATCCACTTTATTGCACGCTATTGGCAGCATGCATCCTCCTCAGGCACTAGAGGGCAGTATTATTTCACCTTAAAAGACTCCAGGGTACCGTAAAGTATTGTTTCTTTGTTTTGGGGGAGATTTCGAAAAGAGATGCCATTTAGTGAGTTGTCAGGTAGAAAAAGCAACAATTCGATCCCTTGTCTTTAATTTATGATGCAGAAATAGCAGGGGGGGGGGGGGGGGGGGGGGAACAGCTATGCACTGTTAACAATCTGTGTGAGCCCAATTACAGCACAGGTGTCAAACTCAAGGCCCCCGGCCAGATCCTGCCCTCCATGTCATCTTATGTGGTCCGTGAAAACAATGATAACCGAATGCAGGGGCAAATATGTAATATGTAAGTAATGAGCCCAATTTAATTTAATCTTCTAATAATTGACTTTTTCCCAGAAATGTAGAAACATTCACAGTTTGTAGTTTAAATACTGAAGGTTTTTTTGTTCGTTTTTTTTTTTGTTTAGGTTTTGTTTAAGCCTGTCCACTTCCTGTCAGACATTATGAAAATAATGTAGTTGTTGGATGCCTGTAAGAAGCAGAGAGCTCTGACTGAATTTCCTCCAGTGGAAGGGGGAGCCAGCACTAAACAGTTTCAAAAGGTTGCGAAATGTTTAGGGGGAAGCAGCAATAGGCTACAGCACAGTCAAGAAGCGGGTGTCCAGGATCAAAGGTGAAGAACAAGAGCCTGTTTTGAGTGACCTCCGTGATAAACAAAGGAGTGGCGGACCATCTTCAGCAGTTCATCCTGGGAATAGGGCTTGGCTCTTTGTTCTTTGTCTTTGATCCTGGACACCCACTTTTTTTATATACTGTGCTGTAGCCTGTTGCAGCTTCCTCATACACATTTAGCAACCTTTGGAAAAAACGTATGAGTTGGACACCCCTGATTTAGTCATTTCATTTTAAAAATTGTCACTAAATGTGTTCCTGTTTACACAAAATATATGCATTTTTTGTTGCTGGGTTCACTGATTGTACCGTATGTGAACCGAACTGTGAACTTAAAACCTAGGTACATACTGATCCCGAACTGTGTTTTTTTTTTTTGTGGCATACCGGCCGGGACTGCGACACCCCTCGCGATGATGCATTCATGTGGTTTCACGGTTAAAACCGGCCTCCTGACGGCAACTTAATGTACAATGTGGCCCGTGCTAAAAACAAGTGAATTCCAGACTGACTCCACTCAACTGAGTTGGGGGATAGCATTAGGTCCAATTCAAGAGAAAGACTAGAATATTGAACTCCCAAGTCTCGACATTTCAATTTATTCAACACAACTAATGAAAGCTGGCTGGGCTGTCTGGGCTCCCAAACTAAAGTGCAAATGACTTTTAAGTACCATTTATGAAAGTGCAGTCAAAAGTCACACCTGGTTTTTCAAATCTCATTTGGCCCTGTCTCTCTCGTTACACCGACACACAAAAATATATTCAATTGCACTTCTCTAATTCTTTTATTTCACAGGACGGCATGTTAAATATTGATCATGGTCAAAGCATTCCTTGTTTTACTTGTTGGACACAAAGAGCTGATGACAATGGAGGAAGTCACAGTTCAGACTGTTGAAAAGATGATTGGTTGAGGTATGCGGAGCAACATGTTTACAGTTTGTTTTGCCTCCAGACTCTTGTTACCGGGTAGATGTTGAAGCGGCCGCTGCGGCTGCTCCTCATGCCAAGGTACTGCCTGAGCAGCTGGTTGACCCGTTTCTGACTGTTCCATTTTCGGGCAGATTTACGGACGCCTATGAAGCCTCCGTAACGCTTCTGTAGGTGTCTCGCGGGGGAGCCAATCAACTTCCTGTAACCGTGGCGGCCCCGCTGAAAGCCGCCAAAGCGTTTGGATAAGCTAACGGCCTTTGAGCTTTCATCCTGCTCGCTGACATTCCCGCTTTCCCTCTGCTCGCCTTCTCCGTCATTCAGATGGAGAGCCAGACTCTGCACGTCCTCCCCCGCCTCCGAGGATTCGAGCAGAGATGAGTCATACTGGACACGGCGCGGCTCAAACGGGGCCTCATCCAGGTCCTCATTCTCCTCTTGGAAATGTTGCGCGGCTGCAGATTGCAGTTCACTATCAGCGGTCAGATCCAGAGAGGTCATTTGCAGCTCTCCCACCGTGCTTTTGAGCACGGCGCCTTCCTCGGCATATGGAGGGTAGATAGCAAGCTTTAGGGTGCGTTCACACAACTCCCAGGTGAGCGAGGAGGAGATCTGACCCTTGCACTCCAACAAGCACGCCTGTAGAAAGAAGGAAGCAGCTCGTGTTAATACAGATAGTTGACATGGGTGGGGTGAGACAGTACAAAGCATCCATCCATCCATTTTGTAGAGCAGCTCATTAGGGTCAAGGGTGAGTTGCTGGGGCCTACCCACCTGACTTGTGGAAATTTGAACGTGGGCCGCATTTGGCCCGCGGGCCGGATTTTGGACACACGCCTGATTTAGAGCATGGCCATAGGCAGAGAAATGGAAGGAAGCGTTCATGAAACATGCCTAAGCCAATTCAATATGCTACAGGTCAGCAATTTCCAACCAGGATGCCGTGGTACCCTAGTGTTCCGTGAGAGACCATCAGGGGTGCCACGGGAATCTTGACTTTATTTGTCCCAAAAGTCTAGGTATTAATAACAGATCTTTTTTTTTCTCTTCATCAACAGCAAAAGGCAGTGAAAGGCAGAACAATGCTCCTCCATTAGATGGCGGAAGATACCGTACAAAAAAAAAAATCCAAAAATCTCTGTATCCACCTGTTGCCATTCATACAACAGAATAAGTAGCATCATTGCTTCTTGTGTTTATATCAGCTTTGAGTTAAATTAAATAGGATCAGATTTCCCGCTAAGAAAGTCGACTCATGAGTAAATTGAGACGAGATCATCGTTGTTTCACTGTTTTTGTTTGGTGGTGTGCCATGAGATTTTTCCTATGTAAAATGGGTGCCTCGGCTCAATATAGGGAAACGGAACGTCACCATATGCTAAACAGTTCAACATCCATCCATCCTTTCAGCCATCTGTTTTCGAGACAGCTTGTCATTAGGGTTGCGGGCAGGCACGTGCACAGACATTTGGGGGGCAGGTGCTCAAGCCAAAAAGGGCACCAATCGTTAAATGATTCACACTATTCAAATAAAACACTAGCTTTTTGAACTTTTGTATTTATTTCTGTCAACACAATCAACACAGTAAATAAAATAACTATTAATAAAGGAGGTGAAGGGAAGCTATAGTGGATATAAAACATCTACACACACATGTTCAACTGGCAGGCTTTTGTGCTGTACAAAAATGGGACCAAGATAAATCATTTTTAAAAAAAATTCAAATATTAGTGAACCCACAACCTGTACCACTCAACTGAGAATACAGTTGCACAAGTGTAGACACCCTCTTATAAATGGGGATGTGGCCGTGTTTTGAATTAGACAATCACATTCAAACGCATGTTAAATGGAGTCAGTACACACCTGCCACCATTTCAAGTGCCTCTGGTGAACCCCAAATAAATGAAGGTGGCAGCATATGTAAAATTGTCCCAAGAACCCCCCCCCCCCCCCCCACACACACACACACTTCATATATCAAAGTACTTTGGGTGAATTGATGACAGAGAGGGTAATTTCATTTTCTTTTAAATAGATCAATGAAGGGGGAAAAATGGGCTCCACCAAAAGGGACACTTTTCTTCATGCAGTGCAAAAGGGCAGGTGATTAGCACCACTTGGGGTGTGCACATTCCTGGTCGGGAGTGAGCTGGAGCCCATCCCAGATGACTGGGTGAGAGGTGGGGTACACCCTGAACTGGTCACCAGCTGATCACAGGGCTCATATAGACAAAAAAAAAAAGACCTATAGTCTTCAATGAACCTAGTATGTATACTAGTTTAGAATGTGGGAGGAAGCTGGAGTACCTCATACATGGGCAGAACACGCACACTCCACATAGAAAGACTGCAACCAAGTTTCGAACCTCAAACCTGAGAACTGTGAGGCAGATGTGCTAACCACTACAATACCATGCTGCCGCATTTAAACATATCGAAAGAAAAAACTCAAATCAAAATTTCAGCTTAACGTTATCAATGACAAAGAAAAAAGTTATTAGTATTAGTGTGGTATCTAAAGTCAACTTGCGAGATGATGGATGATCTTGCAACATTTAAATTACTGTTATTATTTTTTCAAATTAAAAAAACGACCAGTTGTTTTTGGATCGTTGCTGATCAGCAAACATTTACCATCAAAAGTCCCTACACCCCTCCCACCCCCACTCCCATCTCCACCTTTTTTGATTTTACACTGAATTCCTGCCTTTCTTTCTTGCCTGCTTTTGGGTCCACCATGACAAAACCCCAAAACATAACACCTATTAACGTTCAAATTTATTGACAATTTTAAATCTAAAACAAATCGTGCTAGATATTTTTAAGAAAGCTTTTTTTTGTCTTTTTTTTAACCTTAATAAAAATATTTAACTACATTGGAGCAGCATTTTTTAAGATCCTTTTATCACTTTTGATGATAGAAATGGGACTTTGTAGTAAACTGTTAGTGTGTTTACTCTTGGCTAAGTATACTTTTAGGATTTCCACTCTTCTGGAATCTACAAACCAAATTATGTTTTCATGTTGATTTAATTTTGAGTTCACTACACTATTATACACTTAGAGTTTATTGGTTGATCAAAAGTTGTTTGAATTGGAAAAACATTGCTTACTGTGTCAAATATTTGTATTCAAATAAAAATAGAAAATTAATAAAAATGTTCCCGCGACCCTTGTGAGGATAAGCGGCTCAGAAAATGGATGGATGGATGGATACAAATGTTAATTCAGTCCCGCCACGAGTGTTCACATTTGACTATTAACTGTGGTTAATGTTTGTTTTTTTGACACTTTTAAAAAGAATGTTAAATGAGTGAAATGCATGAGAAACATCAGTTACCTCACTTAACTTCACTGGTGTTACTGCTTTCCCATATATTTAACATGGTTGTCTTGCTTTTGATTTTTAACAGCTGAGATGGTCTCAGCCAATTATTTACTACTGAGTCCCCTGCAGTAAATACTATGTGAGTCTACAATGTTTTGATAAAGGTATATAACTGAAGAAAAGGCCTCCACAAGGCCCTATCTGTCACTGGCATAGATAGATGAATAAAGATACATTATTTATACAAAAAAAAAAAATAATCATCATCATTTTTGGACTAGTTGACTAGTGCTTAGCACATCTGCCTCCAAGCTACAGCCTCCTATGTCTAAGATGCGCATTCTTCCTGTGCTTGTGTGTATTTTTTCCAGGTACTCCGCCTTCCAAGGTTCGGTAAATGAATGACTGAATCATCCATGTGTGTGAATGGTTTATTTGTCTATGTGCCCTGCGATTGACTGACGACGAGTTCAGGGTGTATCCCGCAGCCCGCCTCCCTCCCAAAGTTTCCCAAAGTCCCACAGCACGTTTTGTCAATAAGAGGGTGGTAAAAAAGTCTATCTGGAAAATTGGTGCCATTAATACAAAGTGATTCATCATTCATGATGTAAAACTTCACCAAGTTCATGCTTAAACATGTCCCAGGCTCACAAGGACTTCATCTGGTTGACCGACTTGTCAGGAAATTAATTGGGCTCTCTCTTACGCAGCGTTCACAGCATAGCAAAAGTCCTGAACTAATAGAACATGTCCATCATGTGATAAATGCGACATCTACTTCAGCACAGTGACTGACAGAAGCAAATGAGCGCAAAATACAAATCATTTTGATGTCATTTTTTTTTTAGACAGGCTCTTCAACCTGAGGAAATATCTGAGGAATGATGTATGATGTTTTGAAAATCAACTTTTTATATAGAGAGAACTTTTTCAGCGAGATTTTAGTGACCTTTATATCTTAATATCGCCACATTTGGCTACATGCCTAAAATCTCTCGGTGTCTTATGATACAATGATGGAAACTTCATGGTCAAAATCTAAAGTAAGTTAATAAGTAATACATTTACAGTGGTCTATTTTTTCCCCCTGTAAATAGGATAGTCACTTACATCTTCCTGAAATTCGTGAACCACATCTTCCCTCCCACAGCTCCTTGACTTAAAATCATCAGTTTGACGTGAGATGCAAAGCCCATTTACTTATCAAATCTTGCTTAAATGAAATGAATTGTTATCAGAAACCTGCAGACATCGAAGGGGATGAGCGCGGCGGGAATTCCGCTGTGAATCTATTAACGGAAATTAATTATCCATCCTAAATGAATCCAGGGGATTCTCCACATCAGATCAGTGAAACAATCTAAAGGAGTTTATGACTGAGAGGCAATGTGTGTGTGAGTCATATTTTCATCATCTTGTGAGGACCAGAGGTTATAACAAAAAAAAAAAAAAAGGTCATGGACATACTTTACTTTTTTATTTTAAAAAATGTCCTTTGCTTACTATAGCACATAACACATACATCTGTCACTTGAACAGGGATGTGTGTTCACTGTAGCCGCCCCTTACCTTCTTTGTTAATAGTTGCATTATTGACTGTGTTGATTGTGTTAATGGAAATAAATACTTAAGTTAAATATATACTGCTGTTTTTCCTTAATCGTATAAATATTTTTGGTGATGGGTGCCCTTTATTTGGCTTGAGCACCTTCCCCCAAAACGTCCTACTACACTACACTATACTGTGTGCATTTGGTGCGTGGATCACACATATCCAAGTCATCGCGTTGAGAACTTTACCAAGCAATTAAGTACGTAAGTAACTTTACCTAACACTAACCTTTGCATCCAACAAAACTCAACCTGCATGATAGTGCCTCTGAATGATAGTTTTTATAGTCCAGCAGACTTGGAAGTGGCTCTGGATCTTCACCCGATCTAATTAGTCAGGTCACGGGCAGAGAAAACTGTATGTTGGTGGTTATTACGAAAATAACTAGCTTGCTCACTAACTCATTTTCAGAAATAGGCAGATAACAAACTTTTCTTTTTTTTTTTACCTGATAGGTAGGCAGCGACTCCAGAGGCAGTACTTGTATACAAGCAATTAAAAGTACATTTTTCATTATATGTCTCCTCTAAGAGGATGTCAACCCGACATACCACTTTCAATACTTATCTGAAATAATATTTACGATGAAAAGTGAGAACTTTCAACTTCATTGCAGTCCGGAATGTGAGCTGGTTTAAAGCGCTGCACGGCTGACTTCACGTAAGTAAGTGCTTCTCCCCCCCTGTCAATCACCCAGAGCTTTGCTAGTTAAAGAGTTGCTTAATCTTGTCACCTTTTCTCGCTCTTCGCATCAAAATGATGCTGGTTTGTGTGTGCCCAATATACCAATGTACACGCACGTACAAACTCACGCACACGGTTGTTGCCTTCATGGACCACAATCAGCATCCAGCTAGCTATCAGTTAAGAGTCTTTAGAGAAGGGTACTGAGAATGGTGTGCTTGTTTAAATGTTAATGTACTTACTATATTTGGCATGTCAAGGGTGCACTAAGTTGCTCATTTAATGTGCCTTCAACTAGACTAAGATTTAAGTTATGAGTTCATGTTGATGACATCATTCTGTAACTTGTGTAATTGAGTAAGTAATTGGTTCGGTTAAGCTAATGCTTTATTTGTACTGTGGATAAATGATATTCCTGCCACTCGGCAGCTGCTGAAAGTAACTAACAAATTACTTTTTTCTAACTTAGTTACTTTTGAAATCAAGTAATCAGTAAAGTAACTAAGTTACTTTGAAGCTCAAGGAATCCGTAAAGTAAGTTACTTTTTCAAGGTAACTGTGGCAACACTGGTACTGGTGGACATTGCGATAATGATTATGGACCTGGGCAAGTAGCCTTCTGATGAACACTACTTTGGAAATCAATACCAACCCTACCTAACAAAGTTGGCTTGTTATTAGGGCTGCACGATATTAGGGAAAAAAAGACATGACAATTTTCAGAAAATTTCACCAGATGTTGGGAACAACCCAAGTAATCCATACATACAAGGAAAGTAGCACAAATAAGATCAGCTATTAAGTTGTGTGTAAAAAATGTGAAAGGACACAGGGAAAAAAGTATTGAACACATGAAGAAAAGGAGGTGCAAAAAGGCATGGAAAGCCAGCACAACACATTAAATCGATCAATAATCAAACAGCAATTCAGCCCCTTGCCAGTGCAAATGAATATCAGCTGGTTCAGTCCTAATTAATGGCTGACAAAAAGGTGTCATTGCCAAGGTGTGAGTCAAGACACATTTCATCATGGGTAAGAGCAGAGAGCAGTCTCAAGACCATCGCAAACCAATTGTTGCAAAACATAACGATGGTATTGGTTACAGGCACATATCTAAGCTTCTGAATGTTCCAGTGAGCATGGTTGGGGCCATAATATGTAAGTGGGAAGCCAATCATACCACCATAAATGTGCCTCCATCAGGTGCTCCTCGATAGATTTCTGACAGAGAAGTGGGAAAAAAAGAATCAGAAGAGTTGTCCAAGAGCCGAGGACCACCTGTGGAGAGCTTCAAAAAGACCTGGAAATAGCAGGTACTGTTGTCACAAGGAAAACAGTGAGTAATGTACTCCACCGCCATGGCCTGTATGCACGCTCACCACACAAGACCCTATTGCTGAAAAAAAAAAAAAAGTTTATTTAAAGTTTGCTGAACAACATTTGGACAAGACAGTTAAATATTGGGAGAATATAGTCTGGTTGGATGAGAGCAAAACTGAACTGTTTGGATGCCATAATGCACACCACGTTTGGAGGAGAAATCACAACAAAGCAAAACATGCGACTAGTTTCTCCATACGTGAGGTGTCTTGAAGCTGTCGTTGCAAACAAAGGCTTTTGTACAAAGTATTAAATAAGTACCACTTGGCGTGTTCGATACTTCTCCTACTTTTAATACTGTCGTTTCCACATTATTACACAGAACTTAATTTCTGAGTTTATTTGTTCTACTTTCTTTGTATGTATGGATTACTTGGGTTGTTCCCAACATCTGGTGAAATTTTCATGTCAATAGCACCTTTGGAAATATATTTAATGATAAAAATGGTGACGTCTTAAATACTTATTTCAGCTGCTGTTCGTTTGTATGAAGTCTACCTGTATTTAAATGCACTGTAGTATTTGAGCAATAGTCCAGCCAGACATGAAGTTAAAATATGGGCTAAAATATGTGTGTGTGGCCAAATTTCCGCCCTCTAACCTTTGATTTTAACAGCTTTGTCTTTGGTGGAAAAAAATCAAAGTCCAAAAAATGGACAACGGATACAACTACAATTCATTCGTGTAAACCCCCTAAATTCATTTGAAACAGTGCCGTCTGTATCAGTATGTGGTGTGTGCGTTTTCTAACCCTAGGTGTCAGTGAAGGCTAAGGGATGGAGTTTAATGCCTGGATGACATTATGTTGGGCAAAAAACGGAAAGACGACTTCGTCACGTCGGTGTGCTATGTTCCGACAATACACTGTCCTTTTCTATATTCAAAACGGAGCACCTTTTTATCTCTCTCTGACTATAAAGTGCATTCCACAAAGGTTAAGGAAAGGTGATATAAATGTTAAGGTTAGAAGATTGACTTTCCGGAGCGTCCCTAAAAAACAAAGGCGCTGATATACCCAAGAGGAGATCTGTGTATCGCCGATTGATTGCTATTCCTAAAGTCCCCGGATGTCTGTCACAGCTAATTTGAAATGTAATTTGTCGAACTGAATCTGAAATTATCAAACTGAACGTGAAAATATACGATTTGAATTTTAATTGCGGATCAAATAATCTGATATTCACTTATTGGACTTCAATTACAAACTAATAAATTCAATTTCAAATTATACTATTCAGGTACAGTATTTAAATGCAATGTTTCAAATTAAACAAAACAGATTGAAATGCGTTTTTATAAATTCAATTTTTAATGCAATTATCAAGTGTAGACATTCAAATATGAATGATTCAAATTCAGGTCCAGCTGGCACATATTGTAGTCTTTCATGCCTACTGTACTGTAGAGTCATTAGCACATTCCTAACACTATTCATTTTTCTTTTTAATCATTCTGTTATTTTACACCTATGTTTTAATATATATTTCTATATTTGAGTGCATTACTTTGGCAAAACTCGTTGTGTACACCTGAAGTTTGTCCTGTCAATTATGATGTGGCTCTCTCCCCTCCCCAAAGTGTAATCTGTTGCGACATGCATTCATTTGTCACAATACGAAGAGAGATACAGTTAATCCAGGCCTATAATTGTTTCCCGTGTCCTCATTATAGTTATCAAACAAACAGAAAAGTATATAACACTCGAGGTTGCTCCATGTCCAACCAGTCCTTTTGCTGGTCACTTGTTAATATTACAGTTGATTGACTGCATATCAATACACCAACATTGCGCATGTGACACAGCAACCTCCCATGTGACTGTTGTGCACACATGCATTGTGATGACAATGCTCAAACGATATATTGGGAAGCTCTATTTGTTATTTCACCAGAAAGACAAAGCACTACATAGTGACCATGTCAGATGCTTCGTTTCCAATGATGTGCCAATGACGTGCCATTATAATGTCATTATGTTTCATTATTATCATTATTGTGCGTCTCTGATTGAGTGGGACAAATGACTGCAGCGTCACAGAGAGAAGTGCTGGGTGCATTTTCATCATCCACTGAGGCTACCAAATACGGTTCCCAGTGCATGAAAAGGGTTCAAAATAAATAACTTTTCACTACATGGGGAAGAAATACACAATGTTACCAGGAAACTGCTGTGACACTAAATGCATGTTAATAATATTCACTTTTAATAGCAAAGCAATTTAGTAACATTATAACAAATCCTATAACGAGTCCACAGTCATGCTGAGAGTGTATTTTGGCACAGCTGTGCTTCACACAGATGCTATTCCACCCTGAACTCAACCAAAAGTGGCCTTGCACACAATCTAATTTCCAAACAGCCAGAGAGAGAGAAATGCCACCGAGTAAAAACAGTCGGTGGGCAACCTTGAATTGTGGTTGGATGGCTAATTTAGCCAATAATGATGCTGAGGAAGACAGCTGGGACCTTTATGAAAGCTGTAATAGAACTATGCAATTGACTGCTGCTTAGTCTCATTGGGCTGGGCATACACCGCTGACTGACACATTTGATCAGCTCTTCATTGTGTTAGTCGCTTTCACGATGAGCCAAAGATGGAATCCACTGAGCCATCCATTGTTCCCCACTCCAGACGTGAGTGAGTCTGGCAACAATCTTACGATATCAGGACACGCAGATTCATGGGGGCAAAAACCAATACACGTGCACAGGACCATGCAGCCACACTGATATAAAAAATGAGCATATGCTCTGTTAACTAATTTTCCTCATCCACCTCACGGTACCTACTCGGCTCTGCTAGGGTGCGCTCACCTTGGTACTGCGCTGTCGGTTGCCACATCAAATCAGTACTGCTTCAGCAGTCATGGGAAACTGAAAAACATACCTCACTGAACGCAGCAACCAGAGCTAGACACATCAGCAACAAAAAATGTTGCATTAACTTTTATTAAATGAATGGAAAATGCATCCATCCATCCATTCATGTTCTGTACTGCTTATCCTCAATATGGTGGCGGGCGTGCTGTTCCAGCTATCTTCGGCGAGAGGCGGGGTACACCCTGAACTGGTCGCCAGCCAATCGCAGCCTTTGAAATGCAGTATCTCTTAATTTATAGAAAGTCAAGGACAAGGGAGGCCAATTAATTTTCCAAAGGGGGCATGAGAGAAACTGGAACAATTTTCGAGGGCCTCAATTATGTTCAATTTAATGTCCTTACTGTATATATATCAGTAAATTGTATTGTTTTGATAAGCTGTGACAGTAAACCCCCGCTATTTGCGTGGGATAGGGACCGAGCCCTGCCATGAATAGGGAATAATTGAAGTCCCCTAAATACAGGTAATCCCAACCCAAATCCCTTAAAATGAAGAGGATCATAAAGCATCAACACCATCCATCAAACATGTATACAATCATGAACCCATGGTACATAAACAACTGTATTCATTAGATAAATTATTTAACACGAACAAACAACCTTCACGTGGCTCATAAAAAGTATTAGCTAGCATACTAGCCTAAATAACACATAAGCACAAACTGACTTGCCATCAGGTCATAACTCAAATATCAACATCAAATATGCCTAGTAGCATGTTACACAATCTGCATCAAGTTATTAAATTCAGCTTTTGACTTTGAGTTGTTCTTACTTATTTCTTTTATGCGACGTGGCGGATATCATTAATAACCGGTGATAGGAGTAACGGCATTCATCATCCAACATGTCTATTTTGTGTGCATGTATGAGTAATTGCAAAATGTGCTTGGGCCAGGGAAAGGGACATAGTTAACATCCATCCATCCATCCATTTTCTGAGCCGCTTCTCCTCACTAGGGTCGCGGGCGTGCTGGAGCCTTTCCCAGCTGTCATCGGGCAGGAGGCGGGGTACACCCTGAACTGGTTGCCAGCCAATCGCAGGGCACATACAAACAAACAACCGTTCACACTCACATTCACACCTACGGGCAATTTAGATTTGTCAATTAACCTACCATGCATGTTTTTGGGATGTGGGAGGATCCGGGGTGCCCGGAGAAAACCCACGCAGTCACGGGGAGAACATGCAAGCTCCACACAGGCGGGACCGGGGATTAAACCCCACTCCTCAGAACTGTGAGGCAGACGCTATAACCAGTCGGCCACCGTGCCGCCCATAGTTAACATAATAATAAATAATAAATGCAATGCCTAAACCTTGGTCACGTTAGATGTAGCCAAAAGGCTAGCGTAGCCTACTACCTATTACCCTGTTAAGTAAGAATGCTATGATCGCTTGATCTTGTTTGTTTTTTTTTGCCCGAATTAAATACACAGATATGCTTTTTGGACTGTAAAATGGATGGTGCGCCACAGTCTGCTCAGCTTATCATTCAGTCAAACTCACTGTAAACATCACATATTTGCATATTTGACACTTGATGGAGGTTTTGTTCCCAGTTTATCCCTTTAGAAGTGGCTACTTTGCCATCCTTACCAGCCTTACTATCTTCTTTGCACACCGATTTACTGTACATCTTCCACTCACCTTATCCTTCTCAGCCACAGGTTACGCTGGATTGATTTAAAAATAAATTCAAAAAATACTGACAAAAACCTTTCGGGGTAAGTATCTGGCTCATCCTATCTATCCTGAACACGTATTGTTCACAAAAATTCTGGGGGGAAAAAAAATCACATTAATGTATGTATGTGGTGAAGCTGTAATAAATGAAGTTTAACATGCCTACAACACTACCTGTAAAAAGTGTTAGGGAGTAATAGTGACCTGACACACAATGTTTCTTGATGGCTTGAGACACCCACACACACGCAGGCACAAACCACGCACTTACCATGGTGTTGAAGGCTTGATGCAGTTGCTGCTGGTGCTCCAGGAGCAGACCACAGGCCACACACGCTCCCTGGCAGTCACTGTGTCCAGGGGTGAAGAAACATGGAAGCAGAACCAGCAGGCACCACAGTGGGATCTTCATGGCTCTGCACACCCAGATAGGCAGGACCAAACAGGAGCCCAACAGGCAGAGACGTCAAGAAGAAGGGTCAACAACAGCTGGATAAGGTCAGGGATTAAGTCCAGCCTAAGGGAAAGAAAGTGGTTACACGTGATTGCATCATTTCTCGTTTCAAGGAATTATTAGCTATATTTTTTTTTCCAAACATTGGTGGCGGGAGAATGTCCAGCCAACACCAGGAATAGTGTTGGTGTGATAAACGGAACAGTGCAACCCGAGGCAATGAATGAGAAAATGGTGTGGATGAAGCAAAATGCCGAGGGCTTCAATGGAAGTCCAACAGAACATCGAGATTTGTATAAATGGATTTGTGCAACGTGCGCCATTCCCCACACTTGCAAAACACATTGGAGCAATTTTTGTCAGGCTGACAGAACCATGTGGGGACCGACCAATATTATGGATTTGTAAAAAAAAAAAATAATAATAATAATAATATGAAATGGACCAAATTTGGATAAAGGCGGTTTCGGAAAAATGCCAGCAATATTTTTCTGATACCTAATCATTTGCAAATTGTGTTTCATATACCTCTAAATATTCCTCTTTGCACTTCTCTTTAGATGCCATACATTGGCTATTTATCTGTACCCAACTGAACAACAATCTCTACTATTAGTATAATTTTTTTTTCACAATAATGATTCAACCTTTTGGGACAAAAGTACTGCATGCAAGGGTTCAAAAAGTTGTAAATTTACTGGTTATCAGTCCAGGGTTTAATCCGCAAGTATAGCCCTAAATCTGCTTGGGACAACAACAACAACTTCCGCTGAAACTTTTAGCATGATAAGTGGTATAGAAAATGACTAGAGCAGCATCCAATATATTTATATACTGTATTTTGATTTTCATCACATTCTTCTTCACAGATGAGAGAACTCACACGGTTCTTGTGCCTCACAGAGAAGCACGCAGGATCCATTCTGAACAGTGTGCAGTGAACTCCCACAAGAGGAACCAAAATGGTTCCTTGATGTATACTTAAAAAAAAAAACTGCATTGCTGAAAAGCTGTGAGGATAGTAACACTTTGCTCTATGCAATGCGGCCTCTTCTGGACCCCATCTATCATGTGGGTGGCCCCCATGTCTTCTAATATAACAGGTTACAGGGGGGGAAAAAGCCACTCAGATCATTTTAAATTGCTTTTGCTCATACACAGCTGCCTGGCTTGTTGGTTTATGGATCACAAACAAGATAAACCGCATGCGCCTGTTATGCGCAGTAAATGTTGAGCTTCACCCAAGCCACAACAAGAGTAGATGACAGACTGCTGATTAAGGGTTGATTTGAACATTATAAACTATTCGTTTTTGTGAGCAACTTACTCTGCACCTTTTGATAAAACCACGTGACAACGACAGCGATTTCTAACCCACCTGTTTTGGATGTCCTATGCCGACTGAATACAAAAGGCAATAGCCATAAACAATGTCACAGATTCATTTGGACCTATGTTATGCATAAAAGAGTAGAAAAAATGTTTGATTTTGATGGCATGGGACCTTTAAGAAGTTGTATTCGAAACTCACTTCGAGCATGAGCTGCAATGTAGTTAAGTTCCCACTTGCAAACGTCTTAAAAGCTCTTGTGAAGACAGAGAAGTGAGCTACTGATGACTCAATAATATTGCACTCAGTACATCATATTGAGAGCGAATGAAAATCTTTGAGAAGCAACTTGCGTGGGTGGAATATTGATGGATACACTGGAGCGCATATTCAAATAACAAAAAAATAGCAGAGAGTAGCTCACTGTGACCATTCCCATGTAGTCACATTACACATAGTCAATAGAATGTGAAAGAGGCTGTATGTCGCAGTGGTTCATTTAGAAATACACATGCAAGGCTTCATGGGAAATCGTTAGGGAGATGTTTGTTCTCCTTATTGAAATGTTTGGTGTGATCGTCACCTGCCTGCTGACGAAGTCCATTTCATACTGTTGTGTTCTCCCTTAAGTGGTCCTCTCTGATCGAGTTAATGGACACATTGGTGACCCGAAGTATTCACGCTGGTGCCAAGCTTCAATGTGTTCTAGCCATACAAAGACAGCTTTTACACACACTCGTCCACATTATCAATAAACGAAGAGATGAGCTGTGTCTTCATTGTTTTCGTTTTCACCGCAGCGTACACAGAGTATCCATTTATTTGCTCGGCAAGAATTATTTCTATGTCCATTTCACAAGTCAGTAATCAATTGTCCATATTAATGTTCCCATATTACTGTTTAGCTGTGTTCTCAATTATGTTTTCAGTGACTAGGAGTGTTCTTTAATAAGGTAGTAAGAGAGGGCTGTCTATTTATTTTATCACCCTGCATCAATACTTGACAAAGGGCAGAACACTTTTCTTTTTGTAGTTTGGACTTCCTCACAATCAAAGGTTCTGGATCTGATTCGCAGTACTGTGTGGAGTTTGCAGTTCTCCCTCTTCCACATATGTTGGTTTTCTTCCACGTACTTGGTTTTCCTCCCAAAATGTAAAAAATGGACATTATGTTGGGTAAATTGATAAATCCATAGGTGTAAATATGAGAGAATGGTGGTCTGTCTATGCGTCGTGTGATTGTCCAGTTCATGCGTTAACAAACATTTCCCCTGACAGCAAAAAATAGAGTTTCATTTGTCGACGAGAATGGTTAATCCTTCCATTGAAATGAAATATAACGAGCACTTTATACATAGAAATTGAAAAAAGGCATGCCTAAATTTTGTGACATAATTGTATCGAGGAAGTCCTTTATTAAAATGAACAAAGTACCTATTGTTTTGTTAGGAAATAAGTTTAGCCTCTGAAATTGATCAAGTCGTGTAATTTGCATTATAACTACAGTAAGGGCAAAACTTATTTGAAAGTGAGTCTCCCAAAAAGAATTGTGTTTGCTTTATGATAGTGTATTAGGTTTTCTATGTGTACTGAGTGCATTGTTGCACAAGAATTTGTGTTATTGGGAGAGCCTGTGTGTTGAGAGCAAAAAAATTGTACAGCTACACCGTAATAGTGGTGAACTATCCTCCGCATGTCTTCCAGACACGAACATTGTTAGAGTTTCGTGTTCTGCAGTGCCCTGTCCGCCCATGCGCTATGACGATAAATCATTCAAGTGTCTCCCATCTGTCTAGTTTACCTGCTTCAAATTTGGTTGCAATCTTAAAATAAATCTTGAAGATAAGTTCCTCTTTTAAACAGCAATGCATTTGGCCCAAGAATAATAACAACAATGCAATTTCAAGAGTGCCTTAAAAAAAAAAAAAAAAAAAAAAAAAAAACTTGAGTCCCGAAGGCAGCTTGTCTGGCACTGGACAGAGATCAGATCACAAATCACACACATCTGCAATAAGGATCCGAATTGTTGGGTTTGAACTATAACATGAAAAAAATTAATGATCCCAAAGTTTGAGAACATCAAAATACAGCAAGCCAAAAACACTAAAAAACAAACAAGCCTGCCTGAAAATCACATGAGACGAACAAATGCATATGTTTTATTCTGACATAAACCTTCATGTGCATGAAGAGGAGAGAGTGACTCTCGTCTTAATTTTACAGTATTATTATACAGAGAAAGTCCATTAAAGAGTCAATAGTATCCTTGATGAAGTTAATGACCTTCCCCTGTAGTAAATTCTAAATTGTAACCACCGTGGGACAAAATAATGGAAAATGTTCCATTCATAAATTTTCCATGGGACTGTCCTCATTAGGGTCGCAAATGATCTACACCCAGCACAATCACACATTTGGACAATATAGAGTCTTCATTTAACCTAACATGCCAGTTTTGGGCATGTGGTAGGGAGCCGGAGTAAACGGAGAAAACCCACACGAGCACAGCAGAACCATGGAAAATCTTAAAATTCTATATTTTGGACAACATACACATATGATCAGCTCAATGGAGTGGTGTCATTTACGAATGCAACAAGCATTATGGGGGTTGAAAGAGAGTTGCGTGGAAAAAGCTTTTAAGTCAAGCAGTAAGCAGAGTCTGCTAGTTGAGCACTTTACATGAGGAGTAAACCGAGGTCACTTTATGACTGGTTATTAGTAGGTCAGTCTGTGAGCCACTTGACATCCACTATCATGGTACATTGACAAGAGGCTTAGAAGTATGAGTAGCTTGTCTCTGGTTAAATGCTGTCGTAACACAAAAATTATTTGGGCACACTATTTCTTCAATTAATAATTCAATCAATTGTCAAGTGTGTAGAATCATTCATGATCAACACATCAACATTTTGGGCAATTAGAAATGATTAACCTTGTGCGAAGCAAGGGCCATAAAGGCATAATTGGATTAGTTTAGTGTGGAGCCCTGACCTCAACGCTGTCAAACACCTGCGGGATGTACTCCAACAAAAATTGTGAACCGCATCACAACCGTCTTGACCACCGACCTCACAAATGTTCTTCTGGATGAAGAGACACACTCCAACATCTTGTAGCAAGGGGCTTTTAGTAATTATTCAAATGTGTATTAATTTCAAAAAAATGTGATCATAGTTGGTTAAAATTACTGTATGTGTTTTGACAGCATCATTATTTTATCTATAATATATCATTGTGTTGTGTGCAGGGTCCAATTGGAATACCCACTTAGGTTACCGAATAGGATTCTTTTCTCAGGAAAAAAAAAACATTCTCAAGACATTTTCCTAGCATCCAAAATGGTAATGGTGTGTCATTTACAAAATGCTTACCATGCAATTCCTCAGAGCTCCATGCATAACTTTGGACAAGCCCATTATATGAATAGCAACATATAATAATAGAGGTTATGACAAGTTTGCACATTTGCTGTTTCTCAAAAAGCCATTTTGCAGCAGAAATTATAGCAAAACAGCATTCCTTTAGACATAACCTTGGGTCCTGGTGTTCATCAGCAAACTTTTTTCTCGATTTTTCTTGTGCTGAGGGCCTTCTGACAACTGCGACAGCTTCTCTACATCTTGTAACGCTTCATATCGCTGTATAGTACTTTAAATTTAAATTGAATTTTTGACCATTGTTTGGCCGACGCTGTGAACCATCAACCCATGACACTCTATTTTCTGCTCTGTTAAGCAGAGATGGAGGGAAGGATGGATGGATGGATGGATGGATGAATGGGTGGATGGATAGATGGATGGATGGGTTGGGTGGCTTAGGCAGGTAGATAGATAGGTAGGTACACATCATAACACAGATGAACGAAACAACTTTGCTCATCATTTACTTTATAAGACTTATCCTGATCATCTAAAAACAGGTATACATACACAGTATTTCAAAATGTTTTTATTTATTTTTAAAATTTCATTTCTATTTAGTTTGATTTAGGTTAATGAGGTGAGTGGTGGGGCCGCGCCCTTGCGCCCTCTCTTGGCTAGCTGCTGATGTTAGGAAAGTGTCCACTACACAGTACACTTTCCTCTCTAGGAACCAAAACTAAGTATTGTGTCGTGCCAAGAGTCTCGGAGCTCATTACAGACATAGATGAGTTGGGATGGGGAAAAGATCAACACTCACCATTAAAGGAACCTTTTCTTTCTAAATGAAGGAAGGCATATAAAGAAAAAAAATTTAAACGGACCACAGCGAAGAGGCATATGTCCTTCTGCTCTTCAAAATAGTGCTGCCATCACCTTAATGGTTTTACCCAGACTCAAAACAGCACACCACAACAACTACGCTTGTTTTGTGCTTCCATTAGTGTTAACAAAGACCCTGAAATTGTTATTTTACCTTTGAAAACAGGAATCAATCAGAGCATTCATACAAGCACCACTAGTGTGGTGCTTTTACTGTGCATTTCCTGAGTACATCCGTTGTCTAAGCCTAAAAATACACAAGAACAAAGTCTGTTCCACCACTTTTTAAAAAGGGAGCCTAATGTGATGTGTTTGCACATGGAACTTTACGAGAGTCTGAGCAGGGCTGTACAAGTTATTAATAAAATAAAACTAATAGTCATTGAAATTAGCATCAGCAGCTGTGATGAAGGGTGAGAATGGGCGGAGGATGTGCAAGGTGAAATGAATCGGAGAAAGGGGACAAGGGAAGAAAAAGCTCGGGTGCTGTGACTCACTCTATCTCGTCCATTAGTTGCCTGCATGAAACTGAAAGGCACAAAGCAGTCTGCTAATGCACAGATAACCTAGAGGTCTCTCTCTGTCTCTTCCTTTGTTACCTCCTTGCTCTCTAGTTTGCATCTACTTAGATGCTCACGTTGCACAATTTCTACCCGAAACTACCTGTCTTCCCGCTCCCTTCTCCTTCTCAATTCCTCCCCCCTATGAATTAATGAGCAGGATCTCTCATCTCTATTGACATATTGCGAAGGTTCCCGGCCATTTCTAGGAGATGTGGTTACTTTTTAGGGACGAAAATGATTAAAATTCCCGTTCTGTCTATTACATCCCACGGGTCATAAACGTTACTCGATTAATTCCTTATAACCCGAGGAGATTCATTAGTGTTTTATCGCCGTACATTCTGTGACCGCTTGATCAAAATGCGTTGATCTGAGATAATGTGCCAGTAAAATTCGGTTTGACGTATGAAAGGAGAGGAGAGAAAGACAAAGACTGCAATCATAATACTGATTTGGAACTGTTTTTTTTTCTTACAAGCTTGTTCAGATGCAGTTATTAGGTTGGAAACATTAGCCTTGGAGACTCCTCACATGCCCTACAACATATTTCTTGTAATATTACAACTTAATTTCCCTAACCTCTTTTTTAAATAATATTAAACAAATTATCATAATCTAGTGACTTCCTTCTCATAAATTGAAAATGTTCCTTCAGTACGGCCCTAATGAGAGGTGGGTAGTAACGAGCTACATTTACGCATATAACTTTTTGCATAAATTGTACTTGTCAGTTTAGTTTTAATGCAACATGCTTTTTACTTGAGTATTTTTGTTAAGAAGAAACACCATTACATAAAGGTACAGTACATTCTCTTCAATTTTCAATTTATTTATTATTGTTTGTGCGATCTATTTTGGCTCATCAGAGACTTGTGTGACATGCCTCTTTTTCACCAATCCAACATAACTACGAGTGACATTTGATTCCATTTGACAATCAAACGGAGCCAGGCAGTCCCACGTAGCCCCATACAGAAGCAAAGTTTTCAAAGTGGCTTATTTCCATAAAAAATGTCAGAAATCTATATTTCCCTTCCAGGTAGGCTTAGCTCAATCGCATCCCGAGTGAGGATAAGCGCAATATAAAATGGATGGTAAAACTACAAAAAAGAACCGCGATGTCATGCGCTGTCATTTGTGTCTGCCTGACAATGTTGACATTTCAGCCTACAAAACCTCCCCTTGGAACTTCAGAAACATACAATAGGCTGTCTCCATTTGCGCTTGCAAAATGTAACGCTCCGTGGAATAAAACCAGCAGGTAAACCACAAGATGTGAATGCAAATTGCAGTTTGTCCGATCCACTCAGACCCATTGGGAGTTTTCTGTTCCTCGCTGTAGAAAGGGTTGTGCGCATTCAAAAGTAGCAGGGAGAAAAGAAATCTGCGATGTGGGCACAGCACTTACGATAAAGGTAGAAATTGGCAGAATTTATGATGCTTGAATAAAGAAACAGCATCACTGATGTGGGTGAACCCACCTGTCGAACTTCAATATAATCAAATTATAGATAATTATATAATTCATCTCTAATTAAGATCTGCCTGGTGAGGCTTTTGTGCTGTTTCACGTTTAAACAAAGAAATTAAATTTAAGACAATTTATTCTGGTTGAATTTGCCTTAGTTTGTGTTATTGTTTTATCGTGATGTTGTTGGGCAATATTTCAATTTCTGCATTCCTACTTTATATTTAAAAATAAATCAGAAGTTACTCACCAGTTACTCATTAATGGAATGATTGAGTAATTTTTTTTTTTTTCTGAATACTTACCATTACTCAAGTAATTATTTGGAGGACTACTTTTTACATTTACTTGTCATATTATTCTACAGTAAGAGTGATCTTACTTGAGAACAATTTTTGGCGACTCTATACGTGCCTATGAATATTCTCATTTATCCAGGTCATTTTATTCTCAGGGCATTGGATCGATCACAACTGGACTGATTTTGTCTGACTTAAAAGACGTTTCGCCTCTCATTCGAGCAGGCTTCATCAGTTAATGCAACAAAACTTTGTTAGGACTCACTAGCCTGAGCCTGGGCGACTCTATACACACCTGAATGGGCTACAGTATACCGTACGTTTTCGTGTATAATGCGCACCCATGTATAATAGGCACCCCCAAAGTTGACCTCAAAACTCTGGAAAACCCTGCTTCTACCCATATGATCAAAACATGAAGTATTTTTTGTATTTTGTTAGTTTTTTCAAAGAATTATTCAGAAGTAAAGCAGTTTATTTGAACACATAATACTTTCTTTTTATTTACTTGCTCCTATTTTGAAATTCACAGCCCTACGTTTATTTAGTAAATGAGAAAACACACAGTTGTGCTCATATGTTTGATTACCCAGGCCGAATTTGTAAGATGTGTACAATTCTTTAAAGAAAACATGAAGAACCAGGCGAAACACATTGAATTTTATTTTAATGGGTTTCAAATTAAACTGTCAAGCATTTCAGAAAAGAATTATCATTAAACAAAACATAACCATGAAGAAAATAATGATGGTTCCTGTTCAGTCATCAGTCGTATTTAAAAACGATATTTCACAGATTCTGCCTGGGTATGAAATTTTAGGAACACAATTGTACATATATGCAGTCATATGTACCCCTGTCATATTGGAATGAAAGTATAGGCACACTTTTTTCATAACCTCTAGGTGGCATACGTGAATGAAAATGTACAACTTTTTCATAACCTCTAGGGGGCGGTGGCATATTGGAATGAAAGTGTACAGCTTTTTCATAACCTCTAGATGGCGGCATACATTTATAAAATGTGAAAGACTTTTTCATTTTCTCCTATACCCATGTATAATGTGCACTATTGACTTTTGACAATTTTTGGTGGGGGGAGGCGCATTATAGACGAGAAATTATGTGCCATGCGTGTGCCTTCCATCTGTCTGGCAATAAGTCAGCTGGATAAGCTCCAGCAAACCCGTGAATCCAATGACAAGTAATATAGAAAATGAATGGATCTATCTTAAAGCACTCACTGCACTTGGTTTAAATAAGAGAGCAAATTGTTCACAAATAGAAACGATGTTGCTCAAATAGAAAAAAAAGGGACCTTTCTTCAAATTGTTGGAAAACCACATGAGAGATGTCCCACAGTGCCAAATCGCGCTATTACCTACCTCTGTGGGGTTCCTCAAAGGAAAAATAGTTCCCACCAGTTTTCCATCTGATCACACCATATCTATTTGAGCAGCTGTATTATTGTCTGTAAAACATCCAGAGACAGCTTTGACGCATAGGGTTGATGTGATTCTAGTATTAATTACTGGACCATCATGGAATGGAAAGCCATGTTGGTACCTTCTCTTATCACCCTTTTCCATTATGGTGACCGTTAAGGAGTCGGGGTTCGATGTCATGCTGTCTTTTCTTTTTTGATATTCTCTATCTTCTTTTTAACTCCATTGATCCAGAGACAGGGTACATCTTAGACTGGGTGCCAGCCTTTCAGTTTGATGTTTGGGGCTCTATTTTCATAGACAACGCAGCTGCGCTTCAGCGTAAATACTGGATCTAAAAACTGGAACTGGAACTGGTTCTTGATTTTGATGCAAGCGCAAGAGTCGCCTAAAAAGGATTTGCCTTGGAGATGCATTTGGCGGAGTGAGATTTGAATGTACTGTAAGAAAGTCCATCTGAACATCTAAACACCTACTGGGACCACATCTAAATTTTGGCGCAGGTGATCTAATGGGATTTTGGTGAATTTGATCAGATGTAAGCAGACAGACACGCAAACTCTTTGAAAATGCGTGGTGGATGAGAAACATATTTGAACAGTGGGCATCCAACCATCTAAATGATGGTCGCAATCAATTAATTGATATTAGTAGTATTATCCTCATTATTAAGTTCATTAAATCCTTCTGCGAGAGCCATTCAAGTGGCGGCCGAAGCACTATCATGTCAAAGCCAAAAGATAAGCCGAACTGCAATTTTAGCACATATTAGCTAAGTTGCCAACATGGGCATGGGGTTATTTGTGTTTGGCAATGTCATGCACCAATTGACAAGAGTAGTTTTGGCATCTTGGTGATGAAATGCTGCCTCCATGAGGGATCATATATCTATGGCCAATAATCGCGATGAAGGCTAGTCAATAATTGTTTTGATGAACGCATGTCACAGACGTCTGATTCAGACAACTGGGATCTTTTTTTTTAATTTTGGAACAAAAATGCGCGATATGTCTCTTATAGGGTCACAATTAAGTAGTGGTTAGTACATCCGCTTCATAGTTCTGAGGTTGGTGATTTGAATCCGGGCTCTGGCTTTCTTGTGCGGAGTTATCATGTTGTCCCCGTGCTTGTGTGGGTTTTGTCCTTGTGCCCCGGCTTTCTCCCAAATTCCCAAAACACGCTTACTTGGTTAATTGGAGTTTCTAAATTGTCCAAAGGTATGAATGTGAGTGTGACCCGACTGAGGATAAGCAGTATAGAAATAAGATGGGTGGATGGACGCCTCCTTTAAGGATTTGACGCTGGATAGCAAAACCTGACCAAACACCGGCAACTAGCCAACGTCTATTCTGACACAAGACTTCACATCCTTTGCTGCACAGGTAATCTTGCTATCTGAAGCGTTTTTATTGCAACATGATGATTCATCAGTCCACCTGCCTGACACATGCTCTCTTTCAATCACAGGTCAATTATTGCTTTATAACAGACTTTGATAGACTTCAATTTAAAATGTCTGTCCTAAATGCGCTACTCCCACTGGGCCTCACCATATTTTTTTGAAACCTCTGGTTAAGGCTTACAATCTATACTTCAATCACATTTTTATTGCTGTATTTCACATCTTATGGTACTGTAGTTTATAAAGGCAGAATGATAAAAACTGAAAATCTTTGCTGATATACTTCTGGACCTAAGCAATCTAGTCTATCAACTAAAATAAATTTGTAATACAGTATCATGCATTTAGCATGTTTAAAATGTATTGATGCAGAATGAAATTTCAGTTTTTTTTAAATTATTATTATTGAACATCCTGCGTTAAATACTTACTTTGCACGGTGGCTATACATGATATAACAAAGGCTCAACAATGGACTGACGGAAAGACCCCACGACAAAGTAGCTGCAGATACTTAAAGAAACTCCACCAATTGATTAATGCATATGGCTATACAGTTATTGTTGTTTTGTTTGTTTTCAGTGAGTTCCTTACTAAGAAGTGAAATCGCAGCGAACAAATGGCTATGGCGCTTTGTGACCTTCAAAGTACTCATAGCACTTAAACAATGTCCCTCAATTCACCCACAGTGATAATGGTATATGCTTGACAGTGCGAGGGCAGAAAAAGGGAATTTTTGTCATTAACATGTTCATCATTGAAATGATCCTGTTGTTTTAGACTTACAACAACAACTATCATGCAGTAAATACACAGTGTGGTCCTGTAACAACATAGATAAAAAAGACACACACACACACACACACAAAACCTACAGGATGACCTCACATAGCACAGTAATCCTGCCTGTGCAGCCACAGATAAACAGCGTGCGGTACCAGAAAAGGTGCACTTGCAACTGACCTTGCTCTCACGAAGGATGCCGAAAAGCTTAAACTGAGAGAATGCTCTTAATCCAATTTATATGGGCTGAGCAGCACCCGACACAATTATTTGTACTTATTACCTGGCCTGTTACCGCATTCAAGTCTGCTTATTGTCACTCAGAGGCAGAACTAACAAATTATGAGGACCATGACAGAAAAGAAATAAAGAGTTGAGGGCGCTGGCGTCATGATCAAACTATTAATAGCCATCTATTAAGAAATTTGTGATATTGTGCAACGCTATGCAACGGAGACGCTATCTTTAAATTCCCTTTGTCTTACTTGCAATTTATGTGACTCCATATCAGCTGGAATGATCACAATCCTGGCTGCCGTAACACTGTTTGTCTTGCATTGCCTTGTATTCTTATCTGTCTTATCTTCTGTGCTAATCACAGACGAAACAAATTGATCTGAAATACAATAAATCACAGCTTTTCTTCCCTTCCCATCCATATAGACTAACACTCTAATATTCAACGGCAACAAGGTGGCGGTATTATATTCCGTATATTGAGACTTGTTTTGATTCTAGCACCCCCATTAGGTCAATTGAGCATATCATTAGTATTGTCCCACTGTTGTACTCAATTCTCCTAACGGCGAGTATAGTTTCACCTTGCTGATTAACTGGTTGATATCTCATTCCCAACAGCAGATATGTCCTTCATAGTTGGGGACGCACTGACTAATAACAGTCCTCTTGTTTAGCCCCCATGACGCTATGTTAATGACCACAAAATAATATGCTATGACCAGGAAAGAACAAAGAGTAGACACATTGACACATTTTTTCCATCCATCCATCCATTTTCTTTACCGCTTATCCTCACTAGGCTCACGGGTTTATTTAGCTGGATATACCATGTTGAAGATGGTGCAAGCTTACACACGTGGAGTATGTGAGTTGAAGGCAATGTAGTGTTGCCATATTCCAATTCAGTGTCAGTCACATTCAATTGTTAATAAGTAGGGGTGTAATGATACATGACCTACATCAATGTATGGATTTATATTCCAACTACAGTGGAACCCCGGATTACGAACTGAATTCATTCCAAGGCCCTGTTTGTAACCCGTAACGTTCCGAAACCAAGGTAATGTTTCCCATTGAAATGAATGGAAATGCAATTCATTCATTCCAGCCCCAAAATTAAGTTATACTTAAAACTAAATATAGTGCAATATAGAATGAGTGAAAACACACTATTATAAGGAAATGAAACACTAAATAAACATTATAGCAGTTTATTGCTCATTAACTTTAACTATAAGGAGGGAAAGGGGAGGAGGACTACAGGTCCTCATTGAAGAAGAGCCTTCAACCATAATAACATGGGGAACTACTGATTCAGGTGTGTTTTTTTTTTTGTCTGTTTCTTTTCTAATTTATTGGTTGATTTTGGAACAACAAACCAATCAAGGGAAACTTGTATTTTCTGTTCGTTTTATGAAAAGGTGCCATCTCGCCATCCACGCAAGGACTACCATGGCGCAGCAACTGCCAGCAAACTCCAACCGCTGGACATTGGTGTAAACAGGGCGTTCAAAGTGAAGTTGCAAGCGGCATGGGAGCGATGGATGAGAGACGGCGAACACACCTTTACTGAGACTGGGAGGCAGTGCTGGGCGAGTTACACCACCATATGTGAATAGATTGTGGATGCCTGGACTAAGGTATCTGCTTTGACAGTTGTCCGAGCTTTCGCGAAAGCCGGCATCATTGCTGAACAGCCACCCGGCAACGAGACGAGAGGGAACCCGGCATGTTTGATGGCGAAATTGCCCAGCTGTTCAATTCAGATACAGAAGATGAGGACTTTGATGGCTTTGTGACAAAAGATTGAATAAATAATAAAAAAAATAATGTGAGTGTATTTTTAAATACGTAGTAGAAGAAAGTTCAACCAAACTCACTATTTTGCTTCCGTAACCTTGCTTTAGCAATGCGCCGAATAATGCGGTGTGCCTTATGTATGGCTTAAGTACAGAAAGAGACCCCATAATTGAGACTGTGCCTTACAATCCGGTTCGCCCTATGGTGCGGAAAATACGGTACATACTATAAATAGTATGGACAAAAATAAAATAATTTAGACTTCTTTTACAACATTAATCACAAACACTATTAGATTTGTGATTGGATGATTTAGGATGTGGAGGCGGAAGTTCCGCCTCGAACAGATTTCCTCCTTACGCTGCGGCGGAGACAATTAGTTTTTAGCTTAGAGCAACATTATGCACTGAGTCAATGATTGTCATGCAGATTGAACCTGTTCGTCTATCCCAAGACTGTTTCCAAACTGAAAATAATACGTAACTGGAGGTAATTTTTCTATGGAAATTTTGGACGTAACCCGAATTGTTCGTAAACCGGGTCATTCATAACCCAAGGTTCCAGTGAATATCGATCGGTGCTCGGAAACGCTGGCCTTCCGGATTAAATATATTGATTAATTTTTGTTTTAAAGGTAATCAGTTGTATTGATACTAGGAAAGAACACAGTGGATTTACTGCACAGTAGACTTTATATGGATGCATGTCTGTGACTCGTCTCGTCTCAGTGCCCCTCGAAGCCTTTCAAGCGAGCTAGCCTGGCTTAGCTAACAGGCCGCTAACATCGAAATGCATTTGTGATCAACACGTATCTAAGCAGCGATCAAGTGTAAGTGTAAATTGTTGTGAATGATTATCTTCTGAACATGTGTAAAGTACAAAAACTAAGAGTCTTGTGAATCTATTACCAAGTGTGGCCGTAAAAGAAGTATTTATAGCTTTTGAAAGAACGTTAGCAGAGTATGAGGAGGAACTTTGTTGGACAAAAGAGGAGAACAAGCGACTACATCGACTACTGGACGCTTTTTTCAAGTCTCACGTTGTGAAAGAGCAGGTTTGTTCACTTGTTTACTAGTGCTGTATTATATTGCCACTATTCCTAAAAGCTTTCCATCATAGAAACATTCCATTGCTTTCCATTTCTAGCAATTAGTGTTTGACTGTTTAGAACCCCCTCATAATTCTAACACCAATTAAACATGTCTGTGTAGATTATCAGTCATCCAGGTTCTGAAGAAGAACTCAAGAAGCCTTTTGGATTAAAGGCGAAACGTCTTCAACAAACACGAACACTCCATTGCCTTCATTCAACCTTTGCGGATGACCAATTAAACATCTCTTTTTGAAGTAAAATTGACCGAACCAGTAACGTCATAGCTGAAATAATAGAAATATCAAAAAGTGGCCGTTATCCCCTTTGTTTTACTGCAAAGTAATTCAATTACAACAGGAAATCTTCATATCTAATGACCATAATTAATTTTACCTGATTCTCTTACACGGATAAGCGGTGGAAAATGGATGGATGGATGGATGGATGGATGATTCCCTTACATAAAAAACAACAGGAATGTAGGAAATTTCACCTGCACTGTCTAGTATCTAGGTATTTGTTTCACAGTCACACCGTTTGAACATTTGGCCAAAAAGTTACTGAATTGATTACGTTTTCGGATCGTATTGTATCATTATTAATCAATAATGTCCTTAATACGACTCGCCAACCACAAATTGTGACACGAAATGAGACACTGTTAAAATGAATCAATTACACTCCTAGTAATAAGCTATTGTGATATCTTGTTTGACTTTCATTTCATGTCCAACTTCTGGGAAACGTGAATCTATGACAAGGCGAGCACGTTTTCAAATACAGTATGTGACAATGTGCAAATGACAATACTCCATTGTCTGCAGTGTGACTTGCCAACAGACTGTATAGCAGAAATCCTGCAGAGCATTAAGCAGCTGACAAGGTTTCACCATTGATTCGTTTGCTGTTAAGCTGCGTTGACACTTGCACAAATCCATTGGACATGCAGCCAGAGGAAAGAAATCGACCACTTCTGACTTTTACAATGGTGAGGAATGAGGCTGAAAAAGATGGACTGCCAAATGGTCCAGCAAGGCTGGAAAAACACTTTTTCCAATCACAGTGGAACTTCTAAGAGGGGAAACTTTTCATGAGGCTGGTCGACTTCTAATTTGTTTGAAATTCGAAGTTTTCCCCCTAGCAAATGAAGGAAATTTCAATTATCTGTTCTGTTTGAGTCAAACTGAATTCATCATGAATCATTCATTAACTGTACAAGCCAAGTTTTAAATGTGCCATGCCAGCAAAATCCAATTTTTCTACTGTTTTATGCATAACATAGGTCAAAGCGAGTCTGTGACAGGGTTTAAGTTTGACATCCATGCGGTTTCTTGATTGAATGCAAAAGGCAATAAACGGGATAAGCCTTGCAAAATGACCGGATCAGATTTCCGTGTTCGTGATGCGGTTAGTTTCTAGATATTCATGGTTAGTACCCACCCACTCAACTCAGCTGTACAGGAACACGGCATTTACGGGTTTTCAGCGAGTGAGTCTCAGCCGCAGGCAAGCCATACGAATACAATTTATCAAGTATACATTTGTTGTGGTTTACAACAATACTTAACTATAATTATAATTTATAATGTCACTGGAGATGAAACAGTGACGCTTATGTTCAAGTGAATGGGAGCCCCTCTCTTTCAATATTTACCCGCGTAGCCTTTAGCTCACGTTTACTATTTGTGGGCCAACAATCCAACGCTTGGTGAATTGTGCTTCACAATGAGAAACTATCGGAGGATCCAAACACAAAGTCGCTATGATGCAAGACGCCGTTATATCGCCAAGGACCAATCAGAGCAAAGCTACTTTCCAAATTTAAATTAAGAATTAATTAAATTAACACATATTGCATATTAATGACAAATCCGGCCGTCTCAACTGCCAGATGTAAAACACCAACTAGAATAGTTTGAAGAAGCGCATCTTGGGCATTTCTGCCCAAAATTATCTTGCACACCCAAAAAAAAAGGAAATCAACGATTTAAAAAAAAATAAAAAGATGATAACCCTAACCCTGACTGTCACATAAGTGTCCAAAATAAGTCACCACTGTTGTAAGGAATCAAATAAAAAAATAACTTGTACTCGTAGTAACTCGCAGCCAGGACAGAGATGTGTGTACCAATTACCTACACCGCAATTATCTCCGTATCTGCTTCTATGGTCAACCATACACTTTCGCTCTTTCACTGCTAGCCTTCTGTTGACACAAAACAAATTAAAACAGCAAAAATAAAAAGGCAAGGAAAAGCAAAACACACTTGTGGAGTTAATCTTTCACATCTCATGAGGATATGCTGAAGTCTTGTGGGGGTCTCCTGTGACATCGAGGTTCGGACTCTAGGTTGTTGTGGGACTTTAGAGGGGTCACATTACATTACAAAGAAATCCACCAAAGAGAGTGACAAAACTAACAAGATTATCATGTGTCACATTTTAATATTACCTCAACTAAGGATTTTTTCTTTGGCGTGGGTTTGTGTTAGGGCCCCACCGATTAATCGACTGCCCAATTTAATCAGCCACTATTAGCCTTTTTCAAATTGGCACAATCGTTTGATATTTTGCTGATTGTTGGCGATTTTTTTTATTTTTATTAATTTATTTTTTTACACAAGAACACATTACAACATAAGACAAAGACAATGAGATTCATCCATCCATCTATTCTCTGAGCCGCTTATCCTCACAAGGGGAGTGCTGGAGCCTAGCCCAGCTATCATCGGGCAGGAGGCGGGGTACACCCTGAACTGGTTGCCAGCCAATCGCAGGGCACATAGAAACAAACAACCATTCACACCCACATTCACACCTATGGGCAATTTAGAGTCTTCAATTAACCTACCATGCATGCTTTTCGGGATGTGGGAGGAAACCGGAGTGCCCGGAGAAAACCCACGCAGGCACGGGGAGAACATGCAAACTCCACACAGGCGGGGCCGGGGATTGAACCCCGGTCCTCAGAACTGTGAGGCAGACGGTCTAACCAGTCGTCCACCGTGCCGCCCAATGAGACTCAAACGAACATTAAAAAAAAAAATGGTCCTATTTATTCCACTCTTTGCTGATTTTTCTTCTCGGTTGTAAAGTTAAACAAATATTGAAGGACAAAGTATTGTAAAACAGAAAACGTTCTGCCTGTAATTCATATCTTTATGCTTGTAAACGTTTAGGGACAAAAAAATTATTAATCAGTTATTAATCAGCTGAATAATCGGAATTTTATTCTGCCAAATATCGGAACCGGTATCGGCCTCAAAAAATCCCTATCGGTGGGGCCCTACTTGAAAACAACTTGTGTCAATAGTTTTTGGTATGTGATCATGTATTTTGTAATTATGCATATGTATTCTAAGGATGATATCCCCAATAAATTGTCATAGGAATCCACATATTGACATCATATGAAATAAAATATCTAGCAAAACGCAGTGTTCTCTCGCTTTTTTTGTATTATTCATCTGGATGCTTATACTGTATCTCTCTCATCAGATTAGGTTGTGTTTGTGCTAATCTGTATTACATGTTATTCCTTTGAATTAAACTTTCCCTCTCCTTAGTTATTAAAATCCCAGAGTGTAGTCATTTTCACCGCACAAGCTTGACAAGAGTAGCTCACCACACAATGTTATGCAGATACAGCTTGCATGTGTCCAAAAGACTGCTTCCGATACGGTGTGTCCTGTAAACATGCTTCACCCTTCATGAAACAATTCCACGCTGCAGAGTCATTTATCTGCGAATGGCACATTAACCACCCATTTTCTCCCTCGTCTGCGCGACTAACGTCTTCACTGATGATGGCCAAAGATTATGCACATTCATTACCATTATCATTAAATTCATCATAGCTATGCGCTTGGCATAATAACAGCATTTGACTGATTCCCTTCTTGAGCTTCTTTCCTATATGTTGGAAGCAGATAGCCTCCTCCATATTTCTTTCAAGGTTTTCTTCGTCTTATTTTAATACTACATGCAATACTTCACCACCAGTCAAAACAGCAGAACACTCAAATGCTGCATTTGCAAAATACACTGACTTAAGCAAATTTCCACTAGTCATCTTCAATTGCAAAAACTGCATAGTGGATAAAATGTTTCCAAATGTAATTTTGTTTTATTATAATTGGACTTTCTTCATTACTTACTGACATACTGTGTCACGTATTGCATCTGCTCAACTATTGTAAAAGTACTTACTGAAGGAATGTTGCCAAAATATAGAGCAATATTACCATAAGTGGTAATGCTGCATTAATCCCTCTGATACATATTGAATATACAGTACTCTCAGTGGATTTACTGATGAAGATGAGACTTTCTGAAACATTTTCCTCCCACAAATGTGTTTTTATATTGTCATAATTGGCAATTCTTCATTGATCGCTTTGACTGTTACTTAATGCAAACAATGGATGATTTAGCTTTTGTAAATAGTACTTACAGAAGGATTTATTTGACCATAATTAGTCATTCATCACCCATTTCTGTTTGTATCATACATACTCCACATTAATCTCACCTTGAAGCAATTAAGGGAATATAGAGTGCACTACTTGGCTGTAACCAGGAGAGGCGCTGTTGATTCAGTCTCAACAAGTTTCGAAATGGAAAAACACTTTGGTTGCAATCATGATTAGTTTTTTTAATTATTATTAATTGATCAATAATTTTTCCCAAGGAAATACTGGTCAACGCTCATCCTTACTGGATACAGATTTTAGTTATAGTGACAAAATCATGTCAATTTTATTCTTTTTTTAAAATTATTTTTCTATATTATTTTCTATCATTTACTATAGTTGGATTTAAGACAGCGACGCTTCAGTCCGTTACAAAGTGCTGCTAATCTTGTTAATTAAGTAGTAATCAGTTGTGATGTGGGTGCTGCTGAGGGTGACAATGGGTACCATTGGAGCAACAGGGAGATGGATGGAGTTTAGGAAAAACAACGCTCTCCAGGAAAGAAATGCGTCCAGGTGCAAATGGTTACTTACAGAATGATCTCTGAGGGGAAAAAAAAAAAATCCCAAATCACAAAGCTTTCCACCAATGGAGCAGAAAGCAACAACAGAAGCGCAGGGGAAAACGTTAAAGGTGATTATCCATTGACAACAATATCCCTCTGGGATCGATTAGCCACAACAATTACATCCAAGAGACGCCAAGCTGTCAAAGTTGTTTTCTCACCTCAAACTGCGTTTTCATGTCTTTTGGCATTCATCATCTTGACACACACTAAGGAAAGTCAGACAAGCGACGGAAAAAAAACTTCCCTACCTTTATCTGTGATGCAGAGATATTCTCAGAGTGCTTTTTCTGTGGCTACAAGGGAGTTTGTGATCTCAGCTTGTATCCTTAGGCTAAGGGTTTCAACAACTGAACACATACCTCCTCTGAGGCTTCTTATAAAGGCACACCCCTTCTCTCCTGTCTCAGCACCCAACCTCCTCCCCCTCAAACATCATCATAGTGAGAGTGGGGTGATTCCCCCATTCTGTTACGTAGGAACACACTCACACACATACACACACCCGGCATGGCCCGCGCTGACGTAGCAAGCACTGCCTACGCCATCGGTTTCGTCTTCATTGAACAACTAATGGAACTCTAAAAATACGCATCACCCAACTGCTCTACGTCTAAGGTGTCCATAAAACCCGCAACCTATAGACCGGTAAGAAGGGTGAAAAAAAACAATGCCACCTCAGAGTCACATCATTAAAACAGAAACATTTGAAATATAAATTGCTTAGACAAGACATGGAAACCCATTTGTTGGTGGTAACTGCACACTACATATGACAATTGTGTGTTTTATGAATGGCAGTTAATAAAACGCAGTCAACGGGTGGAGTATTTGCAGCCAGCCCAGGTATGCAGATGGCAGGTGACTCATGAAGGACATTTAGGAAACCAAGTGCGCTGCCTAGACAACTTTCATTGCAGGCTATTATGAATCGTATTCAATTAGTTTCCTCTGGTACATAATGTTACGTGAGCTCTGTCATAAGATATGTGTTCTTTTTCCCCATAATGTTGCTCATATGGTTTTCCTGAGGCAAAACATTGTGAAAAACTATTAGGCCAACACTTCCTTCCATAACCTTTTTCACAGCAGTCATTTTAACATAGGAAAATGGTAAATAGTAGGATTCATTTGGCGATGACATTCATTAGAGCTGCACTTATGAAGAAGCCTCTTGTTATAGCGCAAGTGAAATAGCCAGTCACAAACAATGATTGCCTCTTTTTTTTTCTGAAAAGGACATATTATGGATATTATGTATACCAGCAGTTCTGTCTCTGACGTGACAGACTACACTGTCTGAAGCACTTTGTCAAAACTAAAAGTTAAGCAGAGCTACAATGTGTTTTTACCCGCACAGATTAGCGTTAGTTCCTGATAAGTGACACATACTTGATTGTTTGGTCAAGTTGTTGACGTGGTGGGGGTCAGATGCAGGGTGGTATTAGTGTTAGTCAATGTATCTGCTGCATGCGCCACTTGCACCAAAATATCAACAGGGATCGAAAAGACAAAGTACAGAGAAAAATCACCGCAAACTGGGGGGGGGGACAGAAAAGTAACTCACAATCTCAGGGAAGCTGACAAAAAACTAGGAACAAAGGTAGTAGCAGAAGTTCTCACCAAAGCTGGAGACAAAAATATCAACTCAGGAAGCACAAGCAACCAAAGCATGGACTCTAGTAACATGAATTCATAATTCTTGTGAAGATGGCTGGCTCAGTACATGACCGAAGGCAAGACGATTCGACAAAGCACAGAAGGTAGGAGCAAACTATTTATACATGAGTAAATGGGAGCGGCCGGGAGGAAAGCTTCCATCCATCCATCCATCCATTTTCTGAGCCGCTTCTCCTCACTCGGGTCGCGGGCATGCTGGAGCCAATCCCAGCTGTCATCGGGCAGGAGGCGGGGTACACCCTGAACTGGTTGCCAGCCAATCGCAGGGCACATAGGAACAAACAACCATTTGCACTCACAGTCATGCCTACGGGCAATTTAGAGTCTCCAATTCAGGCATGTTTTTGGGATGTGGGAGGAAACCGGAGTGCCCGGAGAAAACCCACGCAGGCACGGGGAGAACATGCAAACTCCACACAGGCGGGGCCGGGGATTGAACCCGGGTCCTCAGAACTGTGAGGCTGGCGCTCTAACCAGTCGGCCACCGTGCCGCGGAAAGCTTCTGAAACAAAAATAAATAATTAGTGCTGTAACACTTTAGATCGGTCTTGGTCTCAAGACCACATTTTGACGGTCTTGGCCTTGTCTAGGACCGGCCGGACTCGGTATTTTCTGTCAAGACCAGCACTGATCTGCTGTTCTTCAATTGTTCAATTATCTGTGATAATAAAAACAGCAAATACCCTTAATTCATGCGTTACTAACCCACCACAACCCTCGTAATGACTGCAAACTTTGCAATGTTGTGACTGAGGGACACCACCGATGGACAACGCCACCCCACACCCCAGGATGCGAGCGCAAGTGAAAGGTGTGAGACGTAAGTACGAAATTGAGTGAGGAGAGCCCGGAGCAAGACATGTCCGCTAATGGTAATTAAATTTGGCTTCCTCAACAACAAAGACTTCATATTAAAAACAAAACGCAAAAGAAAACACTCGGCGGTGTGCAATTTGTGCGGTCTTCAAACAATGAAACGGTGGGCACAACTTTAGCCGACATCTCGAGAGAAAACATAATCACAGGTAAGCTAACGTTAACTGTAAGTAATACCAGCACTATCATCTAATTGTGTCTTTCTGAGATGAATATATCTGGAAAGCGGTTTTATTTTTTAGTTTATTTTTTTGTCTTTGTTTTAAATGTTTAGAAGCAGTTTTTTCTTTGTTTTTAAATGCTTTTAATCATGTAAAGCACATTGAGTTACCTTGTGTATGAATTGCGCAATATAAATAAATTTGCTTTGCTTTGCTTTATGATGAGACCCCACTGTGCATGTTTAGGTCACAAAATGCTGCAGTCTCTTGTGTTTCTTGAATGGAATAAAGCTCTTTAAATATTCCTTTTAAAAAAATACATAGAAGTATTTAATTTTTCAAGAATTTAGTTGAACAAAATTGTAAAATAAAAATATTTGAGATTTTTGCAAGTTGTGCTTTGAAAGAATTGTAGATACTGTGGTTTTGGCTGTCAAATGTATTTAAAACAAAATATAAATTAAATGGAGAATACTCTTTAAATGGTTAAACGTTTCATAGTTTTTAAAATTATTTTTTATGGTCTTGGTGTTGTCATGATCCCAGCTTGTCTCGTCTTGGTTTGGTCGCAGTCTCAGGCTTGACTCACAAAAGTCTTGGTCTCCGTTCTGGTCCCCGGGTAAGTCTTAGTCTCTGATATTGTGGTCTTGAGCACAACACTTGAAATAATTTCCCCAAAATAAAATCAGACATGACGGCATGAAAGACATGACTAAAAATTAGAATCAACATTAAATGACGAGACATGACAACCGGCCAGACAAAATGAAGTAGGCTACAAGAGTTTGAAATAAGAAGAAATTGTGCCACGCTCCAAAGAAATTCAAGAACTATTCAGAATAAAAAAAAGGAATTGAATGCTTCTTGAAAAGGTTACAAAGCCATTTCCAGGACTCTAGCTAACCATGGTCAGAGCCATTATCCACAAATTGAAAAACTAAGAACAGTGGTTAATCTTCCCAGGAGTGGTCGGCCAACCAAGATCCCTCCAAGAGTGCAATGACAACTTATCTAGGAGGACACTAATAAATCCAGAGGTCATGACTCACCTATAAGAAAGACACAGGGCAAAAATTGCATCCATGGGAGAGTTCCAACCACTTCTGACATCAAGCAACACTCAGGCTCATCTGTGATTTTCCAACAAACATCTTGATGAACCCCAAGACTTTTGGATAACTATTCGGTGGACTGATAAGACTTTTTGGGGAATTTGTGTGGCCTATTAGATCTGGTGTAAAAAAAAAAATAACACAGCATTGGTGAAAAAATATCATGCCAACAGTTGAAACGGGGCGTCAGTAAGATGGGGCTGGGTGTTGCTTTACTACTTCAGGACCTGGAAGACTTGCTGTGAGTGTGACAATTAATTCTGCTGTCTATCAGATTCTGCTCAGAAGGTTGGGCCAAAAATCCTCCACTCACTACCAGCTTTTACTAATTTTTGATTTCAGTTATTACTGCCAAGGTGGCACAACCAATTATTAAGATTCAGGGGGCAATTACTTTTTCACATCGGGCCAGGTTTGGAGTTTTTCCCTTAATAAAATCATCATTTAGAAACTGCCTTTTATATTTACTCCGGTTGTCTTTGTGAGAGATTAAAATTGGTTTGCATGATCTGATTAAGTGTGATAAATTTACACAAGAAAATTAATAAATAAAAAATCAGAAATCAGAAAGATTGCAAATTTATAGCACTGTATATTCTAGAAAAGGGGTGGGAAAACTCTTTGACTCAGGGGCCACATTGACTTGTAAAATTTGACAGGTGGGCCAAGCCAGGACCAGATGCTTACATATCAAAAATGAAAATAAACAAAACAAATTTTTTTTTTAAACGCATTGTAGTGTTAATAAATATTAACATTACAATGTTTTTTTTTGTACTTTTAATGGGAACAGTGTTGTTTTGTGGATCACCTTTTTTTTTGCCAGTGCATCAAAGTCTGGTGTTAGTTTTGTTGTGGCAATTCTCAGAACACATCTGAGCTGTTCATCACTCAGCTGGGATCTGTAGGATGTTTTGTTGGTGTTCACACTAAAAGTTTGTTCACACACATATGTTGCGCCAAACACCACCAGCATCCTCTGTACCATCTTCCAGATTTTCTGAAATTTGTCAGCGCTAAATGAAGCATAAAACTCATCCAGTTTGAGAGGTAAACTTCTCTTTTAAGACAGTGTCACATCGGAGATCAATCAGTTCCATGTGCAGATCCCGTGGCGCTGTTTCAGGGTCTTGTGTGACTGAATCTTGTATTGCAGTTTGTCAGATAAAGGTGTTTTGCTGAGCCTGCAAGCTTGATTTTAACCGCTGCGCCGTAGCCATCAGTTCCTGCGTTGATTGGCTGTGAGCATAATCAGCATACATGGTAGAAAAGTGACGGCTCATATTATATTCCTCTAAAACCGCAATGGTTTCTTAACAAATTAGACATACAGCCTTTGACGGACTTCAGTGAAAAACTATTTAGCAGTCCATTCTATATTAAACACTTGGCACTCACTGTCGACTTTTCTTTTCTTTGGCCCACTCATGGTTGAAGAAGGATTCAGAGCAGTAGCAGAGTAAAAACTGAACAACCAAAGTCAAGTCAATGTATCACTGTACCTACTGCGCTACCTGGTGGACCCACTGGGCATTACAGCACAGCCTGGTGGAACCACTCGACATTACAGGACAAGGCCAAATTAATGTAGTCCTGATTTTGATATGATTTGGGCAATTCTGTACCAATCTTTGGCTGGCCGGATTGAAATGATCAACGGGCTGCATGTGGCCCAGGGGCCGTAGTTTGCCCCCTGCAGGTCTCACTGTCTGCCAATCCAGAGGCACTGTCCCAGATGTCCACGCAATGTTGCAGAGGCATGTCAACCAGGACAGCCCCACAACATTCAGAGCCTTTAAGAACTCTGGGCAGAGCTCATCCACCCCTGGGGCCCTGCCTTTTTAATCAGCTCCTCAACCGCTGAGATAGAAAACCCACCTCAGAGACTCCAGACTCTGCTTCCTCATTGAAAGGGGTTTCAGTGGAATTGAGGAGGTCTTCAAAGTATTCGACTCACCAACTCGCAACATCCCGAGTTGAGGTCAGCAGCGCACCATCACCACTATATACAGTGTTAACGGTATTTCCCCTCCCCAGACACTGGATGGTGGACCAGAATTTCCTCGAAGCCACCCGGAAGTTGCTTTCCATGGCCTCACCCAACTCCTCCCATGCCCGAGTTTTTGCCTCATCGATGACAAAAGCTGCGTTCCGCTTGGCCAGCCAGTACCCATCAAGTGCCTCCAGAGTACCTTAAGGCCTTTTTGGCCTGATAGGACTCCTTCTTTAGCTTGATGGCATGCCTTAATGCTGGTGTCCCCCGACGGGTTCTGGGATTGCCGCCAAAACAGGTACGACAACCTTACGGCCACAGCTTCGGTCGGCCGCCTCAACAATGGAGGCATGGAACATGGTCCACTCTGACTCAATGTCCCCTGCCTCCACCGGGACATGAGTGAGGTTTTGTCGGGAGTTGAATCTCCTTCTGACAGGGGACTCTGCCAGACATTCCTCACAATAGTCTAGTCTAGTCTTTGGGTCTGCCAGGTCGGATCAGCATCTTCCCCCACCATGGGAGCTAACTCACCACCAGGTGGTGATCGGTTGACAGGTGGTGATCGCCCCTCTCTTCACCCGAGTGTCATTGACATGTGGCCGCAAGCCCGAAGACACGACTACGACGTCGAAGATTGAACTGTGGCATAGGGTCTCCTGGTGCCAAGTGCACGTGGACAGCATTATGTCTGAACATGGTGTTCGTTATGGACAATCCATGATGAGCACAGAAGTCCAATAACAGAACACCACTTGGGTTCTGGTCGGGGGGGTGGGGGGGGGGGGGGGGGCGTTCCTACCAATCACACCCCTCCAGGTCTCACTGTCATTGCCCACGTGAGCGTTGAAGTGTTCCGACAGTCCAGCAGAACGAGGGAGTCCCCAGCAGAAGCACTCTCTAGCACCCCCTCCAAGGACTTAAAAAAGGGTGGGCACGTTAAACTGCTGTTTAGTGCATAGGCACATACAACAGTCAGGAAAGGCGGACGGAGGTTACACTCTCTTCCACCGGTGTAAACCCCAACGTACAGGCACTGAGTCGAGGAGCAATAAGTATGCCCACACCTGCTTGGCGCCTTTTACCGTGGGCAACGCCAGAGTGGAAAAGAGTCCAACCCCTCTCAAAAGGACTGGTACCAGAGCCCAAACTGTGTGTGTAGTCCGTCTATTTCTAGTCAGAACTTCTCAACCTCGGACACCAGCTCGGGCTCCTTCTCTGCCAGAGAGGTGACATTCAGCATCCCCAGAGCCAGTTTCTGTAGCTGGGGATTGGACCGCCAAAGTCCCCGCCTTCAGCCGCCACCCAGCTTGCTACGCACCAACCCCCTTAGCCCCTCCCACAGGTGGTGAACCATTGGGAAGGGGGACCCACGCTGCCTGTTCGGGCAGCCCATGGGTGCAGGCCCGGCCACCGGTGACCCACGTCTGGGCAAGGGAAACTGAAGTCCATTTATGTTATTCATCATAGGGGGACATTTGAGCCGTGCTTTATCTGGTCCCTCACCTAGAACCTGTTTGCCATTGGTGACCTTACTAGGGGCGTAAAGCTCCAGACAACTTACCTCCTAGGATCATTGAGACACACAAACCCCACCACCACAATAAGGTGACGGGTCAGGCAGGGGGGGAACACAAGATGAGATTTTTAATTATTTGCTTTTATTTGTTTCTATGCCTGTCCTTCGATATGTGTCTTTATGTGAAAAAGAGGGACCGCTGTACTGTGCTGAAATAATATCACTAACATCACTGATTAATCGACTTCGACTCAACTCTTATCACATTATGGTTGACTACCAAAAAAATCTTTAGTCCTTCAAAACCTAGTACAAATAAAGTCTTCCCTCAAGTAGATGCCTCCTTTACATAAATGTCTGGTACGAGCTGCAGTAAATGTACACCCCCGGTCATTATTTGAGGGAATACGGTAATCATCATCAATACTTGCCTGTACAAAACAGCAATTATGACTTCAGTGGTGTTACCAAAACACCACACGTCAACTCCTTTTTTTAAACTTAAGCTGATGTTAGCGCCCTGTAAAAGCGTGAATGCTCGTTGTGCACCTGTTGGAGGTTGATAGTGATGGCTGAATCACTTATATAGACAAGAGCCCTCACTGCAGCTCAGATAAGAAGCACAGAAGAGCAAGCGGCCGTTTGTAGGTCTGCCTGTCATTGATATCGCCGGTGTCCATGGCCTAGCCACTCGACGCTTCCTCTGGTGGCCAAGACCGTGATTAGCTTGACAACAGTAAGAGTGAAGCTGAACTCGGCACTGTGCCACTAAGACCTTCTCAGTCTAGCCACATGGCAGTGTGACAAGCATGATGCCAATAAGATCTTGTAAAATGTTTTTTGTTCCTTCATATAAATCTGCGGGAGGTTTCATCACAGATTGCTGTTTTGTTGCTGCTGTTGAGGTTTTTGTCATTTATCGCAGTTACACAATAACCACTAATACATGCTTTTTTAGACAGGATAATATTATTTATATAATCATAATGATTTTGAAAAATACTTATTTAGGCATGCAGCTCAAACAGTTCCAAACATGTTGCCAACAAACCCAGAGCTGTCGTGATACTGTTATTATCTGCACGGATTAGAAACACAAATAGCCTTACATAGGAATGTGTAATTGCTTTGCAGGCTGGTGTGTCACAACATTAAAGCTCTAGAAAGTAGCACAGTCAAGGATACGATGACGTATTCACAGGTTATTATTAGGGGTTTGCGGATTTAATTCTTAAACACATTTTATGACATAAATTTAGTAGGAAATCATGCGAAAAATTAAAATAATTTACATCATCCAAGGGATGCAAATGAGGATCAAAATGGGGGATCTAAATGATTTGCGGAGTTGTACAATACATCCATCCATCCATTTTCAACACCGCTTATTCTGGTTAGGGTCGCGGGGTGCTGGAGCCTATCCCAGCTGACTTCGGGCGAAAGGCGGACTACACCATGAACTGGTTGCCAGTCAATCACAGGGCACATATAGACACGGACTACCATTCGCACTCACATTCATACCGTCACTGAGCGGGAACTGAACCCACGCTGACCGCACTAAAGTCAGGCGAGTGTAACATCAGTGATGCTGTACAATTCAGAATTGGCCAAAATCAGGAGAAGAAAAATACACTTCCAAAGTCACTCAAAGCTTCAGATTTAATGGCGAGTGCATTGCATAAAAAATGTGTACCTCACAGGACCTCAGTTCAACGAAGATTAACTGTGGGTGACATACTTTTTCTTTGGCTTTTTACAAGAAACAAACAATAAAGTTTATGAATTTGAACATTAAATATTGTGTCTTTGTTGTGTATATCCATCCATTTTCTGTACCGCTTATCCTCACTAGGGTCACGGGCGTCCTGGAGCCTATCCTAGCTATCTTTGGGCGAGAGGCTTGGTACACCCTGAACTGGTCGCCAGCCAATCGCAGGGCACACATAAACAGACAACCATTTGCACCTATGGGCAATTGAGTTTTCAATCAATCTTCCATGCATGTTTTTGGGATGTGGGAGGAAACCGGAATGCCCAGAGAAAACCCACGCAGGCACAGGGAAGAACATGCAAACTCCACACTGGCAGGGCCGGGATTTGAAACCCGGTCCTCAGAACTGTGAGGCAGATGTGCTAACCAGTCATTCACCGTGCCGCCCTTGTGTATATACGGGTTGAAAATGATTTGCAAATCACCGCATAATGTTTTTACGTTTTACACAATGTCCCAAGTTCCTTGGAATTGTGGTTGGTCCTTTTAGAATCAAATTGATTAATTTTACATTCCTGTTTAATTTGTGGTTTGTTGGCCACTAAGCAATTATGCCACTCAAAGACTCACCTCAAATTGTGTTACAGTATGTGTGCACTGTGCTACACAAAAGTCTGAAAAAGAAACAGCATTGGAGACGTGAACTATATTTATAGAATAACGGCAAGATGTCGCAACACGAGACAAGACTAATGGCATTGAGACGTAAACGTGGGCCAAATGTTATTTGGGAATGAACACAAAACAGTAACACTGCTGAAAAAGTAAATGAAATTCATACTATTACAACTAATACTCACCTGTGGACTTCGTGTGGAGGTCCTTGTGTGCTCTCCATCTTGTCCAACTGAGGTGATTACCTGCCCAGTTCCACAATTCGACCTATTGCTGTGTGACCAGGGAGCATCTCTGCAGTGGCTTTTGCCTATAAAGACAATTGCATTTTCATTATAGGGGAAACACACACCTATCTCATATGAATGCACTGCATCAACCACCCCAAAAACGTTGAATAGAGTGTAGACATTCAGGGAAGCACACAGCAGTACTCAGTGTGTTTGCATTGAAGATAATTTCTTTTCATTGCGAGCTCATAGTGGCCAAGGGGCATCTAAACCAGGAGGTACACTTCATTTCTTGCAATAGGAAATATTCAAACTGGGAATGCATACCAGCAGTCTCACATTATAAACATATTGGGAATGTAATAGAAAGAAATAAGGATGCCGTTGGCAATAAAAGCATGGGTCCCAAAGAGGACAATTTTCACTTTAATGTGGTGGTGACTGTTGTGAAATGTATGACAGTATAGCAGGAGGGTGTTTATTGATGTTCGGCCTGTGTTGGGGGAGGGGGGCTCAGGAGAGACCATTTCAGGATTAAACGGGAGGGCGTTGACCTCAATCAAGGAAATAATTACTGTTGCCCTTCCTATTGCTGGACTCTTTAATTAGCCAACAAAGCTCCCACAGAAACACAGTGAGTCAGAAAACAGGGGTGATTACAGTTTAAATTTCTATTGAATCCATTAACATCTTTTCAGAAAGCTTGTCATATTGGATTTTTTTTTTTTACCGGAAATTCAATTCCTCATTCTTGGTTTGTTTCCCCCACAAAATATCTCCCTAATAAAGGCCCCCAACTTGAATGCACATTCTGTATATTGGAGCCACCGGCTGCGTCTGTCAGTGGGTGACATATGATAATACAATAAAGGGCATTTGCTTCAACATAAAAACAAGTCAAGTGTGACTGACTTCATCCTGCCCAAGTAATGAAGACTATTCAAGATTAGCATCACTGATAGAAGCGATGGATCACAAATGCACACACACACACACGTACACGCGCAAACACACACACACACACACATGCACCACGTGTTATCTGTGTTACCGCTCTTTCACCGACAACCTTAGAAAATAATGCAGTATTCATATTGTGTGTGTGCGACTGCAGCAATTGTGCCTTGTATATTTGTCAAACTGTATTAAGGAGACTATTGTGGGTTTCGTGTCGATCCATATCATTAATATTTTTACCATTATCAATGAATTCCCATCAGTAGAAAAAACGAAAAATTGAACACGTTTCATTCAGTGTCTTGTGGAGCTAAAATAGACTGTACTCTAAAAGCTAAAATAGAATATACTCAGGCTTCCTCCCACCTACTATGTTCATCGATGACTCTAAATTGTCTTTAGGTTTTAATATGAGTGTGAATGGTTGTTCGCACGCAAGTGGCTGCTGACCAGTCCAGGGGGTACCAGAATTCGTTAGCAGCTTCTCGGGCACCCAGGAATTGTGTCAACTGATTTTACCAAGAATCCTTGTGGGATGGAAGACATAACGTCTTACATTCATCCTTCAAGTTCTTTCGAAGTCTTTGGTTTAGTACAGTAGACTTGCTCCTTTACCAACCCCAAAGAAAAAAGTCACAATTTGTTAAGTCAGGACTGTTGGCTGCCCACTCATAGACCACGGTGATCCATATTGTACATCTCCCGGTAACGTGGGCATTCAGCCATTTACGAACAACAATAGCAAAAGGAAGAAGGAACCCATGAAAAATCAAATCTTCCACATTCTCCCCACCACTTTTAATTGGCTACATTTAATCTTGTATCATGGTAGTATACCTTTTGGCATTTATGGTTTCACAAACAATGAATGGACACACAATACTGCCCACACACCGTTATTGGAATTCTCATACATTAAAGAAAAAATAAAACCACTAATATATGAAAAGAATGCTCATGAAATTATCTTTCATTTAACAACAAATAAAAAAATGATGTGCGGCACGGTGGACGACTGGTTATAGCGTCAGCCTCACAGTTCGGAGGACCCGGGTTCAATCCCCGGCTCCGACTGTGTGGAGTTTGCATGTTCTCCCCGTGCCTGCGTGGGTTTTCTCCGGGCACTCCGGTTTCCTCCCACATCCCAAAAACATGCATAAATTGGAGACTTTAAATTGCCCGTAGGTGTGACTGTGAGTGCGAATGGTTGTCTGTTTGTATGTGCCCTGCGATTGGCTGGCAACCAGTTCAGGGTGTACCCCGCCTCCTGCCCGATGACAGCTGGGATAGGCTCCAGCACGCCCGCGACCCTAGTGAGGAGAAGCGGCTCAGAAAATGGATGGATGGAAAAAAATGATACAAATTTGAATGCATAAATAATTAATAAGTATTTTATAATAGGGAATTACTTTCCAATCACCCTGTAGTATACTGTAGAGGTGTCAAACTCATTTTCAGGGGCCACATTCACCTTGACTTGATCTCAAGTGGGCCGGACCAGTATATTCATGGACTAATTAGCTATAAATAATTAACATTTTTGATGCAAATAATTACAAGTACATTTGGAATATATTCACATTTATTGATTATTATGTTGCTGCAAATCTTGTTTCAAATCATATGAGCAATCTGAAAGGTTTTAACAAAAAAGAGTGCAATTTCAACAATTTCATGAAACATTGTTTTCATTTACATGTGCAACATCCAGACCACAGTGGATCTATACAATGTACTTACCTTTTATAAAATAACTTGTTACGATCTAGAAATCAATTTATTATTGGCTGACAAACAGTTTAGGGTGTAACCCGCTTCTCGCCCGAAGATAACTGGGATGGGCTCCAGCACGCCCTGGCGACCCTAGTGAGGATAAGAGGTACAGAAGATGGACGGATAGATGGAAATTTCTACATCCATCTGGAAATCTTGACAACCTCAACTGACTCATCGCACCATACAAACAAAAGTGGGAACTTTTTAGAATTAACGTTTTATTCTATCACCACGGGCCAAATTGGACCCCTTTACGACCCGGTTCTGGCCCACAGGCCGTAGGTTTGACACCACTGGTATACTGTATGTATTATAACTATAGTATAGTACATACAGTACACCAGGAGTTTCCCAACCTTTATTGGGATCCCGACCGAATGTAAAATGTGTACACACATTTTTACATAAAAAAAACAAAATGGCTAGCAATAATGTTTCGTTTTGTTTTGTTTCTTCTGCTATCTAACGGAATAGCATTTAATTGTTTTGCCTGGCATTGATAGCTGAACAAACATATATCTGTAATTTATAAATGCATGAATGAATAATTGCTGGAAAAATTAAGTACAATAATTTCCCGCGGCACCCCTGGTGTTCTCTCACGGCACACAAATGTGCCACTGCCACGGCACCCTGGTTTGGAATCATACTTTACTGTACTGTACTCGTAAATGCCAAGGAGGAATTTTCAAAAACCTCAATTCCCATACGCCACAGACTGAAGCCATTGTGATTGGCTGAAAACAATTCAAATCATATTTCACCCCGCTCTGAAATGGCCAATCAAAACACACAGCTGAATTTATGCGTCCAATCACGATTCGCATGCACTCTGCGCGCGACGGTCGAATGCGGAAGTAACCTAGTAATGTTTTGCTGCTTTTTCACGGAAATGTGCAACTAATTCGCTGATATAATGCCACGAGGGAGGCTTACAACTTTTTCAAGTTAACTCGTTGGTGGTTATTCAAACAAATGTGAGGGTAAGTTTGAATTATTATCAATGTGTCGCATTGACATATCGTGCCGCCGTGTTTGTGTCTTCAGTTCAACCATATGGTCTGCTGTAGATTTAAAGACATTCGGTCAAGCGCTGTGTTGTTAAACGCCATATTGAGTCCAGTTTAACTTTTTTTTTTACATTTTTTAATATATTTTTTTTTACTTCGAAGCCCTCGTTTAGCTACATAATAACCATACGTGTGTGAATGCTGAGACGGTAGCTGTCACAACAGCGCTATCAAACTTCAATTGTTTTTCATTGCAATATTTACCATGATGGTGACTTTACTGCTGTGTTGGTCGAGGGTAGTGAATAGTGGTGGACTACAGCGCCTTCTAACTTCTGTACAAAATGGTGTTACACGTCGCAGTACGCACATTGTGATACAGTATATAATCCTCTAAATAGTGTGTTGTAATGCACACATATCAAACTCCAGTCCCGGGGGCCAGATCTGGCACACCACAGCATTTCATGTGGCCGGCTGAAGCAAATCCTATGCATGTACTTTGTTTTCCCGTTAAAGTGTATACCAAAATGGAAAATTGTCTTCATTTTATGTTGCAATAGTGTGATTTTTTGTTTTGTTTTTGTTTGTTTGGTTGTTTGTTTTTGTTACCAACCGTCTTTTTAAAATAAACAAACTGTTTTAATTGAATTATGATTTCAAAAGTAGCTATTTATAATTTTTTGTGTGTGCATGTAATATGATAAGGTGATTAAACATTTAAATTATTTCACAATCAAAACAACCATCTGAGGAAAACCATAACTACAATGTGGTCCATGACAAAAATGAGTTTGAAACCCCTGCTGAGTCTAATTTATCAACCAGCGTGTCAGTTATTGGATTTTTCGGCATCCTCTCTGAATTTATTAAGTGTAATTTGTACAAAGATCACGTTTAAATGTACGTGTAAAGATATATCATTAAAATGTGTATGTAGTATTTTACTTGTGTCATCCTTGTACAACAGGCCTGTGAGACATGGAGGAGCTCTACACTTTAGAAAAGGAGGTAGGGCGAGGCAGCTATGGCGTGGTCTTTGAGGGTCATATAGCCAAAACAGGAAAAAAGGTGGCTATTAAGCATCTGCCCTGCAGGGACCCGGAATGCATTGAACTGTACTTGCAAGAACTGTGGGCCATGAGAGCCACAGCCAAGAACCATGTCAACATTATTGCACTCCATAGCAGCCTCCTGCAGACGGGACAGAGGAGTTTGAAGCCCCTAAGAAAGGGGAAGCTGCCTTTACAGCTAGTTGAAAGTGTGCTAAAAGGAAGTGTTGGTCAAGATAGAGGTTCTCAGTCTAACCCTCGAAGGAGGACTAACGCTGTGTCCAGACTTCAAGACAGGACCAACTCTCCTCCATCAAACTCACCCTACTCTTTAACTCCACAAAGACCTCCAAAAAGAGCCAGGAAAAGGCCATCCCAGAGAGGGGACGAGCAGCCGGGATCCATGCGCTGCTCGGCCTTGTGGCTCGTGATGGAGTACTGTGACGGAGGTGACTTGAATCAGTATCTGCTCTCCAGGCCACTGGACGCCCATGGCAACCACAGTGTGGTGCAGCAGCTCAGCAGTGCCGTAGCCTTCCTGCATAACCTTGGTATAATCCATCGAGACCTAAAGCCTGACAATGTGCTTGTCAGTGTTACACCGAGTGGTCCTATTTTTAAGGTAGGTCCTACAATTCTCTAATTGGATAAATAGCTACCTATGCATCCATCTTTCTCACTTTTGCTATCAGCTTGGACTGCAACAAAACACAGTTGGGAAAAAAACAGTTGTAGTTCATGCTTCATCTGAAGCTGTGTGATACGGACAAAATTAAATATCCCAATATAAGTAATTTTATATCCCAATATGTATCCTGATATAATATTTTCCTTAAAATTACATGAAATTAATGGAAATGTTCTCTGATCTTTTCTCCATTTATTGATAAAATCCTTATTTTATATAGACCACACAATGAAATGAATAAAAGATTAATAAAAATACAAAAAAAATATCCAGTGGCCAAATACATACCTTTCAAAGTATCTGGTAGTACAACAACTTTTCAAGGGATGCAGTAAAGTGCAAATAATTAAGATGAATACAACACAGAGTTTGAAGACACTAGAATGCCTACCATTAATGCAGTTAAAGTATTACTAAGCGGAGGAAGAAATTACAGGATTTCATCAGGAGCGAAAAGGTAAATCTAACGATATAAACGATAGAGGATTTGTTATCGTATCTTCGATACACTGTACAGACCCTTTCCAAAAAAATTTCATATCATGGAAAAGTTTTTTTTATTTCCATAATTCCATTCAAAAAGTTAAACTTTCATAGATTATAGATTCAGGGCCCACAATTTAAACAATTTCAAGTATTTATTTGATTAAAAATAATCAAATACTTGAAATTGTTTGGGCTTTTGGGCATTCCAGCGCATAAAACCCACGAAATCAGGAATTCAAAAAATTAGAATACTCTGAACAAATCACCATTTACTTCTCAGTTTTTCTAGAAAAATAATAATAAATTAGGGTCACATTTAATCAATCAAAATATGGTACTTTCAAAACGATATGTTAATCTTCAATACTTGGTTGGGAATAACTTTGCTTTAATCAATATCTCGATGTGCCGTGGCGGTGAGGCAATCAGTCTGTGGCATGCCTGGGAGTGATTGAAGCCCAAATTTTCTCGATGCTTGCTGTCAGTTCTTCTTTGTTTTTGGGTCTGGTGCCCCTCATTTTCCTCCTGATAATACCCCATCCACTCCTGGAGCCGTCACCTTATCGTGGTGGAGGGGTTTGTGTGTCCCAATGAGGCGAGGAGCTAAGTTGTCTGGGGCTTCACGCCCCTAGTAGGGTCACCCATGGCAAACAGGTCCGAGGTGAGGGACCAAAGAAACCACAGCAAAAAGAACCCTATGGTGAATATTATAAATGGATTTAGGTTTCCCTTGCCCGGACACAGGTCACCGGGGCCCCCTTCTGCAGCCAGGCCTGGAGGTGGGGCTCGAAGGCGAGTGCCTGGATGCCGGGCCTGCACCCATGGGGCCCAGCCGGGCACAGCCCGAAAGCGTAACATGGAGCCCCCTTCCCGTGTTCTGTAAATTGACTGTCTGTTGTCGTACTAGAGCGGCTCAAACTACCGGAGACAAATTCCTTGTGTGTTTTTTGGACATACTTGGCAAATAAAGATGATTCTGATTCTGATGGGCTCACGACCAGTGGGAGTGGCCATAGGGGTCGGGTGCAGTGTGAGCTGGGCGGTGGCCGAAGGCAGGGACCTTGGCGATCTGATCCCCGGCTACATAAGCTGACTCTAGGGACGTGGAATGTCACTTCTCGGGCAGGGAAGGAGCCCAAGCTGGTGTGTGAGGTCAAAAAGTTCCGACTGGATATAGTCGGGCTTGCCTCAACACACGGCTTGGGCCCTGGTACCAGTCCTCTTGAGAGGGGTTGGACTCTCTTCCACTCTCGAGTTGGCCACGGTGATAAGCGCCGAGCAGGTGTGGGTATACTTGTTGCCCCCCCCCCCCCACCCCCGGCTCGGCGCCTGTATATTGGGGTTCAGCCCGTTGGACGAGAGGGTAGCCTCCCTCTGCCTTCGGGTGGCCTGACTGTTGTTTGTGCCTATGCACCAAACAGCAGTTCAGAGTACCCACCCTTTTTGGCGTCCTTGGAGGGGGTGCTGGAGAGCGCTACCACTGGGGACTCCATCGTTCTGCTGGGGGACTTCAATGCTCACGTGAGCAATGACATTGAGAACTGGAAGGGCGTGATTGGAAGGAATGCCAACACCTCACCCCCCAACCCCCCAGATCAGAACCCAAGCGGTGTTCTGTTATTGGACTTCTGTGCTCACCACAGATTGTCCATAATGAACATCATGTTCAAGAATAAGGATGTCCACACGTGGCACCAGGACACCCTTGGTCGCAGTTCGATGATCGACTTTGTGGTTGTGTCATTGGACTTGCGGCCGCATGTCTTTGACACTTGGGTGAAGAGAGGGGTGGACCTGTCAACCGATCACCACCTGGTAAGTTGGCTCTGAAGGAAGGGGAAGATTCCGATCTGACCTGGCAGGCCCAAATGTATTGTGAGGGTCTGCTGGCAAAATACCCTATCAGAAGGAGTTTCAACTCCCACCTCCGACAGAACTTTGCTCATGTTCCGGGGGAAGCGGGGGACATTGAGTCCGAGTGGACAATGTTCCGTGCCTGCATTGCTGAGGCGGCCAAACAGAGCTGTGGCCGTAAGGTGGTCGGTGCCTGTCATGGCGCCGATCTCCGAACCCATTGGTGGGCACCAACAGTGAGGGAGGCCGTCAAGCTGAAGAAGGATTCCAATTGGGCCTTTTTGGCCAGTGGGCAGCTGATGGGTACTGGCTGGCCAAACGGAATATAGCTTTGGTGGTCGCTGAAGCAAAAACTCAGGCGTGAGAGGAGTTCGGTGAGGCCATGGAGAAAGACTTACGGACGGCTTTGAGGAAATTCTGGTCCACCATCTGGCGTCTTAGGAGGGGGAAGCAGTGCACCATCAACACTGGTAAGGTCTATTCACGGGTGCTGGAGAGAATGGGCCGCCGGGAAGTCGAATCTCAGATTCAGGGGGAGCAGTGACGTTTTAGTCCTGGCCGTGGAACAGTGGACGAGCTCTACCTCGGCAGGGTCCTCGAGGGTGCATGGGAGTTCACCCAACCAGTCTACATGTGTTTTGCGGACTTGGAGAAGGCGTTAGACTGTGTCCCTCGGATAGTCCTGTGGAGGGTGCTTCAGGAGTATGGGGTACTGAACCCCCGATACGGGCTGTTTGGTCCCGGTACGACCAGTGTCAGAGTTTGGTCCGCATTGCCGGCAGTAAGTCGGACACGTTTTCGAGAGGGTTGGACTCCACCAAGGCTGCCCTTTGTCACAGATTCTCTTCATTCGTTGTATGGACAAAATTTCTAGGTGCAGCCGAGGCATAGAGGGGGTCCGGGCATAAGTATTGCATCTCTGCTTTTTGCAGATGTGGTTCTGTTGGCTTCATCAAGCCGTGATCTCCAACTCTCACTGGAGCGCTTCGCAGCCGAGTGTGGAGCGGCTGGGATGAAAGTCAGCAGCTCCAAATCTGAGACCAGGGTCCTCAGTCGGAAAAGGGTGGTGTGCCCTCTCCTGGTCAGGGATGAGAGCCTGGCCCAAGTGGAGGAGTTCAAGTTTCTTGGGGTCTTGTTCACAAGTGAGGGAAGAATGGAACGAGAGATCGACAGGTGGATCGGTGCAGCGTTTGCAGTGATGCGGACTTTGTATCGGTCCGTTGTGGTGAAGAAGGAGCTTAGCCGAAAGGCGACGCTCTCAATTTACCGGTCGATTTACGTTCCTACCCTCACCTATTGTGAAATTTGTTCCCTCCGTAGGGTGTCTGGCCTCTCCCTTAGAGAGAGGGTGAGAAGCTCTTTTATTCGTGAGGGGCTCAGAGTAAAGCCGCTGCTTTTCCGCATTGAGAGGAGCCAGATGCGGTGGCTCGGGCATCTGATTAGGATTTCTCCTGGGTGGCTCCCTGGTGAGGTGTTACGGGCACGTCCCACCGGGAGGAGACCCCGGGGACGACCCAGGACACGCTGGAATGACTGTGTCTCCCGGCTGGCCTTGGAACGCCTTGGGATCCCCCCGGAAGAGCTAGATGAAGTGGCTGGAGAAAGGGAAGTCTGGGCGTTCCTGCTAAAGCTATTGCCCCCGCGACTCGACCTCGAATCAGCGGAAGAAAATGGATGAATAGATGGATGATGCCCATGGATTCTCAGTGGGGTTTAGATCCGGCAAGTTGACTGGCCCGTCAATCCCTGTGATGGCATGGGCATCAAACTTTTGGTGCTTCTGGCGGTGGGGGCAGGGACCAGGTCTTGCTAAAAGATTAAATCTGCATCTCCATACAGATCCTCAGCAGAAGGAATCATGAAGTCCTCTAAAACATTCTGGTCGACTGTTGCGGTGACCTTAGATTTAAGAAAGCAGAAGGAAAAGAGGGCCTTGGACCACTGGCCAACAGTCCAGTCCTTATTCTCCTTGGTCCAGTTGAGACGCTTCCTACGTTGGCTCAGAAGTGGCTTCACCCGAGGAATCCGACAGTTGTAGCCCATCTCCCAGATGCATCTGAATGTGGTGGTTTTTGAAGCTGTGACTCCCGCCTCATTCCACTCTGATAATCCGCTGAAGCCCACGGTCATCTCTTTTGCTGGTGCATCTTCTCCTGACTTTCCATTCATATGCTTGGATACAGCACTCTGTGAACAGCCAACCTCCTTAACTATGAACCTTTGTGGCTTACCCATCCTATGGAGGGTATCAATGATGGTCTTCTGGCCAGTTGTTGAGTCTGCACTCTTCCCCATATTGAACCCAACTGAGACAATTGAACCAAACTGAAGCAATTTCATGACACCTGGGGAAACCTGTGCAGGTGCTTTGAGTTTAGTGGCTGATTAGTGTGTGACACTCAGTTTAAAACATTTATGGCCTACAAAATGTGGGCTGATTTCTTTACAGTATTCTATTTTTTTTAAATTCCAGATTTTGTGGGTTTTCTGAGCTGGAAGCCCAAATTATGTAAAAATAAACAAATACATATTTGAAATTGTGGGCCCTGAATCTATAACCTATGAAAGTGTAGTTTTTGAATGGAATTATGAAATAAATACACATTTCCATGATATAAATTTTTTTTGGGAAAGGGTGTGTGTATATCATTACATGGGACAGCTCTACTTGAACCTTTTTATGCTTTCATACCCAAATCCATAAACAAGTACCACACTTATAAAATGTATTACTGTATACAAAATTATCACAGATTGAACTATTGTCCTGTTTGGTTTTGTCTGCGCCAAATTGGTCTGAGTTGGTGATTCTAGTGTTGTAACAAAGCGTCCTACCGTATTTACTCAAATGGTGGTGGAACTACTCTAATAGGTGCTGAGCCCCGGTTAATTAGCAAGTGTGCTTTCCACTTTGAACAAATAACTGCCACCCCTCAAAAAGACATCTGCTTTTTTTCCCCTTCAAGAAAGTTTGTAAAGCTGCAGTTGACGGTGGTGTTTGAAGAGCAGAGTATTCTGGAGCAAAAGCAATTAAACATTTCAACATTTACTCCCAAAAGAATACAGATTGGTTAAAGGAAGAAAAAAAAAAAAAAAAAAAAAAAGCACTTGGCTGGCGACTGGTCCAGGGTGTACCCTGCCTCTGTCTGGTAAACTGGGATAGGTTCCAGCTCAATTTACCAATCACCTTGCTGAGAACAAGTGGTATAGAAAATTGATATTTATACTTACGTTATAGTTGTAATTCAGAATTTGGATTATTATATTCAATATGAAAAGTAATAAGTTAAAAAAAAATTACATTCAAATAAATATGTTCAAATAAAAGCAACGCTTTCCCCCTAAGACGGTGTTCCCCAACCTTCTTTGCACCGCGGACCGGTTAGGAGTCGGCATTTTTCTCACGGACCGGCTGTGGTGGGGCGCACGCGCACACACACTCTTGCCTCGGTTCTGCTTCCTCCTTCGCCATTCGTGGTGCGTCCACTGTGGGCGCGACGCAGGAGTGGGGGTCGGAGCTCCTCAATGAGAGTAGACTTTGAACTCTGTAAAAGTACAACCCCAATTCCAATGAAGTTGGGACGTTGTGGTAATAAAAACAGAATACAATGATTTGCAAATCATGTTCAACCTATATTTAATTGAATACACTCCAAAGACATTTAATGTTCAAACTGATAAACTTGATTGCTTTTAGCAAATAATCATTAACTTAGAATTTTATGGCTGCAAAAAGCTGGGACAGGTGGCAAAAAAGACTGAGAAAGTTGAGGAATGCTCCTCAAACACCTGTTTGGAACATCCCACAGGTGAACGGGTGGGTGCCATGATTGGGTATAAAAGGAGCTTCCCTGAATTGCTCAGTCATTCACAAGCAAAGATGGGGCGAGGTTCACCTCTTTGTGAACAAGTACGTGAGAAAATAGTCGAACAGTTTAAGGACAATGTTCCTCAACGTACAATTGCAAAGAATTTAAGGATTTCATCATCTACGGTCCATAATATCATCAAAAGGTTCAAAGAATCTGCAGAAATCACTGCATGTAAGGGGGAAGGCCGAAAACCAACATTGAATGCCCGTGACGGTCAATCCCTCAGGCGGCACACATCAAAAACCGACATCAATGTGTAAAGGATATCACCACATTGGCTCAGGAACACTTAGGAAAACCAATGTCAGTAAATACAGTTCGGCACTACATCCATAAGTGCAACTTGAAACTCTACTATGCAAAGCAATAGCCATTTATCAACAACAACCAGAAACGCCGCTGGCTTCTCTGGACCCGAGCCCATCTAAGATGGATGTTGGATTTATCTTACCCAACATTATAAAAAATAGACACAAAAGGAATGAAGACGCTGGTTTCTTTTTCTCATGAGGAGGGCGTATGGGAGATTGTTCAGATCACAGCCTCTCAACACGCACTAAACAATCCCCCCCCCCTCGCTCCTGCATTTATTTGAAAATAGGAGGGTTTTTCCCAGACATAATGTTCTAAACAATAAGACACAACACAAAACATTGGACCAACACCTGTCACGTCCCCGACCACATCCGATCACGTCCTTGGTCCAGGCGCCCTTCCATCGGATGATGCTGAGTCATCTTTTTGAAGGCGAGACATCTAAAATCGTCCATAATACTAATGCAAGCTAAGCAAATAAATGATAACTTCTAGAATATATTTAACAATGGACTAATGCAAAGTGGAAAAGTGTTCTGTGGTCCGACGAGTCCACATTTCAAATTGTTTTTGGAAATTGTGGACGTTGTGTCCTTAGAGGAAAAGAACCATTGGGATTGTTATTCAGTCCAGACCTGTCTCTCATTGAAAACGTGTGGAAGCGTAAAATAAGACAACGGAGAACCCGGACTGTTGAACAGCTGAAGCTCTACATCAAGCAAGAATGGGAAAGAATTCCACCTGCAAAGCTTCAACATTTAGTGTCCTCAGTTCCCAAACGTTTATTGAATGTTGTTAAAAGAAAAGGTGATGTAACACAGTGGTAAACATAACCCTGTCCCAGCTTTTTTGGAACGTGTTGCAGCCATAAAATTCTAAGTTAATGATTATTTGCTAAAAACAATCAAGTTTATCAGTTTGAACATTAAATATCTTGTCTTTGTAGTGTATTAAAGGAACCTGTGTTTTAAAATCACCTATTAACTCTCGAGGTTCCATGCGTGTACGTTTTCATGAAAGAACTACAATTATAACGACGTGTTAAAAGCCAACCAATTTATTCCTGACAGAGGAGTCTATACATATTTCAGAGCTCTGGGTCCGCAACTACCCCCATCTTAGCCGCAGCAGAGATAGTGTAGCCTGAACAAAACTATCTGTTCCTACCCAGACTTACACAATGTTTGAAAGAAGAACTGGAATTGTCTTTGTCTGATTGGTCCAGGGTCCCTTGACGTCATCGTTGTTATTCAGAATGATGGTCGTTTGCCGCTGTTGCCAGACACTGTCTCAACATTTCTTGCTTCTCATAAAGTTTACAGCAATCCTTTGTAGCCACTGTTATCACAGATGGTCCCTGTGGCCTCCACAGGCACCCTACTGGGAGCTTTCCAGCAGCACACCCCCACACCCTTATCTTCCCTGCAACAAAACACCACTGTTCAAGCACAGACCAGTTAAACAACAATACCATATCACATTAGTATTCAATTAAATATAGGTTGAACATGATTTGCAAATCATTGTATTATGTTTTTATTTATGTTTAAAACAACGTCCCAACTTCATTGGAATTGGGGTTGTAGTTCTGCCTGTGTCGAGCAGCAACCTACAACTGGATCTGTAACAGAGCGGACTTGATACGTGAGAGTTTACTGTTGCGATAAACCCGTATTTTAAGTAGTACTCCTGATATACTGTTGTTTCGTTCGCGAACGAACTGAATTAGTTTATGAAATGATTTCGTTCTTTGAGCTCTCCCGCCGTTAGGCAGCCCGCACGGACCGTAAACAGGAGCATTCGAGCCAGCTGGGACCGGAAACGGAAGCGTTCTGTGCAGTCTCGACGTGTCAATTGAGACGCGCAGCTGGTGCGGCGGCGAAGATCCGGTCAATTTTCAAAATAAAACACATTGACACGCGAATTGCAATACAACAGAAATTATATAATTGGTCATAATTTCTCTGCGGACCGGTGGTTGGGGACGACTGCCCTAACAGACGCTGGCTCTTTGCAGTTGAATAAATAAATGTGCAATACAACTATATGAGGAAATGCAGTCATGAAGTATGGTGCCATATGGTGGACTATCTTCAATCATATAGCTGCCAAATTACCTTTAAGTTGTTATATAGATCAACTATTCAAGATTCGATTTGTTAAAAAAAACGTGTAGTGAGGAGTAGTTCACAAAATAAACCACATTCATTTCCGTTCAGATGGAAATCACATTATAAAATATTAAATTGAAGACTCTAAATTGCCCGTAGGTGTCAATGTGAGTGCGAATGGTTGTTGGTTTGTATGTGCCCTGCGATTGGCTGGCAAGCAGTTCAGGGTGTACCCCGCCTCTCGCCCGAAGATAGCTGGGATAGGCTCCAGCACTCCCGCGACTCTTGTGAGGATAAGCGGCTCAGAAAATGGATGGGTGGAAATACTTCTTTGTTTGAACTACATGGAATACCAGTCATCGTAGATATTGATATTGCTGTCATTTATTTGGTCATTTATCTGGGAGAATAATATGCGTAAATACAAAAACACAACAATATACCCGTACAGCACTTTAAGTCTTTTTGCTTACATAATGCATGTAACAGTGCTATCTTCATGTTCAACCTCTAGGTCGCTGACTTTGGTCTGAGCAAGATGAGTGAGGGCCTAGTGGATGGAAACCTGACCAGGAAGCACTTCTCTTCCACCTGTGGCTCAGACTTTTACATGGCTCCAGAGGTTTGGGGTGGACTGACCTACACAGCCCAGGCAGACATCTTCTCGCTAGGTGTGATGTTCTGGGCCATCCTGGAGAGAATCACCTTCGTGGAGGAAGGTACCACACAGGAACAACTTGGTGAGTCAACAACGAACAGAATTTGCTGTTTAAAAAAAAAAATGTCCAGGATTATACAACATTTATAGTAGTCTTTTCCTGTCACAAGCATGGTAGTACTAGAGTTACATGTAGGGTAATGTTCATCTTGAGCATACCAATTTTTAAAACGTGAACAACCCTACACATGACACGTGTTCTGACTGGCCTTTTTGTGTGGTGTGCTGGAGATAATGGCACACCATCCAGATAACGACAACTGTGAGTCTCCTACCCCAAAACAGATGTTTGTCTAATACCCAAGACTGACCTGTGAGAAGCAACATGGCTCCATAGACTGCTGGAAAATACTAAGTAAAAAAAATTGAAGTTAGGCTACCTATTAGCTTATCTGGTAACTACCACTACAGTTGAATGACTTGGGGGAGACATTATATTCAGCACATTTAACACCAATTACTACTTTATTTGTGTTCGGCAACAGCATGAGTTTCATGTCACTCTGTGTTGACCGCACACATCAGGATTTATGATCGCAAATACTGAACGTGTTAAACCTATTGAATTGTCAGGCCAGACCGTTTTACAAGAAATGGGGAGAAAAATGACTCTTAACACACCCCACACAACAGGATAATCAGTCAAGATAATCTTTCAGAGACATCTGAGAATGAGGCATTTGCTGACTTTGACTGGAAGAAAGGAAATCGGTAGGAGTGTACCCTACTTTACCAGTCAGAGCTCAGAGCTGGGAGATCAAAAATGTGTGCGTGCGTCTGTGTGTTTGTGTGTGATCTCACAGGTCGGTGAAGCAGTGCACTGGCTCGAGTTTGACTCCATTAACTGGCACATATTAAAAGTGTCAGATACTATACATCATGTGTTCGTCAAGCATGGCCGATTAATCGTTAATGTAAATGGCAGCAAGCTGAGGGATGGCTGAACATTTTGAAAAGGGTTTAATGCAGCACTCTCCCTCTTAATTCAAGATGACAGTGTGTGAGTGTGTGTGCACTTGCGTGTGTGCGTGCATGCCTCGTCTTTCCCCAAAAGCACTGTTGCTGTGGGAATCCCAGATAACAATTTGACTGCGATAATAATATTCATTAATTCATTTTACATTAATGAAGATTAATTGAAATTTGACGTTAATGCAAAATGCAGGTGAGCTGGTGTTTTCATTATTATTATTTTTATTTTTTTATTAACCTTGGGGCACTACAGAGTTTCGATGTAACAAGTCCACCCAAAGAAATATGACCTTTATGTTTTGGTCCTATTTTTGCAGAATCCCATGTGGCTGAGCAATCTCTTGAAGAGGCATTTTATACTGTATATAACGGCACAAGGCCCACTTCTGCCCAGTGCTTCACTGTTCCAGCATAATGAAAGGGTTATAAGACACATTGATTTTTGTTTTTGTTTTTTGAAATCAGAAAATCTTCTCAGCCAAAACCAACCTGGTGGTGTTGTGATCTGAACTGGTTTAGTGCCCACAAACGTCCCAGAGTCAGTGATACTCTTATTAGTCTGGATGAAAATGGTGACGATTGGAGGGGGAGAGAGATTTCAGTACCTTCCCAAAGAGGAACAGAGGCAAAATGGAATTTCGCAGATCACAATCCTCTTTGTCAGGCAAATAATAGGAGCGGCAGCTGGAGGCATTTCGCAGACAGATAAAATGCTTTGCAACTTGCTTCTTTCCTTTTTCAATCGTCACACACTTACAGTATTTGACTTGGCAAAAGAATGAGCACGTAGTCGTGGATATTGATATAAAGTCAGTGTTTGGTGCTTTGAGGCTTTTTAAAATTCTACACGCTGCTATGGAATAGGGCAGCACTCTAAAATTCAGTCTAAATGGTGGGCTTTTTGTTTTGACATAAAATCCGCCTCATATCTAAACCATCTTCTTCTTCTTCTTCTTTTCCTTTCGGCTTGTCCCGTTAGGGGTCGCCACAGCGCGTCATCCTTTTCCATGAGAGCCTATCTCCTGCATCCTCCTCTCGAACACCAACTGCCATCATGTCTTCCCTCACGACATCCATCAACCTTCTCTTTGGTCTTCCTCTAGCTCTCTTGCCTGGCAGCTCCATCCTCATCATCCTTCTAACAATATACTCACTCTCTCTCCTCTGGACGTGTCCAAACCATTGAAGTCTGCTCTCTCTAACTTTGTCTCCAAAACATCGAACCTTGGCTGTCCCTCTGATGAGCTCATTTCTAATTTTATCCAACCTGGTCACTCCGAGAGCGAACCTCAACATCTTCATTTCCGCCACCTCCAGCTCTGCTTCCTGTTGTCTCTTCAGTGCCACTGTCTCTAATCCGTACATCATGGCTGGCCTCACCACTGTTTTATAAACTTTGCCCTTCATCCTAGCAGAGACTCTTCTGTCACATAACACACCTGACACCTTCCTCCACCCGTTCCAACCTGCTTGGACCCGTTTCTTCACTTCCTGACCACACTCACCATTGCTCTGGACGGTTGACCCCAAGTAGTTAAAGTCCTCTACCCTTGCCATCTCTTCTCCCTGTAGCCTCATTCTTCCCCCACCACCCCTCTCATTCATGCACATATATTCTGTTTTACTTCGGCTAATCTTCATTCCTCTTCTTTCCAGTGCATGCCTCCATCTTTCTAACTGTTCCTCCAGCTGCTCCCTGCTTTCACTGCAGATCACAATGTCATCTGCAAACATCATGGTCCACGGGGATTCCAGTCTAACCTCATCTGTCAGCCTATCCATCACCACTGCAAAAAGGAAGGGGCTCAGGGCTGATCCCTGATGCAGTCCCACGTCCACCTTAAATTCTTCTGTCACACCGACAGCACACCTCACCGCTGTTCTGCTGCCCTCGTACATGTCCTGTATTATTCTAACATACTTCTCTGCCACTCCAGACTTCCGCATGCAGTACCACAGTTCCTCTCTGGGTACTCTGTCATAGGCTTTCTCTAGATCTACAAAGACACAATGTAGCTCCTTCTGACCTTCTCTGTACTTTTCCATCAACATCCTCAAGGCAAATAATGCATCTGTGGTACTCTTTCTAGGCATGAAACCATACTGTTGCTCGCAAATACTCACTTCTGTCCTGAGTCTAGCCTCCACTACTCTTTCCCATAACTTCATTGTGTGGCTCATCAACTTTATTCCTCTATAGTTGCCACAGCTCTGCACATCACCTTTGTTCTTAAAAATGGGCACCAGTACACTTTTCCTCCATTCCTCAGGCATCTTCTCACGCACTAGAATTCTATTGAACAAGCTGGTCAAAAACTCCACAGCCACCTCTCCTAGATGCTTCCATACCTCCACAGGAATGTCATCAGGACCAACTGCCTTTCCATTTTTCATTCTCTTTAATGCCTTTCTAACTTCCCCCTTACTAATCATTGCCACTTCCTGGTCCACCACACTTGCCTCTTCTACTCTCCCTTCTCTATCATTTTCCTCATTCATCAACTCCTCGAAGTATTCTTTCCATCTACCTAGCACACTGCTGGCACCAGTCAACATATTTCCATCTCTATCCTTAATCACCCTAACCTGCTGCACATCCTTCCCATCTCTATCCCTCTGTCTGGCCAGCCTGTATAGATCCTTTTCTCCTTCTTTAGTGTCCAACCTGCCATACATGTCATCATATGCCTCTTGTTTTGCCTTTGCCACCTCTACCTTTGCCCTGTGTCGCATCTCAATGTATTCCTTTCGCCTCTCCTCGGTCCTCTCAGTGTCCCACTTCTTCTTAGCTAACCGTTTTCCTTGTATGGTTTCCTGTACTGTGAGGTTCCACCACCAAGTCTCCTTCTCTCCTTTCCTGCCAGAAGATACACCAAGTACTCTCCTGCCTGCTTCTCTGATCACCTTGGCTGCAGTGGTCCAGTCTTCTGGAAGCTCTTCCCGTCCACCGAGAGCCTGTATCACCTCTTCCCGAAAAGCTGCACAACACTCGTCCTGTCTCAGCTTCCACCACATGGTTCTCTTCTCTGCCTTTGTCTTCCTAATTTTCCTCCCCACCACCAGAGTCATCTTACACACCACCATCCTATGCTGTCTAGCCACACTCTCCCCTACCACTACCTTACAGTTGGTAACCTCCTTCAGATTACATCGTCTGCACAAGATGTAATCCACCTGTGTGCTTCTACCTCCGCTCTTGTAGGTCACCCTATGTTCGTGCCTCTTCTGGAAAAAAGTGTTCACTACAGCCATTTGCATCCTTGTTGCAAAGTCTACCACCATCTGTCCCTCCAAGTTCCTTTCCTGGATACCATACTTACCCATCACTTCTTCATCACCCTTATTACCTTCACCAACATGTCCATTACAATCTGCACCAATTACGACTCTCTCTCTGTCTGGGATGCTCAGAACTACATCATCTAGCTCCTTCCAGAATTTCTCTTTCACCTCATATCTAAACCATATAGAGCACAATATACTGTAGTATTTAGCATTAATATAATCCATCCATTTTCTGTACCGCTTCTCCTCACAAGGTGGGTGTGCTGGAGCCTATCCCAGCTATCTTCGGGCGAGAGGCGGGGTACACCCTGAACCGGTCGCCAGCCAATCGCAGGGCACATGGAAACAAACAACCATTCGCACTCACACTCATACCTATGGGCAATTTAGAGTCTTCAATCAAGCTACCACGCATGTTTTGGGCATGTGGGAGGAAGCCGGAGTGCCCGGAGAAAACCCAGGCAGGCACGGGGAGAACATGCAAACTCCACACAGGCGAGCCCGGGATTTGAACCCCGGTCCATAGAACTGTGAGACAGATGTGCTAACCAGTCGTTCACCGTGCCGCCAGCAAAATATAATTGATATCACAAAAGCCTGGCATTTGATCAAGGGTGTGTAGATGATTTCTGTACTCAAGTACAAAAATAAAAAGAATGAAATGAATGTTTACCATCAATTATGTTCATTTTGATAATTTGGCAGTTGGCACAAAAAAAAAAAAGTTACCTGCTCATAAGTTCCCCACGTTCATCCGGTTACATATTGAGGGAAAAAATTACATGTCGTTGCTTTTTTTTAATTTATTTATTTTTTCAACCAAGAGCTAGCTTGCTTGTTTCTAGCTTTTCTGGTATCAAAACAACATGTTCCCATAGCTTTGCTAATATTGCCCCATATTCTCCCATTGGTGCGTACTGTCACTCTGTATTTTACGCGCCTGGCTTGCGCGTTTTCAAGGTACGCGGATAATCCGGTCATGACTTCTGACACCACCCAGCACGCGTCCCCGGCTAATTTGCATGTAATGGCTTGAGAGGCGCGACTCCAATTTAAGTCTGCAAGAGGGTAGAATTCCCGGAATGTGGACTTTTCCCGAAGACCATTGAAATCCATCTAGGAAATATGTCACACTTAAAATGTGAAATTCACCCCCGAGCTGATATCCGGAGGTTAGGCATCCATTCCCAGTGAGACGTGGGTACCGCTTGTCGAACAGGCTACTTAGAAGGAGCATATGTTTTTGTATTCTCTCATCTCCATTGAATAAATGTTGTACAATTACATAGACAAAATATGTGTACTTTGGGTCAGAAGAACAACAAAAATGAATCACAGTGGTTACATTCGGACCGGAAGCTCCAGCCTGTGATGATTTAATGTTTTTTTTTTTTTTACCCTTTAGGTGCTTACGTGTGTAAGGGTCGCTGGTTGATGCCACTTGGTGAAGCTTTGTGGGAGAACGCTGATCTCCAATTGTGTATTCCCATGAAGTGGAAGAGAGCAGCCCCGCTGCCCACCCCTCCCGGCCCAGCGATGTGTGGCCTGCTTTTCGACATGCTCTCCTCAAACCCGGATTCCCGGCCCACAGCGGACCAGCTGGAGTCCAGAGTGCGCAGCGCTCTGAAAGAGGACTCTCACTGAGACAAAGCACTCCTAATGGCCACAGCCAGCACGTGGAAACATTTCCTGTGGACCCAACCGACTGTGGCGTTTCCTCCATGAGTAAATAATAGTGGAGATAAGAGGGTAAAGCAAGGCCTCCTCAAACAATTCAAGGTGATTATAGCCATTGAAGTGTGGCTGCTTAGCTTTTTGTTAAGAGTCCTGTTGTTGAGCATTCAGGCCCAGCACTTTTTCCAAATACAGGTAAAGTAGTTCGACAGGGAGATGTCATTCTTCGCTTGTCAGATTTCAGTCAATTGCAAAGAGGTGGAAAGTTTCCAGTTAAAGATGCTTATTGGATTGAATGGAGTTTGAAATCCATCTCGTAAACAAATGGCTGAAGGACATTATTCCGCGTGACTCTATCACTTGACATTATTTACTGTTTCATGAGAAAGTAAGAAAATATCTGCCTTTAATCGACAAAACTCCAGCCAATTAGGATTATTTTGAAAAGGATTAATATTGGCCGATAAAATCGGCCAACCGATTAATTAGTCGGGTCCTACTTAAAACTCAAAAGTTTGGCTTGCAACACAAAGCAAAAAATGGTGCAAGAACTGTCTCAAAACTGGAAAAATTAAGTTGCGGCATTCAAATTTCAAGGTACCACTGTATGTCTGTGAAATTGTGTTTATTTAATCAGGGTGATGCAAAAATATATTTACTCCATCTTTAATTTCCCCATTAAGAGCCAATTTTCAAGATGGTAAATCCCAAATTTATTCCATTCATTTCCATAAAATTTTCAACTTTGAAAATTCCCAGAATTTTGCAACCCTAATCACCACCTATGTCAATGCTATCCAAAATGTACAAATATGATATGTTTATATACACGAGTTGCATCATCTACCTTTACAAAGACAATAATGCTAAGTTTTGAATGACTGTCATTTATAACAGTAGTTTCTTTAAAACTGCACTGTGTCATTCTGGGCTATTGGTTGGTTGTTAATGTTATGTAATCACCTTTAGGTATAAGGCAGCAGTTAAGCCATCCATCCATTTTCTGAGCCGCTTATCCTCAATCACCCATTTTCAAAATCGCTTGTTCTCATTATGGTCGCGGGTGAGTGAGAATCTATCCCAGCTGACTTTGGGTTTACACCTATGGAAAATGTAGTGTCTTCAATTAACCTAAAATGCATGTTTTTGGAATGTGGGAGGAAGCTGGAGTACCTGGAGAAAACAAGCAAGCACTGGAAGAACATGCAAACTGCATTTGCTGTTAAGCAAACAAGACTAGAGTGCTGTCTTGCGAGAAAAGCAAACCATTTTGAAGCTGGGAGAAGAGGGAAAATTGATCATAACGATTGCACAAACATTGGGCATAGCCAATACAAAAATTTGGAATGTTCTGAAAAAGAGAAACTACTGGTGTACTAAGCAACAGAAATAGAACAGGTCGGCCAAGGGTATCTTCAGCAGTTGATGACAGAAGCATTGTGAGAGCTGTGAAGAAACACCCAAAGACAACAGTCAGTGACATCACGGCCAACCTCCACAGGGCAGGGGTGATGTTATCACAATCCACTGTTCAAAGAAGACTTGAAGAGAAGAAATATAGAGGCCATACCATAAGATGCAAACCACTCAACAGCAAAAAGAATCGGAAGGCCAGAGATAAGCCTCAAAAGTTTTGGAACAAATTTTATGGACTGATAAGACCAAGATTAACCTCTACCAAAGTGATGGAAAGGCCAAAGTATGGAGAGAGAGAGAGGATTTGCTTCTGATCCAAAACACACGAGCTCATCTGTGAAGCATGGTAGAGGTAATGTCATGGCAAGGGCTTGCTTGGCCGCTTCTGGAACAGGCTCACTAGTCTTTATTGATGATGTAACTCATGATGGTAGCAGCAGAATTAATTCTGAAATATAAAAAAAACAAAAAAACATTTTGTCTGGCAATTTACAGAAAAATGCATCCAAACTAATCGGGAGAAGCTTCATCATGACAATGACCCCCAAACACACTGCCAGCACAACAAAGGACTTCATCAGGGGGAGAAAGTGGAAGGTCTTAGACTGACCAAGCCAATCACCTGACCTTAACCCAAAAGAGCATGCATTTTAGCCTCCTGAAGAGGAGACTGAAGGGACAAATCCCCAGAAACAAGCAAGAACTGAAAGAGGCTGCTGTAAAGGCCTGGACAAGCATTTCAAATGAAGATTGCAACAGTCTGGTGAACTCAATGGGTCGCAGGCTGGATGCAGTTATTGCAAGGGTTATTTATGACACCAAATATTAAAATGGTTTTCACTTTAAGTGAATTTAATAAAGTCTGTTACAATACTTTTGCTCCCTTGAAAAGTGGTGGCTTCAAACAAAAGGAGCTCTGTCTTGAGTTGTTCAACACATCTAAATGTAAGTACTATGAAATAAAAGCAGGAATTCTGAACTTTGGTCTCATAGTCATCTTTTGATCTGAAACCCAAATGTCTTCAGTATACAACAAAAAGAGAGGAATTGACCTTGTTGTTCCAATACTTTTGGAGTGGACTGTATTTGTGGATCTGAAAAACGTGTGAATAATTTTGGGACGAATCTCTCCTCATACTAGACGCCACCATGCTGCCCATGACCCATATATAATCGACAAATTATATATAAAATGATGAATAAAATCATAAAAGGATTGTTGTATATGAATTTGTTAACTGAATTATTAACATTTTAAATGTTTAAGGGAATTGGGACCCCAACTGAGCTGTTGCCTGTACATCCATATACATATACTCTACATTTATGTAGCATACAAGTACACACTGAGTTCTTCTGGGACTTAAGTTGCGTTCAATGAAAACACGCTGTTGCCGCCGGCCAGTCATTAAAAGGAACGTTGGAAGTAAAAGTCGTTTCACGTAAACGACTATAATGAAACCCGAGAGATTACTGCTGTTGCTTTATGTAAATAGATTGTGATGTTGATTGAATTTTTCTTTTCCCCCCGAAAATGTAATTAAATTAAGTTTTCTTTTAATTGCCCTAATGTAATGTGTAATTGTTGTGCTCATTGCGTCAGTACACATTTCGACCATACACAATCTGGGCTTTTAGATGTGCAAGCAGAGAGACCACTAAATAATTATTTGTTGACAAGCTTTAAGACAAAAACAGGTGCAATGAGAGTCTGTTATAATTTTTAGAGAAAGTTATAATATTTTGAGCAGGAGAACCCAGGACAACATCTGAAAATGCAAGCCTCCCTGGCCTCAGTTGAGGTCAGTGTTCATGACTCAACAGTAAGGAAATCCATCCATCCATTTTCTTCCGCTTATCCGAGGTCGGGTTGCGGGGGCAGTAGCTTTAGCAGGGAAGCCCAGACTTCCCTCTCCCCAGCCACTTCATCCAGCTCTTCCGGGGGTGGGTCACGAGGCGTTCCCAGACCGGCCGGGAGACAGTTTCTACAGTGTGTCCTGGGTCGTCTCCTCCCAGTGGGACGGGCTCGGAACACCTCACCAGGGAAGCGTCCAGGAGGCATCCTAATCAGATGCCCCAGCCAATTCATCTGGCTCCTCTCAATGCAAAGGAGCAGCAGCTCGACTCTGAGCTCCTCCTGGATGACTGAGCTTATCACCTTATCTCTAAGGGAGAGCCCGGACATCCTGCGGAGGAAACCTACTTGTATCCTGGATCTTGTACTTTCGGTCATGACCCACAGCTCGTGACCATAAGTGGGGGTAGGAACGTAGATCGACCGGTAAATTGTGCTTTACGGAGACATGGCTTTGTGAGGCTGTACCCGATGGCGCTGTCATGCTTCCCGGCTTCCATCTTCACCGGGCAGACCGCGACATGGAATCATCGGGGAAAACAAAAGGCGGCGGGATATGGTTCGATATCAACGAAAAATGGTGTACGGACGTCACGGAGCTCAGCACACACTGCAGCCCGCATTTATTCGCTGTTTTTGAACTGTAAGCCATTCTACTCGCCTCGTGAGTTCGCATCATTCATTCTCGCCGGCGTCTACATTCCGCCTCAAGCTAACACGAACTAATGCTAATGCTCGCCGAACAAGTAAACAAAATTGAAAAAAAACACCGGGACTCACCCCTCATTATTCTCGGGGACTTTAACAAAGCTAAACTCCACCACGAACTCCCTAAATACAAGCAGCACATCGACTGTCCTACCAGGGAAAAAAACATTTTAGGTCGTGGGTGTGCTGGAGCCTATCCCAGCTATCTTCGGGCGAGAGGCGGGGTACACCCTGAACCGGTCGCCAGCCAATCGCAGGGCACATAGAAACAAAAAAAACATTCATACTCACACTCATACCTATGGGCAATTTAGAGTCTTCAATCAAGCTACCACGCATGTTTTGGGGATGTGGGAGGAAGCCGGAGTGCCCGGAGAAAACTCACGCAGGCACGGGGAGAACATGCAAACTAATCTGTAGTTGGAACACACCCTCCAATCCCCCTTCTTAAAAAGGGGGACCACCACCCCCAGTCTGTCCATGCGATGTTGCAGAGGCGTGTCAACCAGCACAGCCCCACAACATCCGGAGCCTTTCGGAACTCCGGGCGAATCTCATCCACCCCCGGGGCCTTGCCACCGAGGAGCTTTTTAACCACCTCGGTGACCTCAACCCCAGAGATAGGAGAGCCCGCCTCAGAGTCCACAGACTGCTTCCTCATGCGAAGGCGTGTCGGTGGAATTGAGGAGGTCTTCGAAGTATTCTCCCCACTGACTCACAACATCCTGAGTCGAGGTCAGCAGCGCCCCATCCCCACTAGACACTGTTGTTGGTGTACTGCTTCCCCCTCCTGAGACGCCCGATGGTGGACAAGAATTTGTAGGGAAACCTACATCCATTTATTTTATTCGTCAGCGGGGGTCTTTTGGCCATGCTTTGTCTGGTCCCTCACCTCACAGTTTAAACCATCCATCCATTTTCTGAGCCGCTTCTCCTCACTAGGGTTGCAGGCGTGCTGGAGCCTATCCCAGCTGTCATCGGGCAGGAGGCGGGGTACACCCTGAACTGGTTGCCAGCCAATCGCAGGGCACATACAAACAAACAACCATTCGCACTCACAGTCATGCCTGCGGGCAATTTAGAGTCTCCAATTCATGCATGTTTTTGGGATGTGGGAGGAAACCCACGCAGGCACGGGGAGAACATGCAAACTCCACACAGGGGGGGCCGGGGATTGAACCCGGGTCCTCTGAACTGTGAGGCTAACGCTCTAACCAGTCGTCCACCGTGCCGCCACAATTTAAACCATTTCAAATATTTGCATATAATATAATTTGGGCTTCCAGCTCATAAAACCCATGAAAAGAATTCAAAAAATTTAAATTCTTTGAAGAGATCACCATTTACTTTTATAGAAAAAAAAAAGAGAAAAATTAGGGCCCCTTTAAATCAAGCAAAATATGGTTCCATGATATTCACATTTCTTTGGAAATGGTCTCTCTCTCTATCTCTATATATATATATCTCTCTATATATATATCTAATATATATATATATCTAATATATATATATATATATATATATATAATCTATATATATATCTATATATATCTATATATATATATATATATATATATATGCTCCCGCGACCCTAGTGAGCATAAGCAGCTCAGAAAATGGATGGATGGATGGATATAAATAGTTAACGGAGCAGTACACACAAGCAGAACATGCCAGAGGTGTTGACCACTAAGCGACTGTGCTGTACACGTAAAAAATCTTTTCAACAACGCCACGAATCCTCTCTGTACAAGCGTAATAACAGTTCAAATGTTTAGCGCAGGAGCCATTAAACAGACCCGTCTTCCACCTGTTTTTTTTTTTCTTTCTAAGAATATGAGAGAATCTTCAAAATCTGTTTTCCACAATGAGCACAAGTATTTGTTTATGACGAAAATGCTACGGGCAATGAAAAAGTAAACATATGGAGCAAGTGCCACAGCCAAAATCCTTCATTCATATACAAAGGTACCTTGAGTTTATTTTGTTCTGTGACCATTCTCGCGACTCACAACAAATTATACATCGATAATCCCCATTGAAATGCCATTAGTCCGTTACAGACCCCCAAAATACAATTTACAATTTTTTTAAATAAAGTAGCACTGTGTATTGTAGAAAAACATAAAATATAATTTTGTTTCATAAAAAAAAAATTACTGCATGTTGGGACAGCTGTAGTGTTCAATGTGTGCCTTTAAGGGGCATGGCCTCATCAGCGGCATCAGGAATTTGGCTGGTTCGTCTGCGTGTGAGCATCTGGGCGTGAGCTTTGGCCCTACTGTGACTCCATCCGAGTGTTCATATTTGGTATTTGTGTGTTTGACTGTTGGTCATGTTCAATAAATAGCTGAAAGAGGGAGCTGCGACTGTCGCTCGACCTTTTTTTTTTTTCCTTTCTTTTTTTACTTCACTCCAGTAGCGGCAACAAAATAATAACAAATCTAACAGGTGGCAGCGCATAATGCGTGTGAAAAAGGGGCTCCAACCTTCACCTTAGTAGAATAGCAGGACCTGCTCTGCTTCTGAGAGTTTTACAGAGACGATTAAACCAAAGTGGCTCCTGCACAAGGGGGAAACAAAGTCAGCAACACTGACAAGTGTGGGAGGGAAAGTCCTTTGCCATTTCACAGCTGATAAGCACTGAGCGAGCGTAGAGAGAAAGTGTGAATAAGGCAGAAACCTCAATGCGTCAGGACTGCAACGCCAGTCACGACATGAGCGCCGCATGCAGGAAATTACGCACCGCTGTTCTGCTTCAGTCACAATCACAATCCTCCTTCACTATGGACCTATGTGAGACATACTATAGGCGAACGCGTGAGGAATTAGTGCTTTATTGCTCATATGACAAAGCCTTTCCAAGAAATGTGGCTCCACAAAGCATTCAGTCAATCATCAATAGACAGAAAACGGATGGCGTTGTAATTGCGGAAGCTGTGTCAAATGAGCCACTAAAACACTCTTATGGGGCAATCATTGACTGTGTCCTGCAGGGGCTGGCATCCTCATCATTGGGGGAGGATATCAACTCGGGGGTGAATGACCTTTTGGGGGGAGGAGGAGGAGGAGGAGGGAGTTTTCACTCGCACAACTCATGATGTCATATTTTGTACTTTATTCCTTAGAAAAACCATGGTTCACATTTCTAGCTACTAAAACCATTCGTATGCATCCATGAAATTGGATTAAAGGAATGAAGGGAACCAATTTATGTGGCCTAAATAGTCACATATAAATCTAAATAGTGTAATTACACAAACATTAGCAGGTCAGGACATTCTTCTCTTCTGCAATATTAATACCCACTTGGCTCATAATAGACGGTTAATTGTGATGTTAATACTGGTTTCTCATCCTGGCCAAATGAATATTCAAATTGTGTGTACTATTCGCTCCAAAATATTTGGAGAGCAAAAGGAAAGCTTGTCTTCTAATTCAAATATCTGTCATAGGCTGGATTTACACTGTAGGTCCAAGTGCTCAATTAGGATTTAATGCCTACGTCGATTTCTTTTAGTGTCCATGTTCAGCTCAAATTGCATGTTGCAAAAATAGTACTTAAATATTACTAATGTTAAACAATATATAACATATAGTGGTCTTGTCTTACTCCCCCCCCCATCTGATGGCCACCATCATTATTTTGCTTATTTAATGATTGACATACCATGTACCATATTTCGAGGATATTTAATTGTCAGTAGGTACTTTTAATTTAAAGACTGTGTTATGATGTATATTTACTGTTTGGGCCAGTTCGCTTTGACAGATCCGATCTGTGCTTTCATGCTGTACTCACATTGGCAGATATCCAGTATGGACTAGCACTCGTGTCACTTGAACTGTGCAGTGTAAATCCAGCCATAATGTCATCCAAATAAGTCTGGGGCTTGTCTCGAACCAACCAAGTCCTGGCTTTACCTGCAGAGTTTTGGATGCAGTAAAACTGAAAGGTGTGAAAAAGAAAACACATTGTCCAAAACCTATGCTTAAGATAAAATTCTCTGTGTGTTTGTCCGTCTATTATGCTGATAAAAACAAAGACCATGTTCAGTCTAATCCAGGTCCATGTAGATGCTTAACCATGTAAGGTCCTTCCAACTCATAGCCCATCTTCCTGTAGTAGTTCCTTGTTCCTACACCTGGAAAGGAGAAGAGCAGCAACTGTGAGGTCGGTACTATTAGTGAAACTCCGCAAGTAACTGACGCCCCCCTAAAAGGACTTGGACTACTTTTGTCTAAATGAAGCTCCCCAACTCATTTCAAATTGTTTCCTAGACACCAAGACGCCACCCGATGGTGCCAAAACAATTCAGTTATTGCTTTGGCCTGAGCACAAAAAGAGTAAATAGGTGACTTTTTCGCTGAATTAATGGCTGTTACAGTAATAGCAAGAGGCACAGAAGGTGTACCCCGCTCCAGCACGCCCGCGACCCTAGTGAGGATAAACGGTACGGAAAATGGATGGATGGAAAATGAGAAATTGTAAAAAAAAAATAATTGTATTCTATTTATTTATGTCATTATCATTTGGTTTTTGTAAAGTATGCCATAGAGTGCTATTCTTCTCATTAAAAAAAACATTACAATGTTTCTTTTTTGGGGAGCTGGAACAAATTAACTGCATTTCCAATCATTTCAATAGGGAAAGAGTGTTCAAGTGTTTTGAGTTACGAGCATGGTCGAGGAATGGATTAAACCCGTATCTCAAGACATCACTGTACAATGTTGAATGCTCTTTTTTCTTATGTCAATTTTACAGTGAATCTACAACCCCAGTTCCAATGAAGTTGGGACGTTGTGTTAAACAAATAAAAACAGAATACAATGATTTGCAAATCATGTTCAACCTATATTTAATTGAATACACCACAAAGACAAGATATTTAATGTTCAAACTGATAAACTTGATTGTTTTTAGCAAATAATCATTAACTTAGAATTTTATGGCTGCAACACGTTCCAAAAAAGCTGGGACAGGTGGCAAAAAAGACTGAGAAAGTTGAGGAATGCTCATCAAACACCTGTTTGGAACATCCCATAGGTGAACAAGCTAGTTGGGTACAGGTCGGTGCCATGATTGGGTATAAAAGGAGCTTCCCTAAATTGCTCAATCATTCACAAGCAAAGATGGGGCGAGGTTCACCTCATTGTGAACAGGTGCGTGAGAAAATAGTCAAACAGTTTAAGGACAATGTTCCTCAACGTACAATTGCAAGGAATTTAGGGATTTCATCATCTACGGTCCATAATATCATCAAAAGGTTCAGAGAATCTGGAGAAATCACTGCATGGCAAGCGGCAAGGCTGAAAACCAACATTGAATGCCCGTGACCTTCGATCCCTCAGGCGGCACTGCACGAAAAACCGACATCAATGTGTAAAGGATATCACCACATGGGCTCAGGAACACTTCAGAAAACCAATGTCAGTAAATACAGTTCGGCGCTACATCCGTAAGTGCAACTTGAAACTCTACTATGCAAAGCAAAAGCCAATTATCAACAAAACCCAGAAACGGCGCTGGCTTCTCTGGGCCAGAGCTCATCTAAGATGGACTGATGCAAAGTGGAAAAGTGTTCTGTGGTCTGACAAATCCACATTTCAAATTGTTTTTGGAAATTGTGGATGTCGTGTCCTCCGGGCCAAAGAGGAAAAGAACCATTCGGACTTTTATGGATGCAAAGTTCAAAAGCCAGCATCTGTGATGGTATGGGGCTGTGTTAGTGCCAATGGCATGGGTAACTTACACACTTGTGAAGGCACCATTAATGCTGAAAGGTACATACAGGTTTTGGAGAAACATATGCTGCCATCCAAGCAACGTCTTTTTCATGGACGCCTCTGCTTATTTCAGCAAGACAATGCCAAACCACATTCTGCACGTGTTACAACAGTGTGGTTTTGTAGTAAAAGACTGCAGGTACTAGACTGGCCTGCCTGCACTCCAGAGCTGTCTCCCATTGAAAATGTGTGGCGCATTATGAAGCGTGAAATACGACAATGGAGACCACGGACTGTTGAACAGCTGAAGCTATACATCAAGCAAGAATGGGAAAGAATTCCACCTACAAAGCTTCAACAATTAGTGTCCTCAGTTGCCAAACGTGTATTGAATTTTGTTAAAAGAAAATGTGATGTAAAACGGTGGTAAACATGACCCTGTCCCAGCTTTTTTGGGACATTTTGCAGCCATAAAATTCTAAGTTAATGATTATTTGCTAAAAACAATCAAGTTTATCAGTTTGAACATTAAATATCTTGTCTTTGTAGTGTATTCAATTAAATATAGGTTGAACATGATTTGCAAATCATTGTATTCTGTTTTTATTTATGTTTAACACAACGTCCCAACTTAATTGGAATTGGGGTTGTAAAATGTATATTTTTGCATAGTTTCCCTACTTTCATGTTTAAGATAATCAGACAAATATAACCCTACTGAAACTATTTTGAAGTTATCTGGCCCTGTGTGAAAAAGTAATGGCCCCCTAAACCTAATAATTGGTAGGGCCATCCTCAGCAGCAACAACTGAAATCAAGCGTTTTCTATAACTGGTAATGAGTCTTTGACATCAATGTGGAGATATTTTGGTCAACTCTTCATTGCTGAATTGTTTAAATTCAACAAAAATGGAGGGGCTTTCAAGCATAAACTGATTAGCATAAGCATTTTTTCTTAGGTCATGGCACTGCATTTCAATTGGATTGAAGTCCAGACTAGGCCACTCCAAAACCTTCATTTTGTTTTTTTAAGCCATTGAGAAGTTGACTTGGTGGTGTGGTTTGGATCGTTAGCCTGCTGCAGAACCCAAGTGCGCTTCAGCTTGAGGTGACAAACTGATGGCTGAACGTTCTCCTTCAGGATTTTCTGTTAAAGAGCATAATTCATGGCTCCATCAATCACAGCAAGTTATCCAGGTCCGGAAGAAGCAAAGCAGCCCAAGACCATCACACTACCACCACCATGTTTGAGTGTTGGTATGATGTTCTTTTTCTGAAATGCTGTGCTACATTTATACCAGATGTAACGAGACACACACCTTCCAAAAAGCTCAACTTTCTCTCCCAAAAGTCTTGGGAATCATTCAGATGATTTTTTTGTTGTTATTGTTTTGCCCCCCAAAAGTAAGACAAGCCTGTAGGTTATTTTTGGTCAGCAGTGGTTTTCTCCTTGGAACTCTGCCATGGATGCCATATTTGTCCAGTCTCTTCCCTATTGTTGTGTCATGAACACTGACCTTTAACTGAGGCAAGGAAGGCCTGCAGTTCTTTAGAAGTTGTCCTGAGTTCCTTTGTGGCCTCATGGATGAGTCATTGCTGTTGTCTTGGGGATAATCTTTGAAGGTTCACCACTGTTCCATGTTTTCTCCATGTGAGGATATTGGCTTTCCCTATGGTTCGGTGGAGTCCTAAAGCTTTAGAAATGGCTTCTGTAACCTTTTCCAGACTGATATTAATTACTTTATTTCTCGACTGTTCTGTAATTTATTTGGATCGTGTCATTTTTGTTGCGGCTTTTTTAGATCTTTTGTCCGACTTGATTTTGTCGGGGCAGATTCTGTTTAAGTCACTTCTTGATTGAACAGATCTGGAGGTAATCAGGCTTGGGTGTGATCAGTGAAAATTAACTAAACATTTTGATTTGCCACAATTAATTCATGATTTAACAAGGGGGGTAATTACTTTTTCACACAGGGCCTGGTAACTTCAAAATATTTTTTTTCGCTATATAAATGAAATTATTTAAAAACAGCATTTTAAGTTCACTTGGGTTATATTTCTCTGATAATTAAATTTGTTTGACGATCGTAAAGTGGGGAAACTATGCAAAAATATTAGAATTTGAGAAGGGAGCCAATACGTTTTCACGGCACAGTATATGGGGGTTCCCTGTCATATACATGTTTGCAGATGGGTCAAAAGAAGTCATCGCGTGCTTCTAATTCACACCTGAGATGACTGCCAATTTGTAGGAGCCATGTTCGTCCGTGGCAATTCTCTCCGCTTCTTCCATCAACATCATGCCGAAGCCCTAATGATCCAAGATAAATCATAGCAGTTAAACTACACTTTAACTGCAAGAGTGTCGCATCAGTTTCTAACTTGTGTACCTGATGTTGGAACTTGCTGGGGTCCCGGCTGCTGACGGGGACCACGCTGCCGTACACGTGCAGCTCGCGGACGATGGACACACCACCTTTCAACTCTGGTCGGAACGACTGCGGGGAGCAGCGGCGCAAACGCAGCAGTCCTATCAGAATGTCTTGCTCGGGATCCTCGTACGAGAGGAAGGTTTCCCAGCTACCGTTGGCCACGTAGTCCCTCCGCACTAGCTCAACCTGAACACACGAGGAAATATTGTGTGACTCTTTACCAAAGATGGTCTCCAGGATGCTTTTGCCTACCTGGTAGGGTCGAATTTTGTGGTGGATTTCCTGAATGCCCACTTCTCTGGTTCTCACATCTCGACACTGCACACAAGGAAAGATTTAACTGCGGGATACACACACATTCTGACATTTGGGACAAATTGGAGCATTCAGGATGTGCACACTTTTGCAACATGCAGAGTGTACATTTTTCTTTTTCAGTTCAAATCGACATGGCATATGTGGCATTTTTCAAGTTTTGAAATAATTTATTGTGGTCTCAATTTATTACATGAGGAAAAAAGGGTGTTCTCTTCCTATACATTCTGTACACATTGATGTGAAAGTGTTTTTTTTTTTTTTGCAAAGTTTCCCCACTTTAATGCTTAAGATCATTAAACAAATGTAAATATCAGACAAAAATAACCTAACTAAACATAAAATGCAGGACCAGATAACTTCAAAATAGTTTCACTAACCCTAGTGAAACTATTTTGAAGTTATCTGGCCCTGTGTCGAAAAAGTAATTGCCCCCCTAAACTTAATAACTGGCCTCTCCAAAGACTTCTTTTTTTTTTTTTTTTTAAATCCTTCATAAGTTGCCTTGCATATGTGTTTTGGATCATTGTCTTGCTGCAGAACCCAAGTCCGCTTCAACTTGAGGTCACAAACTGATGACCGAACATTCTCCTTTAGGATTTTCTGGTAAAGAGCAGAATTCATGGTTCCCTCAATTAATAATTGACACTTACTTTTTCACACAGAGCCGGGTAGCATTGAATAGTTGTTTTTTTTCCCTTAATTAAATAAAATCATTTAAAAAGTGCATTGTATGTTTTCTTACATTATCTTTGTCTGATATTTACATATGTTTGATGATACGAAACAAAGCAGGTAGGTAGTCGCGGTAACTAATGATACACATGCAATATTTGTGACTGCATTAGAATGACATTTTTAAATAAATTGCTAACTCGTTTACAAGGAAAGCAGTATATTTAAGGTTTGCTGTGTAGTGAGGTTGTAAAAAGGGAACTAAAACTTGAAAAAGTTGGCTGATGAATGTTTAGGGTTGTCAGCAGGTCCAAGGGAGTCTTATGATGCTGGTGTTATCAGTTGGAATGAACTCAGGGGAGGTGGTTCACTTCTATTCTATACTCCATTAGTTCTGATCTATTCTTGGCAGGTTTATAAATCTGTCCTCTTCTCCTACCACAGCAGCTAAGGCAAATTCCGCGGTTAGCATCAATCTGATCTATGATCTGAGGGCTTTGGTGATCCCGGTGAGTGTTTAGATTCTTTTTTTAGTCTTTTAGCTTAATAGGGGCGTCTTACCTCAGTGCCCATGTCCTTCATCCTGGCTAGTGCCAATTCTCGCAGGTTTCCGTGCTCCACTCCAGAGCTCACCAATGGCATGGGGATGTCCCTAATGGGTGGAGTCAAAGCAAATTATTTTAGAGAAGCATGGTCCTGACCTGACTAGATGAGAAGTCAATAACAGCTGTTGGAATGTATGGGTAAAAAAAAGTTAGCTAAATAAAGTAACAAAAATACCAGAACCCATCTTAGTATAATCCTATGTCATACAGTGTACCACTTCAAAGGACCACTAAAATATTAAAGGTCCCATATTTTAACAAACCAACTTTTTCTATTATTTGGGATGCTTTAT